>NC_058419.1:34387343-34736102 GCF_002201575.2 Neomonachus schauinslandi | reverse complement strand
GGAGAAACAACCCAAACATTCCCCAGAAATGGGCTTTGGATGGGGAACCTTTATAGATTTAGAGTAACCCTCTCTGAGCCCATAAATGATGACAACATTATAGATGCTGGCCAGACTGGCTGGGTCATTTGCAGATACCCATGGAAAGGGCTTGTTATTCGATGGGGCCATCTGAAATTGAGCTGCCCACAGGCTTTATGTTTCTGACACAGGCTAACTGCATTTCTAACTTGTGATTCCTGAGAAAGCTGCAAGTCATGGGAGGGCACGTTACCATCACAATGACCCTTGCACCTACTCCTGATGGATTGGACTTTCAGCCCCAGCTCAGGGAGACCTCATGTTGTTGACTTGTGTTCTTTGGCCTTCTGGATTAGTTGCAGTGTGCAACAACAGACTGATAGCCTGATGCTACTTCCTTCGCCTTTTCCCTGATAAATATACCTTAGCAATACAGTTTAATTATTAAATGTTGCTGTCCCCCCAAATAGGATGATTTTTTTTTCTTGGCTGCTCACTGGACAAATGGTTAGGAGAAAACAGTTTGGGGGGTGGTGGGACTTAGGTAATCTTATTTTGAAAAACAAAATTAAAAACTCAAGATTTTATCAGGACCATCTCCTGAACATTAAGTATCTTTCTAGTTAAAGTATATGAACATGTTTTTCTATAAACATGATTATGTCTTTCTTGCATACAACCCTTCCCAATGAAAGGTCTGTATGAAATTGTGGGATAACTTAAAAAATCATAAAGTCAGGGGACACCTGAATGGCTCAGTCGGTTAAGCATCTGCCTTCTGCTCAGGTCAAGATCTCAGAGTCCTGGGACTGAGCCCTGCATCAAGCCTGCTTCTTCCTCTCCCTCTGCCCCTTCCGTCCGCTCGTGCTCTCTCTCTCTCTCTCACGCTCTCTCTCTCAAATAAATAAATAAAATCTTAAAAAAATAAAAACAAAAATAAAAAATCATAAAGTTATGAATACTGAGTGGAACACACTGATTTTATAATAGAAGAAAACCAAAAACCCAGCACCTGGGAAGGCACAGGGGAGGGAGAAGGACACTAATGATATTTGTTTTTCAAAAGTCCTCCTGAAAGCTCTCTCCTCTTCCCAAAGAAAACCACTCCATGCTGCCTTCCCAAAGTGCTGCATGTGCTTTAAATTCAAACTGATGGCAGAGCCTACTGTCACATGAAACAGTGTGGACAGTGCTGACTATGAGACCGACTGAAAGGGCTCCTGCACTTTCTTCACAGAACCCCTCCACGTGTAGGCCATGCTCATGAGGCAGATAAACTGTTGTCACAGACAAGAAAAACTGTTGGGAACTGATGGCCTTTCAGGAAGTCCCTCTGAAACCAATGACTGAACTAACTTTTTTGGACTAAATGAAGAACTCTAGTATGGAAGACCCCACATGGGGTCACAGTGGGGCCCAGTTTACCTGTTACTGCCTGACTAATGTATGTCCTGCTTGGGGTACCCAACCAATGCAATCTCCTTGCTTCTAGGAGGACCATATGTGTTCTCTGGGGTGTATTTATGTGTGTACCCTGGCTATCATGATGCTGCCTTGGCCCTGGAAGACTTTCAGGTCAGCTCCAACTTACCTGCCATATTTGTGTTATAAATGAATGGATACCTCAGACCAAGTAAAAAAAAAAAAATAATATGGAAACTTAAGGAGAGAGCCACCACCTTTTAATATAGACCTTTATGGTTAATGGGATTTGTTTTAACTGCCTTAATCTAGGGCACTGGAGGGTATCACTGAGGCAAGGCCAGTGTACCTATGTGACCGACCCCAAATAAAACCTTGGCCACTGAGTCTGTAATGAGCTTCCCTGGTAGACAACATTTCACATGGATTAGCTCAACTCTGTTGCTAGAGGAATTAAGTCCATCTGTGCAATATCATGGGGAAAAGATTCTTGGGAGCTTGTGCCTGATTTCCTTTGGATTTCATCCCATGTGTCTTTGTCCTTTGCTAGATTTCCTTTGAGTCCTCTAACTGCAATAAACTGTACCCATAGATATAATGACTTGAGAACTGTGAGTCTTTCTAGACAATCACTGGACCTGGCAGTAGTCCTGGAGACCGCCTAAACAAGAGGCAAATAAAATAATTCTCCCCATTTTCATGGATGACAAAATAGAGGCTCAGCTCTACTTTTGTCATCAACAGACTTAAGGTTTGCAGTTGCTACAGGAGCTCACATCTGACTCTATAAATCCTGTGTACTTCTCACTATACCCCAAATGCTTTATTAATTCTAAAGATGCCAAGAATTCCATATCAAATTATATGTATCTTTATTGCCCTATTGCTACTATTTAAATGCTTTACCTTTTCCACCTTTCTCTTTCAGGAGATAAAACCACCAATAGGACCTTCAGAGGTAGGTTTATTATTAGTAGGGAGGAAGGAAACTAACATTTCCTGAGTACTGTATACCAACAGTTGCATTGCTACTCACAATAAATATCTTTATGGTAGATACTGTAATTTCTATTTTGTAGTTTGAGAAACTGAGAATAAGAAAAGATAAGTAAACTGCCTAAGGTCATATTCCTGATAAGTACTGGAGCTGAAACCTACATCTAAGTCTGTGTGATCCTCATGCTTGTGCTCTTAACAACTATACTGAGTCACTATTTCTCAAGCAACAGCAATGGGTTTGAAACACCTTAATGTAAACTACGGTGGAACACTAATTTTGGTCTAACAAATTTGCAGTGTTATAATCCCAGGATCCATCAGTCTTGGCCAGAAAGCAATGAAAGACTCAGACTCATCAACTGCTGGAAGAGAAGTCCATTGCTACACTGGAGGACAATTTGTCAATATGATGATCATGCTTTTAATCAAGTATATACAAATGTTAGTCTGCTTGATGTTATCTCATAGTTTCCTTAAGCTACCTTCACTCTTTCGTTCCTTTTTTTTTTTTCTTTTTGCTGTTTTGATTGGGTGAGTGCTTCTGCTCTGTTTGAGTTCACTTAATCTTTCTTCTGCTTCATCTAGTCTGATATTGAACTCTTCTACTGTTTTTTTTTTTTTTCTTTTAGCTTAGTTATGGTATACCTCAGCTCTCCTTCTATTTGGTATGTTCTTATATTTTCTATCTCACTGCTGAAATTTTTAGTATGTCCACCCATTCTTCTCCTGTGCTTGGCAAGCATCTTTATGACCATTATTTTGAAATCTTTGTGTGGTAAATCACTTATGTTTGTTTTATTAAGTTCTTTTTCTGAGGTTTTATCTTGTTCTTTAGTTTGAACATATTCCTCTGTTTCTTCATTTTCCTTGATTCTCTGTATTGGTTTTTATGCATTAGATAAAATAGCCACTTCTCCCATACTTAATGAAGTGGCCTTGTATAGGAGATGAACCTTATTGTTCAACCCTGCCATAACTAGGCCAAAGCCCCAGGACAAGCAAATAGGCCTCTTTCACAGAAGACTGAGGTTGTATTTCAGTCCACATTTGCATTGTGCCCTGGGGATGCTAGTCTGCCAAGAACTGTCTCTCCAATTTTTATAGTCCCATAGAACACAGGAATGCAAGCCCCTCTGACCTCCAGAGCCAGGTGATCAAAGCACATAACCTGGATCACCAGATGTAAAGAGCCACAAAAACTGGATCACCAGATATAAAAAATTTGGTTGCCAGATGTGTATAGAAGCTCCCGTCTGAGAGACACTGGTGCTTTGGAAGGCAGCAGAAGGAAAGTACAAAATGTCACCCACAAGCTTGCAAAGGTGGCACCTGCCAAAAAAAAAGGAAAAAAGAAAGAGAAAGGAAAGAAAGCAAAAAAGAAAAGAAAAAATGGAAGAAGAAAAAAAAGATGGCATCTCTCAGCTTTAACAAGGCAGAGGGAAAGTGTGGAAGATGGTGTCTGCTGGAGTGTAAGATGCTGGAGCACAAAGATGGCATCTGCTGGAAAAGAAAAAAAAGAAGAAAAAGATGGCATCTGCCAGCTTTAGCAAAGAAGAGAGAGAGCAGAAAGATGGCACCCACCAGCTTTTGTCCCCAGATAGTATCCCAGCAGGCCCCTGCCCCTCAGAACAAAGCTTTAAAATTAGCAAGTGAGTCTGTTTCACATAATTCTAGGGACTTTTCCAGGTGCTTCTGTTCTGCACCTTGGGGTGAATCTATACAAGAGACCTTTAAGAGCCATAGTTCACCACAGTGCAGTAGGTCTTATTGGCCTTCAAAACCCTATTGGTCTTCAAAGCCAGATGTTTTGAGGGCTCATCTCTGAGATGCTGGTCTTCAAAGTTGGGTGCCTAATGTAAGGTACAAACCCTTTGCTCTTCAAGGAGAAGCTTAGGGTTTTGAGGTCCCTCTTGATTGTGGGGTTTGTGATGACATTGTGTCTCAGCCTTTCCTACCCGCTTTGATGTGGATTTTTTTCTCCTTCTGCTCAACGCATATGAGCTGTTCCGCTTGTTTCTTTCTCCAGACAATATTGCTCTCTGTAGATTCAGTGTGTTGGTGGGAGGACATGAGTTCAGACCCCTCCTATCTCACCTACCCCCCTTTTTTCTTAAAGATGCATAAATTTATTTTTACCAAGTTTTTATTTAAATACCAGGTAGTTAATATACAGTGTAATATTAGTTTTGGGTGTAGGATTTAGTGATTCATCACTTACAGACAACACCCAGTACTCATCACAAGTATCCTCCTTAATCCCCATCACCCATTTAACTCATCCCCCCCCTCCCCTCTAGTAAAAATCAGTTTGTTCTCTGTAGTTAAGAGTCTGTTTCCTGGTTTGCCTCTCTCTCTTTCCCCCCTCCCATGTTCATCTGTTTTGTTTCCTGAACTCTACAAATCAGTGAAATCATATGGTATTTGTCTTTCTCTGACTGACTTGTTTCACTTAGCATAAGACTCTCTGGCTCTATCCATGTCATTGCAAATGAAGATGCATACATTTATTTAAACTTTGAAGATATTTAACAATTTATTGATGTCAGGCAAATAAATTCTTAATATATTAACTCTAGAAACCTAAATGTCCTAGGAATTAAATTTTAAAGGAATTTCTTATAAGAGGTTTTAATATTACATTCTTCATTAAACTAAGACTTTTGATATTATTTCACCCTGGCCCATTGCCTTGATAAATTAGCAGTACTACATGAAATCATGAATAGATGAGAAATTAATATTCACATTTATGCAAATATAACAAATAGCACATATTTCCTATTTAATGGACCAACAATTTCTTCTGCAATTCTTTGGTGCATTATAATAAGCCTTTGGACTCCCCATTTCCCCCACTCAAAGGGGACCCATTCCTGCCTTTGTCCTAGCACCTCTGAGAACTTATCAAGACTTAAAACACTGGCTGAATTATCACTGCAGACTCCTTGTACGGATGCGGATAAAAATGTCTCAGAGGGTCATTTATACTGTTTTCTTCTTTCACATCTCAAATCTTCATTTGGCTAGTCAAAGGCAGATAAAAATGGGTTAAAAATTTTAGAACTCATGATAATTTTGCCTATAAATCAATTAAGATTGTTGCCATTAAGCATAACAGAAGAGCCCAAACCAGCAGTCTTTTCCAAAAGGATGATAATAAAGGTATGAAGAAGAAACAAAAGCCTTTCTGGCCCATGACACTTAAAGCCAGGTGCAGTGCAACCCTGTGAGCCTAGCACACAAGGCTACTAGGTGCTGGCAGTCCTGGATGACACTGACCTCCCACTCCCAGGTACATGTTGGTCCCCATCTGTGGTCTCTCAAAGCATCTCTGTGAAGGTCAAGAGTGCCACCGTACTCGGGGCGCCTGGGTGGCTCAGTCATTAAGCATCTGCCTTCGGCTCAGGTCATGATCCCAGGGTCCTGGGATCGAGCTCCGCATCGGGCTCCCTGCTCAGTGGGAAACCTGCTTCTCCCTCTCCCTCTCCCCCTGCTTGTGTTCCCTCTCTTGCCGTGTCTCTCTCTGTCGTAAATAAATAAAATCTTTAAAAAAAAAAAAAAAGTGCCACCATACAGCCCCAGCTGAAGCCTTAGTGGTTTCTGAGTATCTCCTACACCATTTGTTCCACCATCTTGATGTGGTTCCTGAAGCAGTCATGTAGGAGTACAATAAGGGCTGGTTGAGCCCTTGTGGGCTGCCACAGAGCATGGGGTGGTGACCTCAGGCATGGACCACAGCTATGGGCATGGACCGTTGCCTCACATGGTGAGGCATGGAGGGCTCTGTGTGATGGTACCAGGCTCCTGGGCATAATACTCCTGGTAGTTGGTCAGTAGCCATCCCATGTGCTTCCTCAATGCATCCACCCTAGCACCACTATTCTTGTCTATTTAATTCCTCATATGAACTTTAGGCTCAACTCTCTAGTTCCAAGTTGGAAAAAAATAACTGTTGGTATTTTTTTGGAATTGTAATATATTTATAAATTATATCATACTAATTTAAATAAGTATAAACTATGTTGAATTGTACCATTTCTATGGCATGTTTCAGTTTTATTCATGTCTACTTTTGCATCTTTTAGGAGTGTTTTAAAGTGAATTTTCTTCAAGAAAATTTAGTCCATTTCATTTTCTTAGGGAATTTATCTTTTTTGTAATTGTGAATTAGCTTATTCTTTCATTTTTTGCATTCTAACTAGTTTCTATTTGTATATATGAAGGTTTTTTTAATTTATTCACTTTGTTCTATTGTTTATGGATGTTATCTATTACATTATCTTTGGTTTTCCAGGTATACAAACAAAAACATTAATAATGGTCATAATTTCACCTTTTTGTTTCTGAATTTAATATGTCTGATTTTCTTTACTGGTTGGATTTAGTTGTGTTGGGTAATGATTTCAGTACAGTTGGGGTTCAGTAAGGATGATGGACATCCTGCTCTTAGTCTTCAGTGGGAATTGTCTTTAGTGTGTCTTCATTAAGGATGAAACTTGCCTTTTCAACTGCAGCTGCATAAAATTACAGCAAGGAAGTAACCATCAGTTCCTATTTTACCGAGTGTTTTATTTTAAATTTTTAAATTCAGTAATGGTGTTGAATTTTGTCAAATGCCTTTTTGCCTTCTATGGAAGTGATTATATAATCTTTTCTCTCTTTCAATTTGTTGGCATGATGAATTACATGAAGAGATTTTCTACCTTTATTTTATGTTTTTATTTTTGACTTTTGGATGGAACAATCTCTTCATTAATTTTTTTATTATTGTAAGAGATTACTGCCTATGTTTCCTTTTAGGAATTTTAATGTTTCAGGTCTCATATTCAAGTCCTTAATCCATTTTGAGTTTAATTTTGTGTATGGTATAAGAATGGGATCCAGTTTCATTCTTTTGCATGTAGCTGTCCTTTTTCCCAATATCATTTTTTGAAGCAACTGTCTTTTTCCCACTCTATATTCCTGCCTCCTTTGTCATAGATTAATTAACCATATAATTATGGGTTTATTTCTGGGATCTCTATTCTGTTCCACTTATCTATGTGTCTGTTTTTCTGCTGGTACCATACCATTTTGATTACTAGAGCTTTGTAGTGTATCTTGAAATCTGGGGTTGTGATACCTCAAGTTTTGTTCTTTTTTAAGATTGCTTTGGGTATTTGGGGTGTTTTGTGGTTCCATACAAATTTTAGGATTGTTTGTTCTAGCTCTGTGAAAGATGCTGTTGATATATTGATAGGGATTTCATTAGGTGTAGAGATTGACTTGGGTAGTATGGACATTTTAACAATATTTGTTCTCCCAATCCATGAGGTATATTTGTGCTCATGGATTGGGAGTACAAATATACCTCCTTGTTTTTAATGCACCATTTTGAACTCTTTAATCTACATGTCGTTTTTTGGACACTGGGAAGCCCTCTTTATGCATATCATACTTAACATCTGCTCCTGGGGTTTCAACCTCACTGACTTGGGCTAAATAAATCTTGTGCTTACTTTGTGAAATGTACCTTGTACATTTAAGAAATTCCTTCATTCCACATGCTTTTCCTGATGAAGTACACTACTCAGCTTCCCTAAAGTAGCTGATTATTGAGGTAGTTTTCTCTAGATTAGTGCTGAGATGGTAGCCAGACAACAAAGAATGATAGGACCGAATGTGTCAGTACAGCTGTTGGTTATGGAAAACAGTAAAAACAAACAAACAAACAAACAAAAAACCCTGCAGGACGCCGATGGTGGAGTCCTCTCTAGAAATTTGGCCTGCAGTCAGGAAATGAACTGAACCATATTTTTAAATCTCAGAATATGGCAATGTCGGTAATGAGGTTAGTATCTTTTAATTAGAAGTACAATGGGGGGGGGGTCCCTGGGTAGCAAAATCAGTTAAGCATCTGACTCTTGGTTTCCACTCAGGTTGTGATCTCAGGGTTGTGAGATCAAGCCTCACATCGGGCTCCATGCTCAGCATGGAGTCTACTTAAGATTCTCTCTCTCCCTCTCCCTCTGCTCCTCCTCCCGACTCATGCTCTCTCTCTCTCAGATAAATGAATAAATCTTTAAAAAAAATAAAAAGAAGTACAATCTGAACTCTCCCTTAATTTCAATTAATGTGTCATGGTTTCACAATATAACTTTAAAATGATACAATTTTACAAGACAATCTCTTTTTTTGATACAACTGCTCATCTGATTTAGTTCTTGTGTTGATTTGTGATTTTTTAAGGCAGTTGTACGTGTCTAATCAGATGTAGAATTTGAAAGAGTGAAAATATCAGCATGGGGAAATAAAGTTAATGTCACATAATATTACCTAGAATTGGTGACAGTAAACTCCGAGTATCAAAGAAGCTGTTTTTTAGCTTTTATGTTATTCATGAAAAATATAACCTTTTTCCATAACTCAGTATGTAAGAATTTTTAAAAAAAATAACTATTTGAGGCAGGCCATGTATTGGGCCAAAAGTGCTTTACTTGGCTTTTCATGTTGTAGAAAGTTCCTTTGATCTAAATTCAATTCCATAGCTAATAACATAGATTACAGTCTTTCTATGCCTTGCATTTTCAGTCTTTTTCTTAGTCTTAATAACTTGTTAGGTCTGATTACCCACTGAAAGCTAGCTCCCTAGTTTCATACTTCCTGATTCTAGATAATATTTGCAGTAAATTGGATTTGCCACTTCCAACTTTAAACCTATGAGTCACTTAGGTTAAAAAGGAAAAAAACAAGGAATTGCATTGCAGGAGTACAAAAATTGAATCTTTGGTAGCAACCATTTATCATCTTTATTAATAACATGAGAACTTTAGAATGGATGCCCTTTCAACACATTTTGAACAATTCTTTAACTAGGATACACATGTAATTTTAAATCCCAACTCTGCTACTCACTGGCTGTGATGTTAGACACGTTACCTTACCTCTCTGTACCTCAGTTTCCACATCTGTAAACTTGTGGTAATTATATTTGCCCTGGTGACTAGTGATACTTACATTTGCTTTGTGGTTATTTTTAAGATTATATTTGGAAAGCAGTGTTAATCAGGTGTACAATAAATTATCTTTTTTTGCTCTTCCCATTATCCTTTAATTTCTTCCCACCTCCTTTATCTCATGTCCTATACTGACTCTGTTGGTTCCCGTAATCTCCATTATGATGCCCCCACCCACCACATTACCATCCCGTCTGCTTTTGGCCTCTCATGTCTATTCCTTCCCAATCTGTTGTATCTCTTAGGTCCCATTCTTAAATATCACTGCAGATGTCTTGAAGCTAGATGGAAAAATAAATTCAAAAATTGTTCATGAAGAATAACAACTTGACATATGACATCACTCAGGTATGATTTACATTTCAAACAGAGACCTTGAGGGACTTCATCAAGGGAAGGACTAATAATGAGCATTTTCAAGTATTATGGCTGGCTGCTGAGGGAAGCCTTCTCAGGTAAAGCATTTTTTAGACTAGCTTTAATGAGGTATAATTTACATATAATAAAATTCACCAATTTTAAGGATATTGTTCCATGAGTATTGACATATATATATATATATATATATATATATATATATATATATACGTATACAGTCATATAGCCATCACCACAATCAAGATATAGAACACTCTATCACCATAAAATGTTCCTTCAGTGCTTATTTCAATCAATCCCATCCTCCCCTACCTGAACCCTAGAAACTAATAATCTGCTTTCTGTCACTATAGTTTGGCCTTTTCTAAAATTTCATATAATTGGTATTATATGGTATACAGTCTTAAGATCTGTGTTGCTAAATTTATTAGTAGTCTATTTTTATTACAGAGTAACATCACATTGAATAGATGTATCGCAGTTTATTATTCAATCACAACTTGATGGACATTTGCTTCTTGTTTTGAGCTATTATAATTATTGTCTCTATGAACATTCATGCATTAGTCTTTTGTGGAGATATGTTTCATTTTTCTTTGGATATGTTTTTAAGAGTGGATTACTATTTTGTATGTTAAGTTTATACTTAACTTCATAAGAAACTGCCAAATTGTTTTCTAAAGTAGCTGCATCATTTGTATTCCCACCAGCAATTTGTGAGAGTTCCAATTGCTCTGTATCTTCATCAGCACTTGGTATGGTCACCTTTTTAATTTTAGTCATTCTAGGAGATGCAGAGTTGTATCTCACTGTGATTTTTATTTGCACGGCCCTTTTGACTAAGGATATTGAACATATTTTCATGAGTTTATTTCCTATCTGGATATCTTCCTTAGTGAAGTGTCTTTTTAAGTCTTTGAAGTAAAGGCATTTTTAATGTTTGTTAAATCTACATGTAGGCTGTGTTTAACCAATCTTGTACTAGTTCTTTGAGTTCTTCCCTAAATATTTAGGATAGTATGACTTCTCTGGAGAAATAGTGAACAAGAATGTCACTGATAAATTTAGGCAAAACCAAACATATTAGAATATTATATCAAGTCCTGGAGAAATGGTATCACAAAGTGATAATTGTTTGAAGAAAAAGAAGAGAAACCTCTAGATCCCTATTTTAATATTAAAATTTCTATAGATATTAAATTCTTATAATGGTGGCCTTTCCAAGTAAGTGTTCTTGGGAATAACGGCAGTGGAAACAGATGCATTAGACAATAGTTTTCATATATGAGGGACAGTGGGGAGTCCTCAACACCAGATATCTTGCACACAGTCCTCAAATTCCACAAATGAGTAATTATTTATTGTTGTCCCAAGTGCATTAATCAATGGAAGCATTTTGTGGAAGAGGAGGGGGTAGACACTACTATTTATTTTTTAAAAAATTTTTTAAATTAAATTCAATTAGCCAACATATAGTACATCATTAGTTTCAGATGCAGTGTTCAATAATTCATCAGTTGCATATAACACCGAGTGCTCATTATATCATGTAGACACCACTATTTAATAGGCTTCCATTCAACATTTATTAGGTGATTATTGAACATTTCCTATGTGCCAAACATTGTGCTATGTACAAGAGATGGAGTGATGAATAAGAGAGGCCAGATCCCTGCCCTCCTACATCTTTACATTCTATCATTTGTTATTAGCTTATTTCTCAGTAAGGGAGGGATAAGGAGTGAGATGGGTGATAATCATGATAATACGTAAAAAACAAGCTTTAACACAAGGGTAATTTCATTTCATATGAAATTGTAAATTTCACTTCAAACGTGGTTTTATTTCAAAAGTAAGCACTTTATTCATTCATTCAACATGTATTTTGGAACATCTCCCAATTGCAAAGCAATAGAAGGGAAAGCTTATTCAAGATTTGGATTGTGATAGGGTGTCTGGGTGGCTTAATCGATTAAGTGTTTGATTCTCTATTTTGGCTCAGGTCAGATCTCAGGTTCATGGGATCAAACCCCGTGTCAGGCTCCATGCTCAGTGGGAAGTCTGCTTGATATTCTCTCTCTCCCTCTCCCTCTGCCGCTCCACCCATGCTTGTGCATGCACTCTCTCTCTCAAAAAGATGAAAGAAAGAAAGAAGAAAGAAAGAAAGAAAGAAAGAAAGAAAGAAAGAAAGAAAGAAAGATAGATAGATAGATAGATATGGATTGTGATGATAGCACATAGAAGCTAGTAATACATCATACAGTCCATTGATGACCATTGGCAAAATGATCAGGACCACAGCTTTGTATTTACTGTTCCCGCTAAATGTGTCTTCTGCAACTTGTCTGTCACTGCTCTTCTCTAGAGATTTCTATTACTAAATTGCTCTACAGGGACAGGGCTATGACTTAGGGGAAGGAGGGTGGTCAGGTGGCAAGAAATACCATAACCTGGCTTGTCAAAGTTTAGAAAGCATAGGTCCACAGTGCCTTTAGCTACTTTCTACAAATAGGTTAGCTATAAATTTTACCAGATTGTTTGAAATGCACCCTTTACAAAACATTTCCACTATGTTTCCTTTTAGGAGGACTTTGTTTTATATGGATAACCTTTGCCCTTTTATTCTGAGGGAAGTTCCCTATAGTTGAATGAACAGTAGGGTGCTGGGTGCTAGTCCCAACACTGACCAAACATTCACATGATCTTTGGCAAGTCAATCAAGTCAATTTTTTTCTCTAGTCTTCAGTTTCCAGATTCTTAAAATGAGGGTGTTGAATTAAATAGCTTCTTTTATCACTGAATGCTCACATCCTGAATAGTCACATTCAGAAATGCTGTACTTTAAACATCCTTGTTTAAAATCAGTCCATCATCAAAGCCCACCTTGTACAGGACCATAAGTAAATCTAAGACCTAGATTCTTATCCAGAAAAAATATAGTTTATTTGTTATTCAAAGATGGACATGTAGAAAATGAGGGAAAGGGAGGAAAATAGCAGAATTGCCAATTTTCCTAAGAGCTACTGTACTAGGAATATGTGTGCACCACCTTAAGTCTAATGTCCTATATGTACCAACCCACTTGCTCTAAAAATGCTAATTTTGAAATCTTGTATTAATTCTACCTTCTGTTTCCCACAGAAGTCTGTGAGTCCTAGAACTGCAAGAGTAGCCAGATAGAGATCTTTAGACAAAAACTCTTAAAATTCAAGAATATCAATTATTTCTGTAGATTTCACCAAGGAAGCAGCAGAAAGAAGTCATCAGCAGACCGTTCTTGACCTGGATGCACATGCATTTGTGTCTCAACATCCAATTCTGCTACTTTGGTAGCTTCAGCCTGTCATCAAAATTACTTTTCCAGTCCTGAGAACCCTCACCAAGTACTCATCCATTCTCTTTCTGATTATATTTAAATAATTGTTCAGTAGGAAACAATAGAACAAACATTTGAAAAGGAACTTTTAGTTGGGATGTCTTAACTCTCAGAGACACAAAAGATAATAGTGAGTTTATTCATTTTTCCTTCCATTTATCTGTTTAATTATTTCACAGACATTTATTGAGCACCTACTATATATCAGGAAATGAAATAAACACTGAGGATACAAAGATCAGTAAGGACACAGAGTCCTTGTTCCAAAAAACAGTCTTTTCAAGAGGAAGTCACATATATAAGGCATTTTAATGTATGTGGTAATTACCATGAGAGATATATATTAGTTATGATGGGAGTACAGAGAGAGGAAGCCTTGATATTCAACTTTTTAAAACCATCTTCATCTTATCAACTTCTTTCTTTTCACTCTCTTTTTGCATAACATCCAGCTTCAGTTAGTTACTTATAAGAACAGAGGCTTCAAATTTTTTGTTTCAATTTTTATTTAAATTCCAGTTAGTTAACACATAGTGTAATATTAGTTTTAGGAGTAGAATTTAGTGATTCATCACTTACATACAGCACCCAGTGCTCATCACAAGTGTCCTCTTTAGTACCCATCACCCATTTAGCTCATCCCCCCACCCACCTCCTCTCTAGCAACCTTCAATTTGTTCTCTGTAGTTAAGAGTCTCTTTTATGGTTTGCCTCCCTCTCTCTTTTTTTCCCCCTATGTTCATCTGTTTCATTTCTTAAATTCCACATATGAGTGAAATCATATGATATTCATCTTTCTCTGACTTATTTTGCTTAGCTTAATACACTTTAGCTCCATCCACATTGTTGCAGATGGCAAGATTCCCTTATATTTTAGGGCTGAGTAATGTTCCAGTATATGTGTGTGTGTGTGTGTGTGTGTGTGTGTGTGTGTACCACAACTTCCTTATCTATTCATCAGTTGATGGACATTTGGGCTCTTTCTATAATTTGACTATTGTTGAAATTTTTAAGAGAACACAAAAGAATTTCATATCTATAGGAGGAAGGTGTGAATGATAAAGTAAGTTTTAAATGTCAGACTTACCATCTATTGACATTGTATTTTGTTTTCTAAATTTCCTTTGCTTTCAGTCTTGAACTGTCTAAATAGGTCAGGGGGTGTACTTATCACTAGATTTTAAAAATGCCCTGCTTCTCAGGCAATCTAACTTCTGCTTATGACAGAATATCAGTTTCCATCTTGTCAACAAACTAAAACAGTTCATCTTAATTGGTAGTGATGCTCCTAGAAACTTTTTAAAACTTCTATGTATTTTTTGAAATACCAATCAGTGAAAATTACCTGCCAGTAGTAGATAACAAAGAGTTGTCTTTTTGCTTGAATATA
The DNA here is from genome assembly GCF_002201575.2 of Neomonachus schauinslandi. Lineage (NCBI taxonomy): Eukaryota > Metazoa > Chordata > Mammalia > Carnivora > Phocidae > Neomonachus > Neomonachus schauinslandi. The sequence continues at coordinate 34,721,521 of NC_058419.1, read as the reverse complement.
GGTTTTTCTATTACTTTGTTTCATTTAATTCATCAAGCATTTTTGAGCATGCACCTATGTGGCAAATATTGGGCTTAATAAATACTCTGGGAGAATAATTTCACATAGGCACTGTTCTTAAGGAGTTTACAATACACAGTCACAGACACAGAATTGTAGAACTGGAAGACTTTATAAATCTTATCTGGTCCAATAACCTTATTCTTTACATTAGCATATTTAATATGCGGTGAACATTATATAAATGCCAGTGTTCAAATTTCTTTGCTTTAAACTCACTTACTCTTCCCAGCAACCCTGTAAGGTTAAGACTATTATCTCCACTGTGGCACTCATAAATTAAATATCTTATCCATAGCCACACATGTGGTGAATCACAGAGCCAGGATTTTAGTCCATGGAGAATGGATTCATAGCCCATGCCTCTTAATAAACTACTCTATAGTCTGAAGTGAGGAAAACAAGGATTAGAGGATGGAAAAGACTTATCCACGGCCACATGTTGTTTAGTATCAGAGACAGGATTAAAACCCAAATGTCTTAGTAATCTACCAAGTGTTGTCCACTATTCCATGCCTAATTACCCATTCATTTTCATGCAAAATGACAGAAGAATGAAATTAATTATGATTGTATTTTTTTGTTTGAGAAACCAGACATATATAAAAATAGAATTAATGGACAGCATAGGAAATATACTGAGCTGTGTAGTAATATGTTGTTGTTGTTGTTGTTTGCCATCAGCATAACTCATTGGTATCTTTTTAAAGAGGGTGAGCATGGGAGTGCCTGGGTGGCTCAGTTGGTTAAGCATCTGCCTTCAGCTCAGGTCATGATCCCAGGGTCCTGGGATCGAGCCCCCGCAACGGGCTCCCTGCTCGACAGGAAGCCTGCTTCTCCCTCTCCTACTCCCCTTGCTTGTGTTCCCTCTCTCGCTGTGTCTCTCTCTGTCAAATAAATAAATAAAAATCTAAAAAAAAGAGGGTGAGTATGGCTGCTTAAAGTAGCAGCATTACTGAGTTGGACAAGTATAAATGCTATCCATAACACAGTTTTGACAGCAAGGGCAGAAGTGCACAAGAAAGGCATGTTGCAGAAGATCCAACAATCAATTCAGGCATTAAAAAGCTCTGATTGAGATGCAAAAGGTTGCACTAATTATCTGCTTACAGATCCAAGTGTAGTAAAATGCAGAATGGAAGGCCATCTTAAGGGAAATGTCTTTTCAAATTCATTTGAATGAAATGGAGGAACTTTCGGAGCACTTCAGATTACCTGTTATCTAGATTATTCTTTAGACAATAAGGTATATGAGATCTGTCCTATTCTAAGAGTACCAGGCAAGGTATTCCCAGATTATTGCTCTAATAAATAGCCAACAGTATAATATGAAATTTGACTCATTTCAGTGCATCAAAGATTGATAAAGACACATTCCATAAAATCATCTATAATTACCTTTTGCCAAAGACACAAAGATGGTATGTTTTTCAAGATCACAATGTCAAATAAAACGTTGATGTAACTAGTGCCTTTGATACTAAATTGCAAGATCATTCTGTCAGAAAGATATATCCATTCCTGGTTGCAAAGGCAAGAGCTAAAAGCATTTATGAAAAGAAACAATTCAAACAAATCAGAAATTCGAATGTAAGGCATGTATAATTTTAGGACAGACTGTTTATGGTTAATCCAAAGGTGTCCTAAGTTGGTCATCACAGCAAAGGACAGACTGTTTAAAGGAAAGAGTTGTCAGCAGATTCCCCAGGATATGTTCCAGCAAAACAAAAGCATATAAAGGGAAGCTGAAGTGATTTTGTCTTAAAATGTAGGAATATATTTTTTTATCATTTTAGAAGGATGGGGCAAGGGTAGAAGGAGAAGAATGTGAACAATTGATAAATTGAGGGGCCTTTAATCTTCTTCCATATATTCACTGAGCTACTAGAATGGATCAAGTCCTATCAGGTATTAACCTGTATGTCTGAAGCAAATAATATATTATATGTTAAAAAAAAGAAGATAGTAGGAAGGGAAAAATGAAAGGGGGGACATCGGAGGGGGAGACGAAACATGAGAGACTATGGATTCTGAGAAACAAACTGAGGGTTCTAGAGGGGAAGGGGGGGATGGGTTAGCCTGGTGATGGGTATTAAAGAGGGCATGTATTGAATGGAGCACTGGGTGTTATACACAAACAATGAATCATGGAATACTACATCAAAAACTAATGATGTAATGTATGGTGATTAACATAACATAATAAAAATTTAAAAAAAAAGATGAAAGTGAAGGGGTGCCTGGGTGGCTCAGTCAGTTGAGTGGCTCTTGGTTTTGACTTGGGTCATGGTCTTGGGGTTATGGGGTCGAGCCCTGTGTTGGCTCCATGCTCAGCTCAGAGTCTGCTTGGGATTCTCTCTCTCCCTCTCTTTCTGCCCCTCCCCCACTCATTCTCTCTAAATAAATGAATAAATAAATAAATAAATAAAATATTTAAAAAATAAAAGGAAAGTGAAGTCTGACACTGTGGAAATCATGAGTGCTTTGTGAATAATCCGATTACAAAAGATGCTTTTGCTAGGAAGGAAGTCTTTCCTCACAATTAAAAATGTGGTTACAGGGCGCCTGGGTGGCTCAGTTGGTTAAGCGACTGCCTTCGGCTCAGGTCATGATCCTGGAGTCCTGGGATCGAGTCCCGCATCGGGCTCCCTGCTCAGCAGGGGGTCTGCTTCTCCCTCTGCCCTCTTCCCTCTCGTGCTCTCTCTCGTTCTCTCTCTCTCAAATAAATAAATAAAATCTTTAAAAAAAAAAAATGTGGTTACAGATGCTCAAGTGATGATCATTACTTATTGAAGGTATTCCAAGTAAGGGTCTTCAGTTTGGCATTTTTGTTACCTCCAAGAGATGCTTTTTTTTTTTGCCTTGATGGCATATTATACTATGCTGATCATGGACTTAGCAGAAAGCTTTTTGTCAGAAGACCTTAAGATATCATTTATTATTTCAGTGTATTAAGTAGCAGAAAGAACAAATAGAAATGAGACAGCAGAACTTAATAATCCTTCCTTCTTATATAATTGTTCAGTTCTTGAAGGAATGAACTCCACCCTATATAAGACCCTGAAGCCCAATACTCTTAACTATCCATCCAAACAAAGCCAACTCTCCTTACTACCCATCCAAACAAAGCCAACACTCCTTGCCCTTCTCTACTAAGTTGTATCTCAAAATGTCAAGGGCTATTGGTGTTAGAAAAGTGGTCCAGTTTCATTCTTTTGCATGTAGTTGTCCAGTTTTCCCAGCACCATTTATTGAAAAGACTATCTTTTCCCCATTGTATGTTCTTGCTTCTTTTGCTAAAGATTAACTGACCATATAATTATGGGTTTATTTCTGGGTTTTCTATTTTGTTCCATTGATCTATGTGTCTATTTTTGTGCCAGTACCATACTGTTTTGATTACTACAGCTTTATAGTATATCTTAAAATCTGGGATTGTGGTACCTCCAGCTTTGTTCTTCTTTCTCTCTTTTTTAAGATTTTATTTATTTATTTGAGAGAGTGAGAGAGCAAGTGAGAGAGAGAGAAAGAGCACAAGCAGGGGGAGCAGCAGAGAGTGAGGGAGAAGCAGGCTCCTCACTGAGCAGGGAGCCCCATGTGGGGCTTGATCCCAAGACCGTAAGACCATGACCTGAGCTGAAGGCAGATGCTTAACCAACTGAGCCATTCAGGTGCCCCTTTGTTCTTCTTTCTCAAGATTGCTTTGGGTATTTGGGGTCTTTTGTGGTTCCATACAAATTTTAGTATTATTTGTTCTTTTTTTTGTGAAAAATGCTATTAATGTTTTATAGTTTTCAGTGTACAGGTCTTTCATCACTTCGGTTAAGTTTATGCCTAGGTATTTTATTCTTTTTGGTGCAATAATCCAAGTTTAGTTTTTATATAAATCCTAGGGTAATTGATTTATTATAAGAAATAGAAAGTAGGAAGGTACTGTGCTCAGGAACAGAAAGTTCTACCTGAATTCTCTGTAATACTATATTACTGAAACATAGAATATTCTATTAGTAGATATAAGTTGGAAAATTTTCACTCTGAAGTCTTAGTATGGAACTTTTTCATTTCTTCTTTTTTTCTTATTTTCTTATGTTTTTATTCCAGTTGTATCCATCAAGATTTTTCAGCTTATGGAAGACAAAATCAACTTTTCTATTCTCATTAAAGAAAAAAAATGAATCAAACTTGAACTGTAAGCTAATTCATATAGAAGAGATATAGCTATGTCATTTGCAAGTGGGTAAAGGCTAAGTATGGTCAGGGTCATTGAGATTTTTAAAGATCTATTTAGAAATATGGAAAATGTTCTTTTCAGAACCCATTTCATGGGATTTTAAATTACTAAATGTATCACTGCTACTTTTCTACTTAAGTTAGAAACCAAAAGAATTGTAGGATATTAAGAGTCACCAGAAGCAAATATTAGAGTAAAAGCATGACTTTTGCTGCACAAACTTCTAGGTGACTGGTTCTACATAGGTGCTGGACAGCTAATAAGTTAACTTTATGAAATCTAAGAAATATAGTGATGTTAAGTTTCTGTTTCTCAGGCAGAAATTATTTTATTCAATGTGACTCGTTCCTAGCCTCCTGAAGTAAAGTCAGAGAAAATAGGGTATGTTCTAAGTAACTCTATGACTTAAGGACATTTTTTTCTTTAATCTAGAAGATGTTTACGGAAATAAATAGACTGGAAGTAGCTGATGGCTACTCATGGAATCATTATTTTCTTACATTTCATGCAACCTTGGTCCATTCATTAACTGGGACTAAAAAATTTATAACTCCACCTGCAAAACAATTTTTTTTCCAGATCTCCTGGCTCTAAGAAAGGAAAAGAAGAATGTCACCAATAATATGGTGGCAAAACATGAGAATAAAAGTGCTCAGTAATACTAAATATTATAATGCATTGGCTAGATATATCTGGTCTTACGAAATTTGTGAGTACTAAAGTGATTCACAAAACCCTGAATTTTTAATTTTAGATCATGAGCATATCAAACAAAGATTTTCCATACTCTGTTTGGCACAATACCAGTGGTCTTGGCCAAGAATTTTACATCAGTTTTCAGAACAAATTTCCCCTTCACTCATTCCCCTTTTTAATTTTTTCTCCAAAATATATGATAAAAATGAAGAATGGCAGTAAAGAATCTAAATCAGGGCTTGCCAGGGTCTGAATTTGTCATTGATAAAGGTTGTTTCTAAGATAAAGAAATGAAGATCAAGGAGATTTTTAAAGTATATTTAAGACATACTTGCAGCAAATACAGTTGGTGACAAAGAATCTTATACTCAATTGCTGATCTGTTATAAAATATATTCAGAAAGGGATTATTTGTCTTTCATTCATGACCAATTAACCTTTCCACATGGGTACAATTGGAATTTTAAATTTCTATCTTTTTACATTAAAAAAATCAGTCACCAGAGGACAAAGTCATAGATTGTGAGTAATTGGCTGGAAGGATTTTGGTTTAGTTTTCTATGAAAGGAGCACAATCACCAACTGTTATGAATGATATCATCTTTTGGGACACCTGGGTGGCTCAGTCCATTAAGTGTCTGCCTTCGGCTCAGGTCATGATCTCAGGGTCCTGGGATTGAGGCCCGCATCGGGCTCCTTGCTCAGCGGGGAGCCTGCTTCTCCCTCTGCCTGCTGCTCCCCCTGCTTGTATCCTCAAGCCCTCTTGCTCTCTCTCTCTCTCTCTGGCAAAAAAATAAATAAAATCTTTTAAAAAACTTAAAAAGAAAGAATGATATCATCTTTCATTAATCAATAAAAATTTTTTCCATTATAAGCATATCCTCATCTGTCTTAGTCAGTTCAGGCTGCTATAACAAATTACCATAGACTGGATGGCTTAGACAACAAACATTTATTTCTCATAGTTCTGGAGGCTGGGAAGTCTGAGATCAAGGTGCTGGCAGATTGGGGTTTGGTGAGAACACTCTTCTTGGTTTTGCAGATGGCTGTCTTTTTGTTATGTCCTCACATGGGAGGGAGAAAGGGAGAGGGAGAGGAAGAGAGAGTCGGAAAAACTCTCTCATATTGTTTCCTATAAGGACACTAATACCAATCATGACCTAATTACTTTCCAAAGGGCCCATCTCCAAATAGCATCACTTTAGAGATTATGATATCAACATAAGAATTGGGGGAATACAAACATTAAGTCCATAGCACCATTCCAGTCCCGGAATAGAGTTCAGGGTAGGGGTAAAGCATTATGAACTATGGAAAAAGAGTTGAAAATAATTGTAACTGACCCATCTGTTTATTAAAACTTGCTTTGTCTATACATGATTTTTATTCCTCTTTTCATTTTTAACCTTGTATCTTCTCTCAGTGCAAATCTGAAATCTGAGTCTCCAAAGACAAAGTGAAAGGAAGAATTTACCTTATGAATATGGTCAACTTAAGAGATAATGGTGATGAATAAAACATATGTTTAATTCCTTTATATTAAGCTTTATGTAGAGTTCCGTCAAATATAGCCATTTCTTTTGCTGCTGTAGACATTTCTTAATATGATTTGTTGCTATAAATATTTCTTCATAGGGTTTTAGGTATAGGTGGTCTCATTGAGTACAAGATGATTCAATGTATCATATATTAATCACTTTAAAGGCCCTAGTGAGCATGGCTAAATTAAGTTTAATCATGCCCAAGATTGTGTCATAATTGTTCTAATCGGATCATTTTATTAATATGATATTTGTGTGTTTTTACATGGCATTCATTTAGGCTTTATGAGTTTATCAAGATTTTTACCTTCTTCTTATAGTCTGTGTCAAATTTAGGTGTAGGGGATGTGGCATATTTTCAGTTCCACTCCTTCCTTATGTATATTTTGGCTGGCTTTTAGTCTGTGATGCACTGACCATAATTTATTGGTATGGTCTTGTTATTGAAAAAAATAATCATTGGGAACCAATTAACTTTTGTTTGCTTGAAAATGTGTCCCTGGAGAAACAACCCTTTAATTTTCTTTTTTATAGCCAAACCAGGTATTATCTTTGAGAGATTTATTTTAGCTATTAGGAAATAATCATTTGTTCTGCAACTATTCCTTCAATAGATACTATGATGGCTAGTTTTCTGTGTCAACTTGGCTAAGCTATAGTACCCAGGTAGTCAATCAAATGTTAACCTAGGTGTTGCTGTGTAGGTATTTTGTAGAGTGGCTAACCTCTACATCAGTTACTTTAACTAAGGGAGATTATCCTCAGTAATGTGGGTGGGCCTCATCCCATCAGTTAAAGGCCTCCTCTTCCAGGGCACATGACTAGACTGCATTTCCCAGCCACCTTTGCAGTTAGGTGTGGCCATATGGATGATTTATAGCCAGAAGTATGTAGAGAGAAATAACATATGCTCTTTCAAGCTTGACCCATTAAAATATTTTATTTATCATCCTTTATGCTCTTTCCTAATATCCTGGCTATGTATTCTCTCCAAGGATGACTTTGGAAATCATGTATTGAAATTTGCAGAGCTGCTAGCAGCTTGCACTCCTGAATAACTGTGGAGCAGAAATTGCCCTACCTTCATTATCACCATTAAAACATACTGAGTAAAGAAATACGCTTATACTTCCTCACATCTGTGAGGCTTACACTTGTCTTATTACAGACATTAGTCTACCTTAACTGAAAATCATAGTATTTATTGCCATCTTTCTCAGTCATCTTACTAGATTGCTAAATGGAAAAAAAACAGTGATCAGGCCTCCTGTTCCCTTCCTATTAGAAATTTGATCCAAGTTTTCCAATGGAATTTGAAATGGAGTAGGAAGCTTTGGACTGGGTTTTTCAGCCCATGTATCTTTATCTCCATCTTCCAAAAAAAAAAAAAAAAAAAAGTAAAGTTAGAATAACAGATACCAAATTGTCTTCAAAGGCAGTTCATCCACTGAATATTTTCTGGTCAGAGAATAACTTTTTAAAAATGGTGGGCGCCTGGGTGGCTCAGTTGGTTAAGTGTCTGCCTTCAGCTCAGGTCATGATCCTGGAGTCCCAGGATCGAGTCCCGCATCGGGCTCCCTGCTCAGCAGGGACTCTGCTACTCCCTCTGACCCTCCCCCCTTCATGCTCTCTCTATCTCATTCTCTCTCCCAAATAAATAAATAAAATCTTTTTAAAAAATAGTATAAACCTGGGGCCTCAGTCAATTAAGCGTCTGATTCTTAATTTCCGCACACATCAGGATGTCATGGTCATGGGTTCAAGGCCAGCATCAGCTCCCTGCTCAGCGGGGAGTCTGTTTCTCTCCATCTCCTCCTCCCCCTGCCCTTCTTCCCACTCACAGGTGCTCTCTCTCTCTCTCACCCGCGTGCACGTGCACCCACGTGCTCTCTCAAAGACATCTTTAAAAAAATAATAAAAATAGTATAAACCTCATTGTTCAGAAAGTACCCTCTTTGTTGAAAATATAGCAATAAGACCAATTATAACCGTTTGGCCATATAAAAGACTGATTTTTTTCATCAATTAAAAAGAATTTATTTGGGGGCGCCTGGCTGGCTCAGATGGTTGAGCGTCTGCCTTCGGTTCAGGTCATGATCCCAGGGTCCTGGGATCGAGTCCCGCATCGGGCTCCCTGCTCCTTGGGAGCCTGCTTCTCCCTCTGCTTCTCTCTCTCTCTCTGTCTCTCATGAATAAATAAATATATATAAAAAAAAAATCTTTAAAAAAAAAAAAAAAAGAATTTATTTGGGACATTTGACGTGTGGTGCCGGTTGTGCCAATCAGGAATAGTGAGAAAGCAGGACCTCTGTCCTGGCCACTGACCTGCATCCCCTCTCCAGCTGAGCAATAGCCTCTCTGAACTGCTACTCCGGGTAGTTAACCCTCTGGTGCTGTAGGAGCTGGGAGCGCTGGCCAGAGGTCTTGCCACAGGCTCCACATACAAAGGGCTTCTGACCTGTCTGTGTCCGTAGGTGTCGGAAGAAGTGAGAACGGCCCGGGAAGGCCTTGCCCCAGTCAGGGCACTCCTAGTGCTTCTCGCCATTGCATGAGTTGATGCCTGGGTGAGGATGCGCTGATGCTGAGGGCGGAGCTCCAGATGAAGGCCTTGCCCTGCTGGCTGCAGGCATAGGGCTTCTCAGCCGTGTGCTGCCGCCTGCGCTGCACCAGGTTGGAGCTCTGGCTGAAGACCTGGCCACACTCACTGCGCTTCTAGGGCTTCTCGCCAAGGTGGGTGCACTGGTGGTGGATGAAGCCCAACCAGTGGCAGGAGCACTTGCTGCTTTCTTGCCCATGTGGAAGCATGGGAACTTGAGCAGCAGCAACTTGTATTGAAGTTCATAACTGGCCTGTCCAAAGCTGCTCTAAGCTGGACTCCTGTCCAAAGCTGTTCCCATGCTTGGGTCTACGGGAAAAGCTCCTCGGAAGGGTCTTCAGTGGCCCCGTGTTCTGGTCCACCTTATCTCTAGGATCATGCGGGTCAGGAAATGATGGAGACTTCTAGGGCTGTGCCTTGGAATCCAGCCAGCGGGTGTCTCTGCTAATCTGGCCCTCCTTCACATCTGGGAGATCCCGGGCAGACAACTCCTCCTGCAGTGGCTGAGAGAGCTCCTCAGGGCTGCAGTCAGTGGAGCCCTGTTGATAACTGTAGAGATGAAGCAGGACACATGGTGGTGGGCCCCAGGTGTCCCTGGTGATGCAAGATTGCCAGAGGACTGGACCCGAGGGGGGCTCCTGGCGGTCCCCCAGGGTGGCCATCTTCCCCGAGGCCTGCTGAAGGTATGCACACCTGAAACCTGCAAATTGGGTGTAATGATGGCTCTGTCCCTAGGGTTCTGCACGTGTGAAGAGGTACCCCGCAAACGGACACCCATGATCGCCTGGAGCCAGTGTATCCACTGTGGCTCGCCAACCCGCGGAGGCCTCTGGGTGCCTGCTCGTGCCCCCAGGCCAGGCCTGGGCCAAAGTTACAGCAGAGTGGGGGCAGAGGCAGCCAGGGCAGGGTTTACAGGGACATGTGAGAGTGAGCTGGCCAGACACTCTTGTGGCTGCCGCTGCTGTTGCCATTACCACCGCTACTCTGTACTTACTCCGGACTAAGTGATTTTTACATTAAAAATAATCGAAGTTTGGAGGGCGCCTGGGTGGCTCAATCGGTTAAGCATCTGCTTTCGGCTCCAGTCCTGGGATGGAGCCCCCCGTGGGGCTCCCTGCTCAGCGGGGAGTCTGCTTCTCCCTCTCCCTCTGCCCCTCCCCCCAGTGTTCTCTCTCTCTCTCTCTCTCTCACTCTCTCTTGCAAATAAATAAATCTTTAAAAAAATTTCTTTTAAATATGCAAAGTTTGGAATCCTAGGACCCCTCATTCCCAATGCCTTTAGAGATGTAGAGAATTTCTTGGCACAACAGTGCTTTGTAAATAGATAGGATGCCAAGGATATTTCACCTGTATTATGTCCTTTAACTTAAAGATAGGGAAACTGAGGACCAGAGAGCTGAAGTGATTGGACTGAAGTTGTACAGATAGTGGTGCATTTAGGACTAGAATTCAGATCTCTTGATTAGTTAAGCACTAGGCTTAGAATGGGAGGTTGACTTCTGGAGATGCTGAGTGTGTATAAAGTTAGACTTTAAAGAAATCAGAAAGAGCATGGAGGATATTAGGAGAAGGAAGGGAAAAATGAAGGGGGGGAATCGGAGGGAGAGACAAACCATGAGAGACTATGGACTCTGAGAAACAAACTGAGGGTTTTAGAGGGGACGGGGGTGGGGGGATGGGTCAGCCTGGTGATGGGTATTAAGGAGGGCACGTACTGCATGGAGCACTGGGTGTTATGTGCAGACAATGGATCGTGGATCACCACATCAAAAACTAAGGATGGTGACTAACATAACTAACATAACATAATAAAATAAAATTAAAAAAAAAAAGAAATCAGAAAGAGAAAAACCAAAGTATGGCTCTTCATAGAATTCATAGAGTAAGAGAGACCAACCAGATCAAACTTCCTAAAATATCTTAACAAACAGGTGGGACGGTGCTCATTACATCCTGGCTAAGCTTAGATAATTTTTCTTTTTTTAAAAAAGATTTATTTATTTATTTATTTATTTATTTGAGAGAGAGAGAGAGAGGAAGAGAGAGCGCATGCGTGCAGGAGGGGGAGGGGGCAGAGCAAGAGGGAGATAGAGAATCTCAAGCAGACTCCCCATTGAGTGAGGAGCCTCTTGGGGTGCTGGACCTCACCACCCTGAGATCATAACCTGAGCTGAAATCAAGAGTTGGATGCTTAACCAGATGAGCCACCCAGGCACCCCTCCATAATTTTTCTAATCAATATTTTGTCATGCCATGAAAATATATCTTAGTATAAGGTAATGGAGTTTCCTTTACCTACTAACTTTAAGTAACTAAAATTGTGAACTGTTGACTGAAAAATGGCAGATTTCTTCCCTGGGAACAACACATTACTTGGAAGCTCCTGACCTCAAGTTTTTTAATAAAACTTTCTAATTTTCCCATTTTTAGCAATCTTGCTTATTTTCAAGATATAATATTTACTGCCTGATATAGTCATGGTGACTTATTGGTTCTCTGTTAATTAACTTGGGAAGAAAATGACTGACAGGATAGCAAAGTTTAGTGGAAAGAGCTATGCACTAGGTGAGAAAAGCCCTAGATTTTAACAAACTTCTACATCATTCATTAGCTGTTTGGTCTTGGGTAGGTTACCATGGTAGGCCAAACACCACCCGTCTCCCAAAGAGGCTCACACCCAAATCCCAGAATTTGTGATTACCTTATGTGGCAAAAGCGAATTTGTATATGTAATTAAGGGTACAGGCCTTAACATAGGGAGGTTATTCTGAGTGAATTGTCTGAGTGGGCTCCATCGAATCGTATGAGCCCTTAAAAGCAGAGAAATTTCTCAAAGTGAAGATAGGAAAGATGATGCAGAAGGAGAAGAGGGATTTGAAGTTTAAGGATTCAAGCCACCACTGCTTACTCTGAAAATGAAAGGAATAACACATCATGGAATGCAAGTGGTCTCTTGAGTATTAAAGCGACCCCTGACTAATAGCCATCAAGGAAACAGTGACCTCAATCCTACAGCAACATTAAACTGAATCCTGCCAACAACTGAAGTGAGCAGAGGATTTGCCCCTAAAGTCTTCAGATAAGAGCACTGGCCATTTGACACCTTGATTCCAGCATGTGAAACCTGGAAGAGAGAAATCAGCCACAACTATGCAGGTTTTGACCTATAGAACTGTGAGATAGTACATTTTTGTTGTAAGCCACGGCATTTTCAATAATGTGTTACACAGCAATAGAAAACTAAGACAGTTATTTCACTTTTCCTGCGTAGGTTATCCTTTTGATAAAATACCTTATCTTCCACATTTATTTAACAGTAATGACACTGGTAGAATTTTCCTTGAAACAGAGTCCTGTGGTATAATAGGAGAAGAAAAATGGAATATAATCACATAGTCCGTTTAACAAGAAATATCTCAAATGTCTCTTTAGACCATCCTTTCCTCCTCTAACCTTCAATTTGATGTTTCTCTTATCTAGGCATAGGGAAAAAATGACGAGGGCTCATTTATAAGAGGGATATTGTGCTACTGATATCCTAGATTTTGTAAAATAGATTATGTCATCTGGACTATTGTCCAACTATATCTAAGGCTGGATACTTATTAAATTTAAGGAAAATTCTATTTTCACTTCTGTCAGTAGGATATAGCCCTTGTGTGTTTTGAACTTAACTATATATTAACTTTTTTTCATTTGTGGTATAAATTAATTGGCTGGTCATTGGGCCAGTGAAAGAAGGTCCCCAAAGACAATGTGTAGTAGAATGAAATTGAGAAGTGAAAAGAAAAATGATTGTACTTTTCACTTCCTGGGAATTGGGATAGCAAAAGAAACTTCACAGAACAATAACAGTGAGAAAACATGAAGGCTGTTGTCAGCTAGTTTAGGTAAATCAAAAAATGCAGATATCATCTTATCTTGGGGCTACCCATATCTCCTGTTAATTTAGGAGGAAAAGTACTTCCCCTAATTCTTAAATATCTACAGAATAAAAACTATCTTTGCTAACCATAAGTTCAAATTCTAATGAATCTTGATTATATCTGTTGCTTCTTTTAACATTATTATGCACCCTTGTGTCTCTTTATTGGCTCTTCTCTTTTATTACCTGCCACGGCTGTCACACAGATCACATAGCCTAATTCCCAACTCGAAGTAATCAGGAACTTCATTTTGGAGTTGTGATTATCTGGATCACCTTTGGTGACCATGATAGATGTTTGGATTTGCATACACAGTCTGTCTGTTGGTTTTTATCCAATTAAGTATGCTCATTTTTTGTATAATTATGATTCTATCAGTTGCATGAAATATTCTTCTTGATATTGTACAAGAAAAATATTGCTTTTCTGGTATGTGAATGAATTTCATGACAAATGTAATTTTGTTATTTTTGTAATTATCCTGGTTGCTTTCAGCAACATCTGCCTTCAAAACTGCAGTCCATGGAAGAGCATCTTTCCATGAGGAAAATTTGGCTGGGGTATTCTGCATCAGGCAGTTTCATTATTTTCTAGTGTTTTCTTAAAATGCACATGTGTTATCTGGGCTGTTAGTGAACTTCATAGTTTTTATAAAGTACTGCTTTAAGAGACCTGCACTGGTCTTGGAACCACTATTAATTGGCTCTGTGATTTTAAAGTGTTCACATAGCCTCTCTCTGTTTGTTTTCTCATGTAGAAAATAAAGGTGAAAATGCCTCACACCTTTGTTCACCTTAAAACTGTAGTTGATTTTCTCTGGCAGTGCAAAAGTGTTTCATGCAATCTATTTCCCTGAAAGAGAGAATGAGGAAAAAACTTGACTGCCTTGCACAGTGTTCAGCAAACTCTTCCCTCATCTCTCAAGATCACAATGATAATGTACTGGTCATCAGTAAACATTAGGGATCGGAAGAGGAGCGAGAATAGAGCCCATAACCCAATTTCATTCATAGCTGACTGTAACCATAAGATAAGCTGGGAAATCCCCATGATTCCAGGCATTGGGCAAGTTCCCAGGGATAACCGACTTTTCCTTATAGATTCCAGAGTATGCAGACACAATAGGTCAATTCAAGGCCACTAGGTGAATGACCTAGTATTTTGTGCAAAGTGTAATACTGACTGATACTGAAATTTAAGGAAAGAAGTAGAGTTATATATCTAGTGAACTTCTTAGAAATGCAAATACCAGGATGAGAGTGTTCTCAAAAAATAAGAAATTTGTTTTCCATTACAAGAATGCCTGGCATAAGGCATAAGGACACCTGAAGCAAAAATTCTCAGAAAGTGCTACTTAATGGACCCAGCACTCTGCAACGTAATATTGGGATCCATAATGGAAGACTTGGCTAGCAATTCAGCTAGAAAAGCAGGATTTGTTAAAGAATATTTCATACAAATATACCTACAAAGCAGTGTGAGATGACATATAATGCTGTGCTTGATGACTTAGCATTTTAGCAGAGAGGTTACTTATAGCTTCAATAAAGAAGATAAAATTTCTTAACTAGGAATCCAAGACTCTTCACAGATTGACTCTAGTTTGCTCTTCTGTTCCTCTCTGCCTCTTTCTACCACATACCTCGTACTCTCTAGGCACTGTTCCCTATTCAAGTATGTTATGGCTTTCTGAATTGGTCACTGTTTCTCTTTGTATTAAATATACCTCCCTGCTTGGTAAACTTCTACTTCCATTCAAGACTCATCTCTTGCCTTCCCTTCCCTGTGAGTTACTTATACATGTAATATTATTTCCTACATTACTATTCTCCATTCTACTTTGGCACTTTTAATATTTAGAATTATTTATGTTTCTGTTTACAAGTCTGGGGCAGGTATAACACCTTAATATTCTCTATAGCATCAAGTACCCAACAGAATGTTTTACTAATAGTTGGTGCTTAATAAACATTTGTTGTTCCATTCCAATAAAGATTTGTTTATCCATTCAGTTTATACATATGTGAATTTGAAAAAATAAGATGAGAATCAATTGATGAAGGAAACTTGCATATCTACCTGAGGAGTTTGGGATTTCTTCTGTAGACATGGGGAGCCACAATAGGTTTTGAGCAGAGAATGAAAGCACTTTTGTAAGGAAATGATTCTGGATGTGGTGCAAATGGACAGAAGATGGAGATGATTTTTAAGAAGCTAAAGACACAACAGTAAGATAGGTCTTAGCAAGACCCACAATTTAATAGATAATTTAAACGGATATATATGTGTGTGTACACACACACACACATACACACACACACACACACACTCACTCCATTAAGGTCCTCTTTCTGTTTCAGGATTCAATCCAGGATATCACCTTGCATTTACTTACCATTTCCTTTAGTCTTTGATATTTTCTTAGTCTTTCCATATTTTTCATAATCTTGAACATCTGTAGGGGTATGACCAGGTGTATTGTAGAATGTCCCCTGACCTGAGTTTGTCTGGTGTTTTTCTCACGAAAACTGGATTTACGGGTTTCTGGGAAGAATACTGCAGAGATCAAGTGCCCTTCTCATCAAAGCTATCAGAGTTTACATGATATCCACATGGCATTACTGATGATGTCAACCTGCATCATTTGGTTAATGTAGTGTTTGTCAGGTGTATTGAGAAAGTTATAATTTTCCCTTTCCCTACTTTATTCTTTGGAAGTGAGTCACTAAGTCCAGCTTATCCTAAGTGAGGATTGGGTTGGGGAGGATTAAGCTCCACCTTCTTGAGAGGGGAGTATCTGCACATATTTGGAATTTTTTTGTAAGAAAGATTTTTCTCCACTTCTCCATTTAGTTACTCCACAATTTATTAATATCACTATGGACTGATGTGTATGTATTTATTTTATATTTTGGGTTATAATCCAGTCCTGTTTTACTGATTTTGTTGCTCACATTGTTCCACATTTTGCCATCGGGAGCTTTTTCAGGTGTTTCCAGTGTCCCTCTGACATATCCCCATCATTGTGAATTTTTCTTGGGGAGGAGAATCACTTCTGTAATTCTTGACAGTATAAAGTGCTCCACGCTCATTTTGTATATTCCTCACTTCAGCCCTAGTATCAGTCTTTTCTCCCAGGAGCCCTGGTGCCTTTTACTGCAGAATGGTGTTTATAGATCAAGATCTGGATACTGACTATGCTTGTTGCTACTGGAGCTCCATTGTTTCTAGGCCTTTTCAGTGGACAGAGCAAGAAAATACATACATGTATGCTAAACCACCTATATAAACATACTAAATATTTCTGTACGTACCTATTTTTATATCTGTAAGGCCAATTATGAGTTCATGCATATATCTCTTACTCTAATCCAGTATTACAGTTCATTCTAGTCTTCCTCTGTGCTAGTCTGTAACTGCTCACTTCAGCTTTAAGAAACCTGGCTGTCACTATTCACCATACACTTATTTACTTATTTGCTCAATAGCAATATATATGGAAAACAGTTGCAGAATTATTAACTCATATCCCCATGAGAAACAAATTTATCAACTAGAGTACAGTATTTATATATAATTCCTTTTGTCTTTCATTTACAGTTTTCAGTCAGATCATTTTTTTCCCAGAGTTACTTAGCTCAGCCCATTTTCCCTGCCCCCTTCAGTGTGGTCATACCATACATTTGTAATAGAGATAGATTCATTTATCACAGTCTGCATTCCATCCTGAAATACTTTGACATCACAATTGATTTTCATTTTGAGTTTGCATACATTAAAATTCACTCTGTGTAATTTATAGTTCCATCAGGTTTAATAAATAACGTGTAAACATTTATCTACCACCCAAATACAGATAGGTTCTTCATCCTAAATCTAAAGAATAGTTATTTTACCCTAAAAGTTCCCCTGTGCATCTTCTTTATAATCAATCACTTCTCCAACCCATGGCAATCACTCATCTGTTTTCCTTTTACTTATTACATTTTAATGAAGTAATTTGTCAGCTAATTAATAGCTGCTTTTGTCTTCCTCACAGGAATATAAGCTCTGTGAGGGCAAGTACCCTTTGTCTTGCTAATCACTCTATGCCTTCTGACTAGGAGAGTGCCTTGTATATTATGAGTGCTTAATAAATATTTGTTGAACAATCAATGGGGAATTAAGGAGTAAGAGTGGAATTATTTATTTTAGACCTGATAATGCTTTTTAATGCACTGAAGACTCTAATAGGCATTAGGGATTTAAAGATATAATATTGTCCTTCAAAAAAATATACACTTTAGTCAAAGGACAAAACATGTACACAAACTTCTGTAATACATGTTAGAATGTGATAAAGATGCCAGAAGAGTGGTAGGAATAGAGTTCAGGAAAGGAAGAAGTCACTTCTTTGCTGGGATGTGCTATGGTCTGAATGTTTGTGTTTCCTCCCAAATTCTTTTGTTGAAACTCTAACCCCTGTAGGCATGGGGCCTTTGGGAAGTGATTAGGTCATTGGGGCATAGCTCTCCTGTGTGGGATTAGTGTCCTTATAAAAGAGGCCCCAGGAAGATCCTTTGCCCCTTCTTCCATGTGAGGGTATAGCTAGAATATGCTGTCTAAATCAGAAAGTGAGTTCTCACCAGATATCAAATTTGCAGGTGTCTTGATCTTGTACTTCCCGGTCTCCAGAACTGTGAGAAATAAGTTTCTGTTGTTTACAAAGCCACCTAGTCTATGGTTTTGTGATAGCAGCCCAAACAAACTAAGAGAGGCTGTATGCCTTCTGACTAGGAGAGGCCTTCATAGACTAGCAAAGACTTCATAGTGAATGTAATAATGAGTTCATTTTAAAGGAGTCTCCTGGTTCTATCATCTTCATGGTGAATGTTGAGAGGGCTTGGATTCTGACATGGGTAGAGGATATAGTAGTGTTTTCATGTATTTTAAAGCTGCTAAAATTGTTAATGGTTCTAAGATATTTCTGTTTTAGTTTGCAAGGTTGCACTGTGGTCTACATTAGCCTTGATGAAGACTCATTTTTCTCATTCTCTATCTGTAATCAGGTCCTCAATCTTCTTTATCTTTTTGGTTAATTTTATATTGCATTGATTTCCTTTCAAAATATGAAAAGTTTTCATCTTCGGGGAATAGACTCCATTGAAATATGGTAATTGCTTTTGGGAAATATCATAACTGAACTATACAGAGAAAATTGTATCCAAAATACATTCAATGTCAAACACATTTTTAGATAAAGAGTAAATGTGTGCTGGAGTGTCTAACTGTGTATAAATACACATTCTCAGGAGGTAATTCTTCAGAAACAATACAGAAATTTAATGGCTGAAATATTAACTGCACATGTTTTGAAGGGTATTTCAAAGATAATCCCAACTCACAATACAGCCCCCTTACCATCACACTTATTTGGGTGAAAACATGAAAAACCAAGGAAAAATAAAATTGTATTTCTTGGTAGGAATTGTACCTTAACTCATAATCAGTCATTAATACCAAACCAGATTTTATTTATTGAGTTAACCTTGTTAGAGATCTAGGTCCTAAAATAATGGATCAGGGGATAGGTAAGTTTTGATGGAGGCAGATGGCAGGAAATGTCTGAGCTTGAATAGAGGATGCCAGAAGGTTGTGAAGTTGATCAAGGCAATTTAGACATCTTGTGTGTGAAGAATGCTCAGAAGAAGCATTGTGAAAATCAATGTCACACAAAGGCATCTGTGGACATCTAACAGCAAAGTTCATAGGGAGCACTGGGCTAGGAGTTAAGTGACAGGGAAAAAAAGAAAAGTCTAGGGTAAGATGAATAAAACTGTGACTTTGACTGAAAGGAGGGGGGTGACAAAGTAGGAATCAGGCAAAAAGATAAGATGACAAATCCAGGTAAGTGAATGAAGGCAGGGAGGAGCAGTTGAGTACTCTATGATTCAAATTTCTTGTACTCATAATGGCGTATAAATGAAATACAGGTAGATGATTTCATAGCAAATGGCCTGAAACTCAGGTACCACTAAGGCACAATAGCAACAAAGATTCTGTTCCTAGCTTGCATTCTACCCAGTGCCAGAACTGATGCCTGATTTGAGATGGGTAAGCATTTCCAAATAGGTAGGGAAAATCACACCCAGCTAAAGGGAAGAAGGATGGACATGGGAAGCAGAGACAGCGTCTAATAATAAGTTTGAGTCCTTTTTAGTTGGGCTAGATTTATTTTTATATTTGCTAGAATTCAGATTCAAAAACAAAGTAATTTAAAAAAATTATAAAAATTCAAATATACAACCTAGCATTGCTTTAGCCTCCATACCACCACAATTTGCCAATTTCTATAGCCTCTTTTAGATTCACATTCCAGACTTACCAATTTATAAAGCAGTTTTTGAATCATATCCAATTCCATATGATGGATTTATACTTGTTCAGTACTTGGGAAGAGACATGGACTTGTCGTCCTGAGACTAGAAACTGAAAGAATAATGTTGACTTTGTCAAATGATGAACACTTGTATGTTAGAGCAAGAAAATAGAAATGGCAGAATTTTTCCAAAGGGTGGTTATCAAGTATATATATAAAAAGTTATTTTTAGTGATGATTTGAAAAGAGAATAACAGTTGATGTTGCAAATGACAAATGGATTAAAATGTATATTTACTCATATGACAGAGTGTGCCCTAGAGAGAAACTTTTTCAGTAGGATGCACTCTCAAAATTAAATGCAAAATTTAATGAAAAAGTAGTAAATGAAGAAAGGAGGAAACTAGTGTGTAATTAAGAATATGCCCAACAGTGGACTAGATGTTTATATTGATTGTCTAATTTTGTTTACATGTGAGGAAACTGGGATTTAAAGAGGTTATTGCCCAGTAAGGTTATAATCTAGTAAGTGACAGAGCCAGGTTTCAAATCCAGTTTGTCTGACTAGTTGATTTTTATTTCAATACCCTCTAAGGACCATAGCATGTAAGTAAGGATATTTTGATAGTAAAAAATTTGGCCAGTTTGTAAACAATTTTTTTTAGTAAATTTAGGCCTAATGATCACAGAGTCAGATAGATCTGGATTGAATTTCTGGGTCCACTGACTGTATGCCCTGTCATAATTCACTTCACATCTCTGAAACTTGTCTTTCTCACACATACAAATAGGATTATTAAAATCTATTTGAAGGTCACTAGAAGAATTATATGAGACAATATGAATAAAATGCCTAACAGAATATCTGACAAATAATGGATGCTCTAGGAAAGTAGATTGACTTTGAATAGAACCCCTTATTGTGACATATTTCCTAACTTACAGAAAATTGGCAGTTGTTAGGAAAATATTTTCAACTGTCCGGGAGCAAAAATTCTCTGACCTCTGTATTTAATCTTTGGTAACTTTATCTAATATCAAGGCTTCAACTAGTGCTACCAGGGTAGACTCTCAGTCTGATTCAGCAATTCTGACCACAAGCAAGGATCTTGGACTTGAATAGGATGATATATCAAAAGCTGAATTTACCTTTCTTCCTCTTAGTGCCCCTTCTCCTGATCACTTATCTTTTTAATTGGGCTACTATTGTAATAACTAGTATAGTCCATTTCCCAGTAAATGTTTGTACATATAACGTTTTCAAATCAGGCTTTGATGCCTACCTTTAATTTTAGATCATTTGTCTAAATAGCAAGTAAAGAAAACAGAAAAAAAGGAATTATCCTTTGAGCACGTATGTGTCAGGCACTTTGCTGCACACTTGGCGTGATTTGTCTCATATATTCCTCTCAACAATGACAGAGTACATTGCCATCTCCTAAGTGAGTAAATTGAGGCTCAAAAGTGTTATATAACTTTCCCAAGTCCTATAGGATTTTCATAACAGAGTTTTCCCATTCCCACTGTCATATGGCTAATTCAGAAGTCTATCCGGCTCAGTTGGTGGGACATGTGACTCTTGATCTCAGGGTTGTGATTTCAAGCCCCACGTTGGGTGTAGGGATTACTTAAAAATGAAAACTTAAAAAAAATAAATAAAAGTCTCTCATTTATAGTCCAGCCATTTATTGGGGATTTTGTTCTTTCCTTCCTTTCTCCCTTTCTCTTTTTCCCCCTTCCCACCTCCCACCCTCCCTCTGTTCCTTCCTTCCATGTATTTATTTATTTAACTTAGGCCAGGCATGTATACCACAGGAATACTGTGGTAATTTGCTAATTGGCCTCCCTGCCTCCAGATTCTCCTCATCACTCCTACTCACCACTGCCAGATTAATATTCCTAAACCACCAACTTCTTTAATTTCCCGTTCAGAAAGATTGATAATTTCCCATTGCCCAGAGGATAAAATTAAAACTGTGCAAAGACTTTCACAATTTGGTGCCAATCTGTCTTACCCGCATTAACTTCCACCCTGCCCTTTAAAAAAAAAAAAAAAACTGTTCAGTTAAGTCTATTTATTACCCCCTAGACACTTTTAAAATTGTCTCCCATGCATTTGATCATTCTTCTCCCCTATCTGCTTCCTCCTTTCTATCCATCAAAGACTATTCCATTTTAGGACCCAGAGCAAGTACTTCATGTGAATTCATGCATGACCACTCCATCTATAATGGCATACATTTAATGCATTTGTTGCTTGGAACATCAAATGTGATGCTTTTTCAAATCATCATTAGAATAAATTTTTTACCTACATACATAATAACCACTATCTTCCACTCCTACAGTACTATCCAAACCACCACTGTTTACTGCCTAGATTAGTGTAATACCTTCTTAACAGGTTTTGTTGCTTCCAGTCTCCCCCCTTCTATCCACAGTGCTCACAGTGGTCCTTAAAAAACACACAAAACAAATTGGATCATGCAGCAGGTCTGTTTTAAAATACTTGAGCATTACTATTCATGTGACCAACATGGTAGTGCCCATGGTTTTCTACAACCACATATTTTCTGGAAGTCAAGATGACTATAGCTGTAATCATGGCTAGATCAACATCCTGAGGTTGGTAGCTGAGTGTAGCCACTCCAGAGCTTACATGAGCTTTAGCTACCACTTTGGCCTTGTGGTCATTTTTCTTCATGACACTGAGCTTGCAGGCAATCATGAATGGTATCTTAGCAGAGCAGCTGAACACACTGAGTTGCTTCATTTGCTTAGATGATACCATCTGGTCTTGAGACTGGACAGGGGTTATTCAGAAGACCAACAGTCTCCATGGCTCCATGAATTAGATCCACAGCCTGATGAGAGAGAGTGGTAGTTTCTAGCAACTGTGTTGGTAATCAGGGCCCTCTTGAGTTCAGAGAAGTCAGTGGAAATTCATAATGCACTGGATTAATCTATCTTTATCTGTCTGAATGAAATGGTCAGCATCATGCTTTGGGGACTTTGCATTTTAGGAAGCCATGTGCAGGTAGAACCAGTGGCTAACTGGTATAATGCAGCCATTTGTCAGACAGACAAAGATAATCTTTATGCTATTATCTAGGAGGGAATAGACAGATTTCTCTAGACTACTTTTCTGGAAGGGATGTCTAAGAAAGATGTGTCAGTCTTCATCATAGAAGGCCTGAGCAGCAGCAAGACCAGGGACCACTTTTAGAAGATGATGGTAGTGAGCATATTCAAGTTGTCCAAGGTTAAGCCTTGATACCTCACTGGGGGCGGATACATATCTTTCACCAAAAGGACTGTGTGTTTTGGCTTGTCCCTGGTTCTCACAAGTAATCTCTAGCTGAAGAAAAAGCAATTATCAGAAGGATTCTGGCCTCATCAACCTAGAGAATATCTGTCCCATCTGCAATATGACTGGCAAACCTTTACTGTATGTCACTTTGTGCAGTGACACCATGGCAGTCCTGTACCATTTTTTCATTTGTATTGACTATCAGCTGATGAGCACCATGTGGGTAAGAATCACAACAAAACGCTTTTCTGACTTGGTGCCAGACACAATATACAGAAACCCTACATTCTTTCTTGTCTGGACCAAACACCTCGGCATTTGTGCATCACCCTGGATTGTAGCCTGGATGACCTTTCACTGGTTATGGCTTCATTATCCGGAGCCTTGGCCAGGGAAATTAGAAGATTTTAAAATTTTAAAAATGCATTTATTGTATCTCTGTACTTTCTTGGGGAAATAATTGGTAATTGACCAATACATGATCTGAAAGTTATTGCTGCTTATATTGCTCTCTCCTTCCTTACATATTCATCAATAATAACAATTATGATAATATCAACCAGTATCTATAAGCACTTAATATAACTTGGCAGATAGGAGGTGCCCAACACATGGGGGCTGTTATGATCGTGGCAGAGGTCTCACAACCACCCTGGCTATAAGCTCTCTTATTGTCCATATTTATAGTAAGAAGCTTAGTGAAGGGACATGACACAGAAGGTTAGAGAAGGGACAAGTCACACAATGAATATTTTGCAGAAAAAGATTTTGAACTCCGATCTGACTACACAGGTCAAATTCTTCACCGTTGTGCTCTCCTGACCTGTGTGGTTTAGCTTTCAATAAAGATAAAACTAAAGGAAATAGGTAAGATATAGTGAATGCTTCTCCCGTGTCAGACTCGGTCTTAAGCCTGTCTCATTAATTTAATCCTCACAACCCTAGGCATGAATGTTATCCTGCTCATTTAGATGGGAAGAAACTGAGGTTCAGAGAGATGAGGTCACTTGTCCAGTGTCACACAGTGAGTAAACAGACCAGGATTCTAACCTATCTTTGTCTGATCACAACATTCATGATCATTAAAAGTTTTTGTTTATTTGAAAAAGTAATCATGTACTTGAACAAAAACACAAATAATATAAAAGAGTATAACTCCCATCCCAGGCCATAAATCCCCATTGCCAGAGACAATAAACACTGTCAGTTTATTGTGTAGTTTTCAGAAATTTGCTATTTATAAATACATGTATCTTAGTTTTTAATAAACCTTAGCCTCTGTACACTGTGTTCTGCACTTTGTGTTTTTTTTTTACTTACTATATCTTAGATATTTTCTCATGATTAAAAAAATCCTTCAACAACATCTCATTCCATTAAAAATAAAGATCAAACTCCTTAAAAAGCCAATAAAGCTCTACATGATCTTAGACTGTCTAGTTCTCCAGCCTCATGTTGCAATTTCCATAAAAAAGCTCTAGAGAGCACAAATTACAAGCACAAAGGTCTGGAGCAAATTGGCGACAAAGGGAGGCTTCATAAACCCCTCATGAGCTCTATTAGTACTGCCCGGCAGTTACAAAACACACATACAAAAAGGTTTGTTATGGAAATACAACTTCAAATCAACACTTTTAGCATCATCTTCCAACAACATTGTTTCCCCTAAAGACTTCCAGTAGCATTGTTGCCCCTAAAGCCTTTCTGACCTTTTGGTGTCTTGACCAGTCAGAAGCATATTTTAGAAACTGCAAATTATTTAGTGTAGATGGATCACATTTTGCAAGCATTTGACGGGAAGAGGAGATAAACAGTAAAGGCAAGAGATAAGGCTGGGGAAATAAGCAGGAGCCTGATCATTAAGCATTTGATGAGTTACATCACAGTCAACAGACTTTATCTTAAAAGTAATAGGAGGACCTGTACCTCTGAAACAAATAATACATTATATGTTAAAAAAAAAAAAAGAAGAAGAAGAAGAAGAACATAGCAGGAAGGGAAGAATGAAGGGGGGGAATTGGAGGGGGAGACGAACCATGAGAGACTATGGACTCTGAGAAA
Organism: Neomonachus schauinslandi; assembly: GCF_002201575.2. Taxonomy (NCBI): domain Eukaryota; kingdom Metazoa; phylum Chordata; class Mammalia; order Carnivora; family Phocidae; genus Neomonachus; species Neomonachus schauinslandi. The sequence goes on along the minus strand of NC_058419.1, from coordinate 34,696,742 downwards.
CAAACTGAGGGTTCCAGAGGGGAGGGGAGTGGGGGGATGGGTTAGCCTGGTGGTGGGTATTAAAGAGGGCACGTTCTGCATGGAGCACTGGGTGTTATATGCAAACAATGAATCATGGAACACTACATCAAAAACTAATGATGTAATGTATGGTGATTAACATAACATAATAAAATAAAATAAAATAATATAGTAAAAAAATAAAAATAAATAAAACAGAACAAGAATTACAATATTTACCATTTAAAAAAAAAGTAATAGGAAGAAATGAAGGTTTTTTTTTAACAGAGGAATTACATGACCAGTTTTGTGATTTGTGCTTTAGGAAATCAATTTGGACTACACCCTAGAGAAAGGGTTTGAAAGGGCAGAAAATGAAGTCAAGGGGATGAATTGGGAGAAAGTCATTTCAGTAATCCAGATGAGAGACAATGATGGTTTAAGATAAAGTAATGGAAGTACCATAGATGGGTTTAAAGATAGGTAGTTGGTAGAAAAAACAAAGTGGCTGATTAGAAAGATCGGACAATCAAGAATGGCTGCTTACCTTGAATTGGCAGGCATTAGAGGAGAAGCAAGTTTAAGGAAAAGAAGGTAATCTCAGCTTTGATAAATTTGATTGTTAAATATTATTTGAACATAATAGAAAAGATCACATAAGTATAGAGTGTGGTGAATCATCACAAAGTAAACATATACCAATCACCTATAATTGAGAAATAGAGTACTGCTAGCACTCTAAAGGCCCCCTCACGTTTTCTGATCAGTCACTACCCTGACTCACTGACCCACAGTTGAGTAGTAATACCTGACTGATAATATCATAGCTTAGTTTTGCCCTATTTTAATTCTATAAAGGAAATTATGTATCATTTACTTTTGTTTCTGGTTTTTTGGTTCAGTGAAACTCATCCATATTTTCTATGTGTGGTGTTAGTGGCTTCATTCTCATAAAGCAATTCATTAAACATTTCTACTGTTGGGGTGCCTGGGTGGCTCAGTCGTTGAGCATCTGCCTTTGGCTCAGGTCATGATCCCAGGGTCCTGGGATCGAGCACCACCGCTGAGCAGGGAGCCTGCTTCTTCCTCTCCCACTCCCCCTGCTTATGTTCCCTCTCTCGCTGTGTCTCTCTGTCAAATAAATAAGTAAAAATCTTTAAAAATAAATAAATAAAATAAACACTTCTACTGCTATTGGATAATTGCATTATTCAATGTCAGGTTACCACAAATAGGCTGCTATGAATATATCTTATACATGTCTTTTGGTGCATATACATACGACTTTTTGTTAGGTGCCCAGCTGGGAGATGAATTGCTGGGTCTTATGTATACGTAAGTTTAACTTTGGTAGATACTGACAACTTGGCAAAATGAGTGGTGCATAAGAATTTCAACTGATCCTGATTCTTGTCAGTCAGCTTTGCCAGTCTTTTTAAATTATGGCTATTCCAGTGGGGTTTTAGGTGTATCTCCAGGTTTTAATTTGCATTCCCTAATGACTAATGGGGTAGTGCATTTTTCATAAACTTACTGGACATTTGGATATACATTTTTTTGTGAAGTGCATTGAATCTATAGATCTTTCAATCTATTGATAAGATGTATCTTTCCTTTTAAGAAATATTCTTTAATTCTTCTCAGAAATATATAAAGTTTGTAGCTGTCTTATAGTTTTCATTAGATTTATTCTTATATATGTGATAATTTGATGTTATTATAAATAGTATTTATTTTTTAAGTTTTCTTTTCTATTTTTTAAAATGGGAAAATTACAACATGCTTGAATTTTGAACATTAATTTTATATTCAACAACCTTGCTAAGGTTCACTTATTAATTCTAATAGTTTACTTGTAAATATTTTGGATTTTCTATATATACAACCACACCTTCTGAAATGAATGAGTTTTCTTTCTTTCCATTTTGTATGCCTTTAAAAATACATTTCTCTTTTATTCTTGCATTGGCTAGGACTTTCAACTCAATATTGTAAAGAAGTTGTCTCTCTCCTCAAAGGAAAGTCTTTCAACATTTTGTAATTAAGTCTGATAATTGTTCTAGGGATTTTATGGAAACCCTGAAATTAAGGAAGTTTTATTCTATTCCTAATATTTATTTATTTATTTATGTATTTATTTATTTTCAATTTTGTATTTAAATTCTAATTAGTTAACTTATAGTGTAATATTGGTTTCAGGAGTAGAATTTCGTGATTCATCACTTACATAAACACCTAGTGCTCATCACAAGTGCCCTCCTTAATACCCATTACCCATCTAGCCCATTTCCTCCACCCATTTCCTCTCCATCAACCCTCAGTTTGTTCTCTATTGTTAAGAGTCTCCTATGGCGGGCGCCTGGGTGGCTCAGTTGGTTAAGCGACTGCCTTCGGCTCAGGTCATGATCCCGGAATCCTGGGATCGAGTCCCGCATCGGGCTCCCTGCTCAGTGAGGAGCCTGCTTCTCCCTCTGACTCTCCCCCCTCTCATGTACTCTCTCTCTCTCTCATTCTTGCTCTCTCAAATAAATAATCTTTAAAAAAAAAAAAAAGAGTCTCCTATGGCTTGTTTCCCTCTCTGTTTTTTTTCCCCCTTCCCCTATGTTCATCTTTTCATTTCTTAAATTCCACATATGAGTGAGATCATATGTTATTTGTCTTTCTCTGACTGACTTATTTCACTTAGCATAATACACTCTAGCTCCATCCATGTCATTATGAATGGCAAGATTTTATTCTTTTTGATGGCTAATATTCCATTGTAAATATATACCACTTCTTTATGCATTCATCAGTTGATGAACATTTGGGCTCTTTCCATAATTTAGCTATTGCTGATAATGCTGCTATAAACATAGCGGTTCATGTGTCCCTTTGAATCAGTATTTGTGTAGCCTTTGGATAAATACCTAGTAGTGCAATTGCTGGATCATAGGGTGGTTCTACTTTTAATTTTTTAAGGAATCTCCATACTGTTCTCCCATTAATAAAAGAAAGGATAAGAACCATATGATCCTCTAGATAGATGCATAAAAAGCATTTGACAAAATACAGCATCCATTCTTGCTAAAAACCCTCAACAAAGTAGCAATAGAGGGAACATACCTCAACAACTTAAAGGCCATATATATGAAAGACCCACAGCTAATATTCCTAATTTTCTAAGAATTTTTTCCTCCCTTATCATTAAGGAATCTTGAATTTTATCAAATACTTTTATTACATTTGTTGAGATCATCATATGATTTTTTCTCCTTATTCTATGTAGTGAATTTCAGTGATTGCTTTGCAAATGTTAAACCAATCTTGCATTCCTGAAAAAAGCCACCTTCATCATGTATTACATTTATTATATATTGCTGGCTTCAGTTTATGCTTTTTGCACATATGTTTATGGTAGGAATAAACTTGTAATATTGCATCTACACATTGACCTTGTCAGGTTTTAGTGTTAAAGTTATGTTGACTTCATTAAGTGAATTGGGAAGCATTGAATATTTCTCTATTCACTGGAAGTTTGGGTACGATTGGGGACATTTATGAGTATGTGTGGGGAAGTCACTGGTAAAACTATCTTTTTTAAAATATAAATTTAATATTCTTTCTTTGAGTTGAATTATTCAGATCTATATTTTTCTTGTGTACATTGTATAGGTTGTACTTTTCTAGGAAGTTATGAATTTTATTTAAATTTTCAAATTTATTGGTATAAAGCTGTTCATAATATCCTCTTATTTGTTTGATGTTTGTAGATTCAATAAAATTTTTACTTCTCAATATTCACAATGTATACCTTTTCTATTTGGCTTTTTTCTTTCTCAGTCTTGCCAATGGTTTATCAATTTTATTGGTCTTTTTCAAAGAAACAAACTGTGCTTAGTGATATTTTCTTTAGGATAGTGTTTTTATATTAATTTCTGCTCCTTGTTATTTCATTCTGTTTGCTTTCTTTTACTTTTAACTTGTTTCTTTTTCTTTTCTTTTTTTTCTTTTTTTTTTTTTTGACTTGAAATGGATGTTGTATTGGGCCCATCTTGGGCCTCACGTCGCATGCTCTAGGCCTGCTTTTTTTCACCAGACATTGTTGTGGCAGCCAATTTCACACAGGTGTAACCTGACAGCACTTTACCTCACTTCACCAGGGCTTATCTTACTCTGCAATGGCAGATATCTGTGAGAATCTGCCCCGCACACATGAACACACAGTGTAGAAGTGTGAGGAGGCCTAGAAGGGTGAGAGTCCATGGAAAAGCTCTTGATTAATTGAGAATAGAAGCAAGAAGGTAAGCTCCCTTCTTTTCCCATGGGCTGATGATTCTCAGGAACATTCTTCTTGGCCCCTCAGAATATTCCCCTTTATTCTTTTTCTAATATATGTATTTCAGGCTATACATTACACCATAAGAGTGGTTTTATCTACCTCTAACAAGTTTTAATATTATAGTTTATATTAACAATTTATAATATAATTTATATTTAATATTGTTATTTCATTATCATTAAATATATTTTCTCATTTTCATTGCTATTTTTTTCTTTTACCCATGGGTTATTTAAAAAAGCATTGTGAAATTTCAAAATATTTGGGAGATTTGTTTCCTTGTTACCTTTTTTGTCAGTGTTTTCAAGATTATTCCCATTCCGGTCAGATTATATAATTTGTGTGATTTTGGTTCTTAAAATTAGCTGAGATTTGTATTATTGCTCAGCATATGGCCAATTTGGTAAGTGTTCCAAGAATTTGCATTCTGTAGTTGACGTGCCTTTCTATAAATGTCAGTTGGATTAATTTTGTCAACCACATTGTTAAAATTTTATATATAACCTTAAATGTTTTTGTCTGATTAATGTATTACTCAGGATGGTATGCTGAAATCTACTATGAGTGTAGATTTTTAAAAATATTTTTCCCCTTTTACTCTGTCAGTTTTTACTCTCTATATTTTTAAGCTATGATGAGAGGGCATATAATTTATTATATTGTTCTACCTTATTGACCTTTTATTCTAAAATATCCCTTCAATTTCTAGTAAGCCTTATCACCTTAAAATCTGCTTTGTCTAATATTAGTGTCATTTCACTAGGTATCTTTAATTAAAATTTGCATGACATATTTATCTTACTGCTTTCAGGCTTTCTGAATTTTTGTTTAAATTGTGTGTCTTATGAAAAGTAGCTTTAAAAATTCATTCTACGGGCGCCTGGGTCGTGCAGTCAGTTAAGTGTCTAACTGTTGGTTTCGGCTTGGGTTGTGATGTCAGGGTCATGAGATCAAGCTCACATGCTGGGCTCCATGCTCAGCACAGAGCCTGCTTAAAAGACTCTCCCTCTGCCCCTCCTGTTAGAAGTTAATTGGACACTTAGGTAGTCAGGGCCAGGGTACCCAACAATAAAGCAAAAAGGCCAGGACAGCTAAGACAAAACTGCACTAGCATCCTGTTCTACAGCTTAGACAAGACCACAATAGCATCCTGTCTAGCAGCCTTTGAAGGAATGACTTTTGCAAAACATCCTGAAATGAAACAATTAACCATAAAACATTGGTCACTATCACAAGTTGAGGCAGTTAGTCTCCAAACATCAGCCCAAAGAACCATCAACACATGAACAATAACCCAATAGGTAGACAGGTACATGATCAAAGCCCTGATTGGCACACTTTAGCAGCCAATCCACAAGGGGCCCACACTCAGGATGCTCAAGACAGTTCTGCAAAGAGTTTATAAAAACCCCTAAATTTGAAGGCCGAAATGGAAACCCTTTTGGGTCCCCTCCCTCTCTGGGAGCTTTGTACTATGGTTCAGTAAACTTTGCTTTGCTGCCCACCACTCTTTGTCTGGTCTACCTCTTCATTTTTCGAAGCAGCGTGACAAAGAACTGTGGGCACTAAGAGAACAAAAATCCTGTAACACTCCCGCTTGTGTGCTCTCTCTCTCACAAATAAATAAATAAATACTTAAAAAATTCATTCTAAACCTTTATTTTCATTTGGAGGGTTTTTTTAAATTTTTGATGAAGTTTGGGTTTAAATTTACCAACTTACTTTTTATTCTTGATATGTGGATCTGTTCTATGATTTATTTTTTTTATTCCTTATTTTTGGAGTAATCAAGTATTTTTATTATTCTGTTTTCTCCACTAGTAGCTCATCAGTGATACATTCTTTTGTTCTTTCTTCAGTATTCAGCATGACATTATTATTGTTTTATGTAGTAAATACTCATATTTACCTACACATATATTTTCTGCATTGTTCTTTTTTCTTTCTTGCATTTCTATGCTTCCATCTGGATTAATATTTTTTACTTGAATAACATCTCTTTTGGTATTTCTTTTAGTTCAGGGCTGCTGATGATAAAGTTTCCTAGTTTTTTGTTTTTCTGAAAATACCTTGATTACAGTTTATTTTGAAGGAGTCTGACTCCTGGCCAAAATTTTTCAGGCCCTATGTGTGATTGTTGCATAGCCAATTACCAAGGCTTTATCTGGCAGTCCTTACAGGGGAAAGCTGCCCTTCTCACATGAGGTTTGGTACATAGCCAGTCTCTGAAGGGAGTTGCAGTCAAGGGCTCAGACTCCACTGGCTGGCCATGTTCTTATGTGTATTTTGCATTCCTACCTCAGGTGCCTTTATTTAGAGGCCTCTTTATCTGGGGCCTTCCTCGGGTACCTCTGCCTAGGCCTTCTTATGGGCAGAGGGGGGAAATTTGAAGATACTTGTCTCCATGCTCTCTCAGTACTTGGTACTTACTAGACCTTCTACTTTCCCCTCTCCAGTCCCCCAAGTCCAGAGTCTATAAAACTCCAAGAGCCTTTTTTTGAGACTCCTTTGGCAGTGGAAAAAAAAAAACAAACTATATCTGCTGATCCACTTGATCCTCAATCAGCATGCCATTTCATGAAAGAAAATGGAACAGGGGGGAGTCAGAGTTTTCTCTGGTTTAGCCTCTTGCTATATGATTAAAGGTTGAATGTTACTTTCATTTTGGGCTTGTTGCTATAATTGACTACTCCAATACCTGACAGTTCACTCTCTCCAATTCATCTGGACTTGTGACAGTTTTTTGAGATATTTCTTCCTTTGTGTAAAATTCTAAATTGGAGATTATTATCTATAATCAGCATTTTAAAATGTAATTACATGGTTTTCTGGCTTTCACTATTTCTGTTGAAGAATTGGCTATCTGTTTAGTGTCACTCCTTTTATAATAATATGCTTATTTTGTATATGGTTGTATTAAAATGTTTATTTTTATCTTTTCATATTATTACTGTGATATACCTAGATGTGACCTCCATTGAATTTATCCTAATTAGGGAATACAGTTTCTTGAAATCATGGCTTTTGAGAGCTTTGGACAATTCTCAATCACTACAGTTCAAATATTTCTTCTATGCCATTTTTTCTCTCCTTTGCTTCTGGCCCACCAAATTAAACATATATTAGACCTAGCATATGACTTTCATGCCCTTTTGTAGTACCTAAACTTTTTTTCCTCTAACATTCAGTTTGGATATTTTATTTGGATCTACCTTTTAGTTCACATATTCCCTCTTCTACTATATCTAATATGCCCTTACATGCATCTATATAGCTCTTTTTAACAGCTGCAGTGAGATATCATTGACACAAAATGTACTACATGTATTTAAACTACACAACTTATAATTTCTGATGTAAGCATATGCCCAAGAAACTATCACCACAAGATAACAAACATATCTCACCACAAGTTTTCTTGTGCTTCTTTGTAATGCCTCCTTCAAACCCTGTTTCCACCCATTTCTAGATAATCACTGATAAAATTTGCATCATGGTTGCATTTTCTAGAATTAATATAAATGGAATATCAATTATGTATTTTGTGTTTTTGATTGTCTTTAAGCATAATTATTTTGAGATTCATCTATATTGGTGTGGGTATCAATTGTGTTTCTTTCTATTGCTGAGTAGTTTTCCACTGATTGAATATACTATAATTTGTTTATTTACATGTATATGCACATTTGGATTGCCTCTAGCTTGGGGATATTATGAGTAATGCTTCTTTGAACATTTGTGTATAAGTCTTTCAGTGGATTTATGCTCTTGTTTCTCTTAGGTAACTACCTAGAAGTAGGATGGTTGTGTTATATGGTAGATGTATGTTTAAGTTTTTATGATGATTCCAAACAAATTTCTAAAGTGCCTGTACCATTTATGAGTGGTCCAGTTACTAGACATCTTTGGTGAATCTTGGTATAGTCAGGATTTTTGATCCATTTTTGTATATGTTGTGACATAAGGGTCTAGCTTCATTCTTTTGCATATGGCTATCCAGTTGTTCCAGTACCATTTGTTGAAAAGCCTATTCTTTCTCCATGGGATAGTTTTGGCATCCTTGTCAAAAATCATTGGCCATAGGGGCGCCTGGGTGGCTCAGTCGTTAAGCGTCTGCTTCGGCTCAGGTCATGGTCCCAGGGTCCTGGGATCGAGCCCCGCATCAGGCTCCCCGCTCAGCGGGAAGCCTACTTCTCCCTCTCCCACTCCCCCTGCTTGTGTTCCCTCTTTCGCTGTGTCCCTATCTGTCAAATAAATTCATTAAAAAAAAAAAATCTTAAAAAAAAAATCATTGGCCATAGATACAGTATTATGTGAGGACTTTCAGTTCTATTCTATTCTAATCTATTCCATTACTATAGTCTCTTGATCACTATTGCTTTATAGTAAGTTTTGAATTTGAGAAGTGTGAGTCTTCCAACTTTGTTTTCAAATTGTCTTTCCTATTTTAGTTCCACTGAGTTTTCATATAAACTTTAGGAAGTAGTGTTTGTCAGGTCTCTCCATTGTAAAGTTGCTCTTTTCCCCCTTTATATACTGTACTCTTTGAAAGGAAGTCACTATGTGTTGCCCGCACTTAAGGAATGGAGAGGGGCGCCTGGGTGGCTCCGTTGGTTAAGTGACTGCCTTCGGCTCAGGTCATGATCCTGGGGTCCTGGGATCGAGCCCCGCATTGGGCTCCCTGCTCAGCGGGAGGCCTGCTTCTCTCTCTCCCACTCCCCCTACTTGTGTTCCCCCTCACGCTGTCTCTCTCTCTCTCTCTCTCTGTCAATTAAATAAATAAATAAAATCCTTAAAAAAAAAAAAAGGAATGGAGAGATATGCTCCCCCTCTTGTGGAGTGGAATATTTACAAATTCATTTGTAATTCTTCAGCACAAGAGACTTTTCTCCATTTTTTAAAAAATTTATTGAATCACTTATTTATATCAGTATGGACTGATGTATATTTATTTTATACTTTGCATTTGTTATGAACCAAATTGTGTCCCCCCCAAATTTATATGTTTAAACTGTAACCACAATACCTGCGTTTGGAGATAGGGCCTTTAAAAAAGTAATTAAATTAAGGGGCACCTGGGTGGCTCAGTCATTAATTGTCTGCCTTCGGCTCAGGTCATGGTCCCAGGGTCCTGGGATCGAGCCCCGCATTGGGCTCCCAACTCTGCGGAAGCCTGCTTCTCCCTCTCCCATTCCCCATGCTTGTGTTCCCTCTCTTGCTGTCTCTCTCTCTGTCACATAAATAAATAAAATCTTTAAAAATAAATAAAAATAAAAAAGTAATTAAATTAAAATGAATGCATTAGGGTGGGCTGTAAACAAATCTCTCTGATATACTTATGAAAATAAATTAGGACATCCAGAGAGACACCAGGGTATGCACAAGCACAGAGCAAAGGCAGTTCATGTGGGCACACAGGAAGAAGACAGCCATCTGTAAGTCAAGGAGTAAGGCCTCTGAAGAAACTGAACCTCCTAACACCTTGATCTTCATGTATAATTTCCAGAACCGTAAGAAAATACATTTTTGTTAAGTCATCTACTCTGTGGTTTTGTCATGGCAGCCCTAGTAAAATAATACAGCATTAGAATCCAATGCTACTTCATTTATTTTGCTGCTCAAATTGTTCCAGCTTTGATCTTTGGTATCTCTTTCGGGTGGCTTCTGTTTCACTTTGACATATTTCCTCTTCTTCATTTTTTCCAGTAGTTCCCTATGTTCTGGCAGTATAAAGCGTTATAAGCCCCAACTTGGATATATCTTGCCCCAATCATAGAATCAGCCATTTCTCCAAGGAGTCTTTTTATTGGAAGATGGTATTAGAAACCATGATTGCTAAGTATATTCTTCCTCTCTCATATCTTTTTTGTTTTCCTATTCCTTTTTTTACTGCATCCTCTTACATTAAGTTAATATTTTCTCATGTGGCATTTTAAATTCCTTAATGATTTTTTCACTATATGTTTTTAAGTATACCTACCAGAATATACTTCAGATTTGTACTAACTTAATTCCAGTGAGATACAAAAATGTTACTCCTCTATAACCCTATTCCCCTTTCCCTCTTTCTGTGGTATTATTGTTATGCATATTACATAACATATGATACAAATACAACAATGCATTATTAAATTATTGATATAAATTTTTATCTTTTTTTAAATATGAGAGAAGAAAGGAAGGACAAGATATATTTATAGCATTTGTTTTATTAGCTCCACTGCCCCCCCCCACAGTGTGAAATTCGTGCTATTGCTCCTAAGAGGATGCAGCCATAGGTTGCCCATTGTCATTCTCCCTGTGATGACAGTGGTTTCATTAGGTCTCTCTTTTATTGTCTCTTTCACTGACCACTCCCAGCTGTTAAGCTCCACTAATTGCTGGCGGACTGCTCTATTGTTTACAAACAATGACCTGGACATAAATGGCTTCACCAACTGATCCAATTAAATTTAGACTCCTTCGTAGGGATAGTTTGTGTGGTCAGTGCTTGAGATTTGTTCTGACTCCAAGAGGGCTCTCTTTCCCTGGTTCTTTCCGGTAAATTATCTGGCCTACGATTTAGATTATATGTTTAATAAGTCTGCCAGTCTCCTCTTAATTGTTTTACTCCAAAACCTCCACTGTTTTTGAGAGTGTCTTCAGGCTTAAACTTCCTGATAATCTAGTGCAAATGAAGTCAATTACTTTGAGGAGAGCTTTGGAGCTTTTTAAGGCCTGCTTTTTCCCCAGAGCAAAGTCTCTGAACCATGGCTTGTAACATGAGGACACAGAAAGTATAGTTATCTTTGTATGACACTGCTCTTTTTTTTTTTTTTTAAGATTTTATTTATTTATTTGAGAGAGAGAGAATGAGAGACAGAGAGCAGGAGAGGGAGGAGGGTCAGAGGGAGAAGCAGACTCCCCACTGAGCAGGGAGCCCGATGTGGGACTCGATCCCGGGACTCCAGGACCATGACCTGAGCCGAAGGCAGTCGCTTAACCAACTGAGCCACCCAGGCGCCCCGACACTGCTCTTTTAAGAGCTGGGCACTGGGAGCAAGGGGCCAGTAGTCTTCAGTCTTCTTGGCTTGCCTCTCTTGGTGTGAAACCACTACCTATGAGCTTGAGAGAGAGCGCAGTCAGGACCCTAGTGTTCTCTGCATGCTGTACCCAAGGTAGAGCCTGCATCTCATGGCAGGAGAGTCAGCAGAAAAGGAGTCCCATTTTTCACCCATATTTACCCAGAACATACCTTCAGCAACAGGTGGGGGGGTAGGGATGAGAAACGCTAATGTCCTCCCTCTCCTGGGAGGATACCACACCCTCTGACTGGTTGCTGGGAGATGAGGAAACGCTATGTTCTTGACTGCACCAGCTTGGAGTGGAGTTTCTATTTTGCTGTCTGGTAGCAGAGAGGGAGGGAACAGGTTGTGGTTCAAATGCCACAGGCTCTTGCTGTGCTTACCAAATTTTAGTAATTTTCTTGAATAAATGTTTCCTTTTTTGCTGTATGTCTTTTATATTGCTTTTTTTAAAATTTTATTTTATTGTGTTATGTTAATCACCATACATTACATCATTAGTTTTTGATGTAGTGTTCCATGATTCATTGTGTGCGTATAACACCCAGTGCTCCATTCAATACATTCCCTCTTTAATACCCATCACCAGGCTAATGCCTCCCCCCACCCTCCTCCCCTCTAGAACCCTCAGTTTGTTATATGGCTTTTTGAGAGTTCTTTTTATATATTCTATATATAAATCCATTATCCTCTACTTTCTTTAGCATTAATTTCTTTTTCTACTTTCTTAAAATGGAAACTGAGGTCATTGTTTGAGAACTTGCTTCTTTTTTAGTATAGACATTTAGTGCTATAAAATTTTTCTCTAATTACTATTTTAAGTTTCCCACAAATTTCAATATGTTGTGTTTGCATTTTAATTTAGTTCAAAATACCTTCTAATTTCCTTTTTGATTCCTATTTTTTGACTCAGGTTATTTAAAAATATGTTTTTTTAGTTGTGAAATACATTTAGGGATTTTATAGATAACTTTTTGTTATTGATTTTAATTTACTTACATTACAATCAAATAACATACTTTGTATTATTTTGAATGTAGTGATACTTGTTTTAGACTCAGAATATGGTATCTCAGTAGATTTTTCATGTGTACTTGTAAAGAATATTTATTTTGATGTTATTGCGTGGAGTGTTTATAAATGCAAATTAGATCAACTTGGTCAGTAAATAGTGTTATTCAATTTTTCAGTGTCTTACTGGTTTTAATTGTCCCTATCAATTATTAAGAAAGAGTTATTGGAATATCCTGTTTTATTTATGAAATGTCCATTTCTTATTGCTATTCTATACATTTTTGCTTCATGTATTTGAAGCTTCATTATTAGTTGCATAAATGCTTGGCATTGTTATGTTCTCTATATAAACTGATTGATTGATGATTATGAAGTGACCCTCTTTATTCCAGATAACATGTTTGCATTGCTATATATTTAGACTGATATTAATCTAGCCACCCAGCTTTCTCTTCATTAGTTTTACCATGGTATATTGTTCTCCATCCTTTTAACTTATGACATTATATTTATCCCGAGTTCCTTGTATGCAGTATGTTGTTGAGTCTTGCTTTTTTATACAGTATGACAATCTATGCTTTTAATTGGAGTTTTTAGACAATTTACATTAACTGTGTATGGAGAAGGTGGCTTTAAATCTAGCTTTTTGTGTTTTTTAAATTTGACTCATCTACTTGTTTTCCTTTAATCCTTTTTCTACCTTCTTTTTGACAAAGTAAAATGTATTTTTATAGTTCCATTTTATCTCCTTTGTTGGCTTATTAGCTATAACCCTTTTAAAAAATTTAGTGGTTGCTTTATGATTTATAGTATATATCTTTACAATATCACAGTCTACTGAAAGTAAAAATATACTTTACTTATTGAATAAGATTCTTACAATAATTTACTTCTCTTTCATACCTTCTTGGCCTTTGGGTTACTGTCATACATTTTATTGCTAATGACCTTAAATCCTTTTCAATATTTTCAAATATTTAAACTTTTAAAAATATAATTTATAATTATACATATTTAGCATTTCTGGTCCCCCTTATACCTTTGTATAAAACTAGATTTTTTATTGAAGTATAGTTAATACACAGTGCTATATTAGTGTCAGGGATACAGCATAGTGATTCAACAATTCTGTACATTACTCAGTGCTCACCACGATAAGTATAGTCACCATCTGCCACCAAACAATATTACAGTATTATTGACTATATTCCTTATGCTATACTTTTCATCCCTGTGACTTACCTATTTTATAACTGGAAGTTTGTACCCCTTAATTCCCTTCACCTACTTTGCTCATCTCCTGCACCCACCTCCCCTCTGGTAACCACCAGTTTGTTCTCTGTATTTATGAGTCTAAAACCAGATCTTCATCTCTATGGTTTTCCTTCGCCTAAGAATCTCCCTTTAACATTGCTAGCAATGAAGTTCTGCTGGTAATGAATTCTTTCAACTTTTCTATGTTTAAGAAAATCTTTATTTCATCTTTATTTTTAGAAGATATTTTCTCTGGTATAATATTTTGGGATGATAGCAATTTTTTTCTTTCTGTATTTTAAAGATGTTGCTGTACAGTCTTCTCTTTTCCATTGTTCTAGACATGGAATCAGCTGTTATTATTACATTTTTTCCTCTGAACATAATGTGACTTTTCTTTCTGGCTACCTTTTAGATTTTTCTCTTCATCACTAGTTTAAGTAGTTTGAATATCATGTTTCTTGGTGCAATTTTCCTCATGTATTTTTCTGCTTGAGTTTTGTCGAACATCTTGGATCTCTGGATTTATAGTTTTAATCAGTTTTGGAATATTTTTGGCCTTCATTTCTTTAGATATTTTTCTTTCTCAAAATCTTCTTTGGTGGTTATAATTACACATATATTGTCCCAGTTTTCACTGATGCTCTGTCCATTTTTATGACTGTTTTTTTTTTCCTCTACGTGTTTTATTTTGGATAGTTTCTATTGCTGTGTCTTTAAGTTTGCTATAGTTTTTTTTTAGTTTTGAATCTGCTATTGGTCTTATCCAGTGTATTTTTTATCTCAAATATTGTCTTTTTATTTTCTAGAAGTTTTATTTTGGCCTTTTTTATATCTTCCATGACTCTACTTAATATCTATCTTTTTGACTATATGGAAGCTCATTATAACTGTTTTAATGTCATTGCCTACTAATTTTATCATCAGTTTTGTTTCTGGGTCTATTGATTAGCTTTTCTCCTCATTCTGGGTCCCATTTTCCTGCTTCTTTGCATGCTTGGTAATTTTTAACTGAATGCTACATATTGTGGATTTTATCTTGCTGATTATTTTTGTATTCCTGTGAATATTCTTGAGTTTTTTCTGCAACACAGTTCATTTATTCAGGAATAATTTGGCCTTTTTGAGGTTTACATTTTTGTTAGGGAGTATCAGTGCAACCTTTATTCTAGGCTTGACTTTGTCTTTATTGAGGCAATAGCCTTCTGAATATCCTATCCAAATTGCTGTGAAGGATGAGGCTTTTTTCCTCATTGTGGCTGGTGGAAACACAAACTATTTCCAACTCCAGGAACTGCTGCCTCTAATTCTTTCAGGTGTGTGTGTGTGTTTTCTGGCCTTGGCTATTTTTTTCCTGACACATGTTCTGATTAGTACTTGTCTAAAGAATTGAGAAGACCCCTTTGGAGTTCTTGAGCCCTTTTTCCATCTGGATTTCTCCTCCATATACAGTAGCCTGAAATCTCTTTCCATCAAGTAAACTGGAATAGTCTTAGGACTATTTCCCATTTCCCTGGAAACCCTGTCTTGTGCTACCAGACACCTAATGTCTAAAAACTATTATTTTGTATATTTTTTCTGATTTTTTTAATTCTTTTGGTCAGGAGATAAATCTTGTTTCTGGAAGTCAGTCTTGGACAGAAGCAGAAATTTAATCTTCTGAATTCTAAATTCAATTATTATATTTCTTAAGTCTAAAATTATTATTTGATTTTTAGTTACCAGTTCTCTGATATTTTACATTTTTAATTCATTTTTTGAACATTTCATAAGAGTCATTCTAAAGTCTCTGTCACCTTTTTAACAACTTTTATACTTTTTATACTATGAAGAATTTTAAACATATGCAAAGCAAATAGGATAGTATAATTAATTCTAATATACTCCTCAATAATCCCCAGCAATCATTAAAATGTGGTCCATCAGCTCATCCCCTTCCCTCATACTGTTTTGAAGCAAATCCCAGATGCTATCTCATTTTTTAATAAATATTTCAAAATGTATCTCTTAAATATAAGGATACTTTCAGAAACAGTAATCACAGTATGATTATGATACCTAAATATTAATTAAAATTACTGTATATCATAAAATATCCAGGCAGTATTTAAAATTCCATTTGTCATAAATATCGTACATTTTTTTACCATTTATTTATTTATTTATTTTAGAGTAGGGGGAGGGGCAGAGAATCTTAAGCAGACTCCACACCCAGCGAAGGGCCCAACGCGACCCTGGATCTCACAACCCTGAGATATTACCTGAGCTGAAATCAAGTCGGTCGGCTAACCAACTGAGCCACCCAGGCACCCCCGTGTTTTTAACATTTAAAAATTAAAGTTAACGTAATGTCCACACATTGCCACGGACAGATATGTATTTTAAATTATTTTTATCTGTAGGTTCACTCTCCGTTTTTTTATGCCACTTATTTACAGCAAGGAAAAAGAAACTTAGTCATTTGTTCTGGATAGTTTTCCAAACTAACTTTTACAGATTGCTTCTGTGTAGTATAGATCAATATGTTTCCCTGTCTTTTATATTTTATGTGAATCAGAGCTGGTAAACTATAGTCCTTGGACCAAATTTGACCAACCATGTGCTTTTGTATGGTGTGCAAGCTAAGAATGTTCTTTTCATTTTTAATGGTTGAAAATTTAAAAAAAAAAAAAGAACATGCAGGAGAGACCATATCTAATCCACAAAACTTACAATATTTACTCTCTGGCCCTTTATACAAATTTGTTGCAGTTCCCTGCTCTTAATTAAAAGCTGGATCCAGAGATTTGGAGCTGATCTATGTTTATCCTTTCTTTCTTTTTGTAAGACTATTTCATAGGTTGTCTTGGATTCTTCTATCACATGACATACAGTATCTGGTTGACATTTAACTGACTAGTTTTGATTGAATGTCAGACATTGTAAATAAAAAGATAGAGATTCAGAGTCTGAATATTATTGTTCTCTAGGAAAGATATAGTGCTCATCTTACAAATTATTCAGATTAGGGGCTGATTACCTTAATCTAATCAAGGAATATACTGATTCAAAGCTATGTCTTAGTCCTTGTAAGGGCTAATCTATTTTTATTTCACCAGTGCTTATAAGGTATATTCTTTTCAGGTCTGAAATAAAAGCTAGAAGTGTTTATCAGGTCTCATCCTCCTTTTGGGACCTTGAGCTTCAATAAATTTCCTCAGCCATGTGTGATTGCTCAAATTTCTGCACGCAGCTCTCCTGGGGAAAAGTTGTACTAAATGTCAGGTACTCCCCTGTTACCTTTTCTCTGGGATATTGGTCCCACAAGTGCTTTCTATATCTAAAGCTTTCCAATACCTTCAAGTAGGTTTGTCTAGCTTTTCCTCGAGTTCTTATCAGTAGGATTGTTACACAACAAACTCTGCACCATTGCCATCAATGGTAACTACATATTTTATTTGAGATGCTTGTACAACATCTAAAAAGGAAATGTCTGGAGGGCAATTAGATATAAGGATTGGGAACAATTCCTCTGCCTGTCTCCTAAATATTGATGTCTTCCTAAATCTCTTCTCATCTCCATGTCCTTGAGTGACCTGTAAACCCCTATGGCTTCATTTATCATTTATATGCTTATGCCTCTTCTTTCTAATATATGTCATCCAGGGCTTTCTCCTAAAATCTACTTTTAATTTCTTTTTTTTTAAAGATTTTATTTATTTATTCATAAGAGACAGAGAGAGAGAGAGAGAGAGGCAGAGGGAGAAGCAGGCTCCCCGCTGAGCAGGGAGCCCCATGCGGGACTCAATCCCAGGAGTCTGGGATCATGACCTGAGCCGAAGGCAGATGCTTAACCATCTGAGCCACCCAGGCGCCCTCTACTTTTAATTTCTAACTCTCTATAAGTTACCCACTTTGATGTTCTGCACACACTTCAAAATCAGATCTTGATTGCTCAACCCACCAACTAACTTATTCTTTGTTCTGAGTTCAACTTCTTCTTTCTTAAAACTATCATCTAATTCTTCACCAAGTTCTGACTGTTTGCCTCCTAAATACCTCTCAATTCGATTCATTTCCCTCCATCTTCATTGTTACCATATTGATCTTTTTAATGTCAGGAACCATAAATTATTATTCACCATTTTACCTCTAGCACCTGGTAGAATGTCAAATACTCAAAAACATTTAATGACACAGTGTGCCTTTTACTGAAATTTGAGGACAAATTACATACAAATATATGAATTCGATTTAGCATCTTAAAATTGGGAAACATGAGCCTCCAAATCTCTGAGGAAATAGAAAATTCTATTTTCTCACACACGGATAGGAGCATAGGTTCTAGAGTTAGACTATGTAGGTTCAAATCCTGTATTTCTGATTTGCTATATGACGTTGAGTAAGGTTTTTAATTGCTTGCTGTTTCAGTTTCTTCATCTGAAAAATGACCTAATCTTGATACATTCTTTCTAAGATTGTAAAGATGAAATTAAATAAAGGATGTAGAGAGCTTAAAGTATTGTCTGGGACATAGGGAGTATTCATTAAAGGTTAGCTATTAGTAGTAGTGGTAATAGAATTATGTATCCTATTTCATTTTATTCAGTGTAAAAATTGGATGAGCACACCTCATATGCATCCATCCATGTACTGACCGTGGTCTTTTAAATTGTCAAGATTTTATAAGTGCTACCAAGAATGAGAAAATGTATTTATACATTTTGGTGTTACCAGATGATATTTCAAACTAATCGTATTTTGATATAACTTATTTAGAAGCTTTAACAAATCAAATTCATAGAACAGTTTTTTAATCATTAAAAATATAACACCTAAACTAATGTGTTATTACAAATTCATGGATTTGGAGAAACATAAATTTACTTATGGTAAAGTTCTTCATTCCAGATATCTTTGTACCTGATGGTTACTATTTTAAAAAGTATATTTTCTCTTTAATATTCCATCAATATCTATGCCTCTTATATGTGTTAGATTTTCTGACACTTGGGAAAAATTTTCTGTTCTTTACATGAGCATCATATCAACCAGAAATATATATGACCCTGAGAGGAAACTAGAAAATTAATGCTTTGAGCTCGGGTTTTTAAAGCCTCATTTTAGTTTTTACTAGTGATTATAAGAAAAAGTTTTAAAAATTATATTAAAATTATAATCTTAGGATTCACACAATTACCCAACTGTTGCCAATAACTCTGCCATCTGAATAGTACAGCTGTCTGTATTTTACAGACTGCTTATAAATGACCTGGTCTTCATCAAATGGTTCTTAGTTCTTCCTATGTTTATACTCACTTTGTCATGAAGTATTCAAATGAACACTATATATCTTGTATGAACCACTTTTCTAAGGTAAAATTATATATACCCAACATATTTATTGCTTGTGGGCACTGTCTAATTTTTTTGAGAAATAAGATAGCAATATGAGTCACTGCAACCTAAGCTTTTAAAAACTGTGCATATCAGTCAACAGTAGGGGAAAAAACAATCTAGACATTCACTGAAGCCTGACCTAGAAATAAATGAGAGAGTTACACTGGAATATCAATGTCTAGCTTAACATTGCAACCCTTCAATAAAACACTGGAGGAGGTCTGTAAAATCTAAGCCGTTGGGGTGGCAACCCACTCTTCTGATCGTTAGAGGGTTTATTAATATTGTTTAGATTATTTCTCTTGTTGCTAATCCCTCTCCTTGGTTTGGTGTGAGTGTGGTGGTGATGGAAGTATACATAAGGTGGAAACCACTGAATGAGGGTATCTGGGATGTAAGTGAAGTTGGTAACCTCAGGTGGAAGAGGTTTGAACATTAATGTGCTCTGGGTATATTGATCACCTGAAAAATAGTGACATTCTTTACATAAGAAATAGGCTAGGAAGTGGTTTGACTATGGAGGAACAGTGAGAACAAGTTAGGCAGTATCCACACCTACATGAAACTTACATTTTAGCAGGGTTATCAATAGAAATATACATGAATGTGTAGCATGTTTTCAAGTAACAGATAAGTTCTATGAAAAAAAAAAGGAGACCAGAGCGTGGAGGCGGAATGTTATAGGGGTTGAAGATCACGTTAGACAGGGTTTTCTGAGGCCAGTATGGCGAGGTAATCTCCTCAGAGACCTGAACAAAATAAAGAAGAAAGTCACGTGAACATCTGGAGAAAGATCAGTTCAGGGAAAGGGAGCAGCTAGTGTAAATGCCTTGGAGTGGAAACAAACTTCTTGTGTCTAGAGCAGAGTTGGAAAAGGCAGAGCGTTAAGACGTGTGGTTTGAAGTAGCTTTGTTGAATAAATGCTTGAATGGCAGGCACATCAGCAGCTTATTTAACTCATTTAGCCCTCTCTGTCAAGGCCGCAGTGGCTGCCAGGTGTTAACATAGGAGAAGATGCTGGGATTCATTAAAGGAAAATGTTTCCCACTAATTTAATCAGACTAGCAAAAAAAAGGGCAGCCTCTGTTCCTGCTAAGCGGTGCCAAATGAGTCAGTCTGTATCTTCTCCAGACCTCTCTCTACTGACTTAAGGAAAAAAAGGGCGGGGTGGGGGGGCGCGCCTGGGTGGCTCAGTCCTTAAGCGTCTGCCTTCGGCTCAGGTCATGATCCCAAGGTTCTGGGATCAAGCCCCGCATCGGGCTCCCTGCTCGGCAGGGAGCCTGCTTCTCCCTCTCCCACTCCCCCTGCTTGTATTCCCTCTCTCGCTGCGTCTCTCTCTGTCAAATAAATAAATAAAATCTTTAAAAAAAAAAAAAAAAAAGAGTTGTCAAAGGCAGATTAGCCGGAGCATTTAAAGGGCCTCCTGAAGAACTGTACAGTTCAACTGAAGCACTAAAGAAGAGGCTGCAGGACTCTGAAAGAAACTAAAGTAAAATCTTAGGGCTAAGAAAGTCACGAATAATTGTCCTTGTTCATCACATATCTCCCTTTAGTTAACAAAAACTCCAAAGAGCACAGATAAGCCCTATGTGAGAAAAGTGGCAATTTGGAGATAATGGGAGTCATAGAGAATTCTGCTTGTCCTATAAAGTAATATGAACTTCACATCAAGGTACATGGTGGAGTTCGTGAGACTCCAAGGTTAAAGTAGATATTGTAAATTAGCTAGAAGTTTAACTTATATTCTCTATAAACTGGTAAGCTTAAAGAAAGGAGTACAACCCGTGACGTATGATTATATTCCAAATCTTGTGAACCAAAGCAAGAACCGTATGTTCAAGCAGGAAATAATCAGTGTTCCACATTCTGTAATCATTCAAGCAAAACTCTTATTTTCAGGGGAAATTAAGCATATATATTTGAGGGAAGAATGCAGCTTTGCACTGTAGAATCAGGCTCAATACATGACAAAACAATATTGGACTTAACCTCCCAGACTAGAATTTACTTATTAAAAAAATAATAAAGTACTTACATTTTGAAAGCTTCCCACCCCCACCACTCCAACCCCAACAACTGAAACATTAGCAAATTCAGAAAATGTATATTGAGATAAAGCCAGTCTTGCTAATTCTAAAGCTTTATCCAACTGATTAAAGTAACATTAAAAAGACCTATTTTGAAGGAAATTTTTGAGTCAGTGCTATGGTCTTTTAAATTCAAGAAAGGTACATTTTCTTGAATTCATTTTGTGGAGGAGTTCAGTAGGAATAGAGGAAAAGCCATCCTTTTGTTTTTTAATCATGGGCAATGAAATGTACCATCACCAACATCCCTGTCATCAAGATTAACCAGTTTTTTAGTACATGGAACTGCATGGCTATGATGAGTTATCCATAGGTTAAATTGGGAAGTGGAATTTGATAATCCGGATTCTTTTAGTGGCCTTTTTGAGATCACACCTATCGTATCATTCACTCATTTATCAAATATATAAGCCTCTGCTATATGCTAAGCATACTACTTATATAGTTTTGTTTCAGGGAGCTCACCTTGACCTGGTTCTATATGTTCAAGATCTGGTATACAATAGTTTGGTAAGGATTTATTGAGTGAACAAGTGAAAGAAAAGGTTCTTCTCATATAGGGGCTTACAGTCTAAGATATCTCTCATCATTTAAGATGAACACAAAGGTATGGAATAGGACATAGATAGTAGAATAATAGTATCAACACTTCTATTTCTAAAATTCTATCATTCTATGTCAAAATATTAGTAGCTAAGCATATATTTTATCTGCTGCTTGGGGGTAAATAAATTCTAAGAATGGAACAAGAATAAGTTCATACTAGGGACAAATTCTAAAAGTAAAGGAGGGGGCCCACAGCTCTTTTCTGACAATTTGATTAATATATGAGTTTATCCTGAAGGAAGGAAGGAATCCTAGGAACTGTTGAAAAGATGAGAGCCTGACATTGGTTGTTGATTTTTTTGTCCTGCCACCCCCTTCTTAGAGTGGTAGTGTTGGGGCATCAGAATTATTTATAATTTTAGGCGTGTGAGTCTAGCATTCAAGAAATGTTTTATTTCTTGGTACTTTGCCTCAAATAAGATACCCTGACAACAGATGGCAGATAGCAATATAGGAAGGCAGTAATCCCTCCTATAATCATGGGCAATTGAGAAAATACAATCAACTTAGTTTTCCTTAATCATTACTATTTAAAACAAAAAGATGATGCCACTAACTAGCTGTGTGACTATGATCATTTAACTTTGGGGGCTTTAGTTCCCTTATTGTTAAAATGAGGCTTTCTTAAAAGGTGATGCCTGAGGTTCTTCCTTGATTTCTAATTTTACGGTTCTAACATTTGCCAAGCTCAACCCTTTTACCTTTGTACTTTAAAAGTAGACACTGTATGGTTTCCCATTTATTTTGAGTTGCCTCCCTATAAATATCACCCTTATCCTAAAACTGCTTTTGTTGTTGAGATAATAAATTACTTTTAATACAGAGATAAGATTTCGAAAATCAAACTTACTGGAACATTACTTAGCCACTTCTAATCTTTTCTGGAAGAGGGTGATATATAAATAATAAATAAATGACATGAAAATAAAACAGCATATTTAAAAGCCCATTTAAACAAAACTTTAACAGAGTTTCTAAGCACAGGAAGCAGAGACATCAGAATCTCTCACCCCCGGGAGTCCACTTAGTAGGCTAGGGCAAAGGATATTCCAGGAATAAAACATTGCAGAAAAAGATCTCAGAGGTGAGAAGACTTATACCCAGACATATCTTTAGCTTGACCAAAATGGTAGGGATGTTTCAGGTCACAGAAGCTAATCAAGAAATAATGCAACTTAGGCTACCATGTAAACAAAGTAGAGTGATGGCATGTGCTATAGTTAAAAGTTGGGAGGAAGACAGCTAGACAGTTTCACAGTTACAGTCATGGTGAAATAATGATTACAATTTAATTCAACCATACCATGAGCCAAGCCTTGCACAAAACATTTTACATACATTTACATATTTATTTCTCATATTAGCCCTATGAAGTTAGTAGTTTTACCCTGATTTTACAAACTGAAGAAACTGAGGCTTAGAAAGTTAATTAAATCTTCCAACATCCCAAAGCCTGTATGTATCAGAGTCTGTCTAAAAGATCTGCCTCACTCTGGGGTTTATGTTCTTTTTTTTGAGAGAGAGAGAAAGAGAGAGGGGAAGAGAGAATCTCAAAATCTCAAGCAGGCTCCACACTCAGCACAGAGTCCTACACGGGAATTGATCCTTCAACCTTAAAACCATGACCTGAGCTGAAATCAAGAGCTGGCTGCCCAACTGACTGAGCCATCCAGCCACCCATGTGCCCCTATGTTCTTAAATACAATGTATAGTTGTACTTCAATATAACCCTAATGATTCCAGGGATTAGCTTTCTAGCTTTGCATGCTTAAGAATTATGTTGCTGACATATGAAAGCAAACTTCTCTTTGACACCCTTTTACTTGAACTCCATGTTCATACCTCCTTCTATTTTGCCAGCATGACTTGTGACATGCTATAGTTAATTAAATAAAGCTCATCTCAACAATTTCTCCATTTTTATTTCCTTAATGGAGTCTTGAGTGACACATTCTGCTCCTTGTATGAGATTCAGCTCAGAAAGCTGCCTAGATTGTCAGAAACATGTTTCTTAGTTGGCACCCATTTTCTAATGTGATCGGTGTCCATTTCAAACAATTACAAGGTTCCCATTTTTGCAGCAAATAACAGCACTCAAGACATCAAAATCAACTGTAGCCATTTAGCTACAAGATCAAGCTTGGTTACAAAATATTAGCAATGCAAATAGGTGCTTAGAAGAAAAAAAAATCCAGGGGTGCCTCAGTGGCTCAGTTGGTTAAGTGTCCAACTCTTGGTTTCATCTTGGGTCCTGATCTCAGGGTCCTGGGATGGAGTCCCGAGTCTAACTCTGTGCTAGATGTGGAGTCTGCTTGGGATTCTTTCCCTCTTTCTCTCCCTCTGCCCCTCCCCCTGCTCACACATGCACTCTCTCTCTTAAATAAATAAAATCTTTTTTATTTAAATTCAATTAATAGATAAAATCTTAAAAAAAAAAAGGAAGAAAAATCCAAATTTCTTATAATTGTATTTGAATATCCCTGTGTTCTTTTATGTTTAGAATTTTTCTTGTTGGGCTACCTTTATAAGAGTGGCTGTTTTCACCACTTTCAATCTGGCTTGTAACTATTGGCTACACAGAGAGGTATAGATCTATCCCTCTATGCTTATAACCTATGCTATGTACTTAAGAATACACAGCATGAACTCAGGTACTGTGCTAGGCAATAGAGACGCTGACGTGAATTGGAAATTCTTCTTACCTTCAAAGGAGCTTACTGTCTATTCTAGCATTACCTAAAATGTGTTTCTTGAAATTTTAATATCCCTTGAGACATTAGATCTTCAAAATCACAGATTTCCTCAATACAAGTAATATCTTTTAAATTGTTGGATTTACTGGATGGGGAGAACCATTTAAAACATTTTTTAACCCAGAAAATCCAAATTAACTTGACCACAGATCCTTTCCTTCTGTTATTTCTCTCTCTTTCATACACAAACATAAATATTAACATTTAATAGGATGCGTATTGGGGCGCCTGGGTGGCTCAGTTGGTTAATAGGATGCGTATTCTCATAAAACAAAGGTTAGAAATGCTCATTGAGTCCAAAGCAAAAACAAACAAACAAACAAACAAACAAAAAACCCAAAAAATAAAATGAACAGATGTGATTTCTTCTTCACCTGGCATCATACCTAGGAAAATGCTTAGCGTACACCTGTAATTTTCTTACAGGACTGCTGGGAAAATGCAGGGAATTTTCTGTTGTTTATAAGACAATATTGTTGTAAATTAATTCTGTTTTTCAACCTTTTAAAGGAGTATTTGCAATTTAAATTAAGCTTAGTATATTTCTCATTCTATTATGAAAATCATACCATCTAGACCTCTCACTTTCATCTACAGTATATAGCAAGGCAAGAGGTAGTTCTAGTTCAAAAGTTCTAGTTCAAAAATTGTGACTCATATTTGTGTTAACCCAGATTTCCCAAACTAAATTACTAATCAATTTTAACTGTTACTTTTCTTAAATATAGCATTATTGCCATGAGTAATTTGATTTACAAGTTAATTGAGTCATTACAATTTATTCACAATAGTTAAATAATACTTGAGCACTGCATAGTGTGAATAATGGAAATGGTGTGAATGTTGTATTGATACAACTGACTGGAGCAGTGATCTACAGATGCATCATTTTGTAATTTAATTTTTTAAAAGATTTTATTTATTTATTTTAGAGATCAAGAGAGAGAGAAAGTAGGGGGGAGGAGCCCTGGGAGAGGGACAAGCAGACTCCATGCTGAGCATGGAGCCTGAATCCCAGGACCATGAGATGGCTCAATCCCAGGACCATGAGATGATGACCTGAGCCAAAATCAAGAGTCAGATGCTCAAACGACTGAGCCACCCAGGCACCCCTAATTTAATTTTTTTTTAATTTTAATTCCAGTATAGTTAGCATACAGTGTTATATTAGTTTCGGGTGTACAATATAGTGATTCAACAATTCTATACATTACTCAGTGCTCAGTGTGATAAGTGTACTCTTTAATCCATATCACCTATTTCACCCATCCCCCCCACCTCTCCTCTGGTAACCATCAGTTTGTTCTCTATAGTTAAGAATCTGTTTCTTGACTGCCTTCGGCTCAGGTCATGATCCTGGAGTCCCGGGATCGAGTCCTGCATCGGGCTCCCTGCTCGGCGGGGAGTCTGCTTCTCCCTCTGACCCTCCTCCCTCTCATGCTCTCTGTCTCTCATTCTCTCTCTCCCTCAAAAAAAAAAAAAAAAAAGAATCTGTTTCTTGGTTTCTCTCTCTCTCTTTTTGTTTTGTTTCTTAAATTCCACATGTGAGTGAAATCATGTGGTATTTGTCTTTCTCTGACTGACTGACTTTGCTTAGCATAATACTCTCTAGCTCCATCCATGTCATTGCAAATGGCAAGAGTTCATTCTTTTTTATGAATGAATAGTATTCCATTGTGTATATATACACCACTTCATCTTTATCCATTCATCAATTGGTGGACACTTGGGCTGCTTCCATAATTTGGCTATTGTAAATAATACTGTTATAAACTTAGGGGTGCATGTATCCCTTTGAATTAGTGTTTTTGTATTTTTTGGATAAACCCAGTAGTGCAATTACAGGATGATAGCGTAGTTCTATTTTTAACTTGTTGAGGAACCTCCATACTGTTTTCCATAGTGGTTGCACTAATTTGCATTCCCACGAACAATGCAAGAGGGTTCCTTTTTCTTTTAACACCAAATGGCAGCTGATGCCAGTGCTGCGGGAGGGCCCAGAGGGCCCGGGGGCCCTGGAATGGGAGGCCGCAGCGGCTTCCGTGGAGGCTTCGGCAGCAGCATCTGGCGCAGCAGTCGCGGCTGTGGTCAGGGCCTGGGTCGAGGCCATGGAGGTCGCGGAGGCAAGGCCGAGGACAAGGAGTGGATCCCTGTCACCAAGAGGGTTCCTTTTTCTCCACATCCTCACCAACACTTGTTGTTTCTTGTGTTGTTGATTGTAGCCATTCTGACAGGTGTGAGGTGATATGTCATTATAGTTTTGATTTGTACTTCCCTGATGGTACCTGATGTTGAGCATCTTTTCATGTATCTGTTGGTCATCTGCATGTCTTCTTTGGAGAAATGTCTGTTCACGTCTTCTTCCCATTTCTGTTTCCTTCCCCAGATTTGCTAAGTTTTCAGCTGTCATTTTTTCAAATAAACTTTCTGTCCCCTTTTTTTTCTCTTCTTCTGGGATCCCTAAAAATGTGAATGTTATTACACTTGATGGTGTTGCTGAGTTCCCTAAGTCTATTCTCATTTTGCATATTTTTTTTTTCTCTCACCTGCCCAGCTTGATTACTTTCCACTATTCTGTCCTCCAGGTCACTGTTTCATTCTTCTGCTTCATCTAGTCTACTATGTATTCTATCTAGTATATTTGTCATTTCATTTATTGTGGTTTTCATTTCTCATTGGTTTTTTTTTTATCTCATTGTTAAGGGTCTCACTGACATCCTCCACTCTTTTCTCGAGTCCATTAAGTATCTTTATGATCATTACTTTAAATTCTCTCAGGCATATTACTTATATCTGTTTCACTTAGGTCTCTTGATGTGATTTTGTCTTCTTTCATTTGGGGCATGTTCCTCTGTCTCCTCATTTGGTAGAGCTCTCTGTGTCTGCTTTTGTGTGTTAGGAAAGATAGTTACCTCTCCTGCACTTGAAAGTCATGGCCTTGTAAGGAAGAGTGTAGTGCCCTGTAGTGCCCTGCCATGCATTGTCCCCTCTTCATCAGAACCTGTCACTTCAGGGGTGTCTCCTATGTGTTATGCGTGTGCCCTGCTATTGTGGCTGAGCCACTTTTTCCTTTAGTCTGGGCATCTGCAGTGGCTCTCTTTGCCTGTTGTGGGCAGTGTTTGGTCCCTGTGGTGTTAGTGGGCCCATCTGGGGACATCTTGGTCTTGAGTTGAGTCAGACCAGGCATTTGCCAGAGATGCAGTAGCCCCAAACTGCAGGGCTCTTGCCCTGTGTTTTTTAATGAGAAGCTTTCGTTGGTGGGCAGGTTCTGTAGTCAAACCAGTTGCTGCCTCTAGCCCACTGCTGAGGCCTCTGTCTAACCGCTGTGTGTGGTTAGGTTTCCCTCCTTCCATGGCCAGAGTCACTTGGGAGTGGTGCTGGCCACTGTAGGGGGTGATTGCACACTGCCAGGCCTGCAGCAGCACCCTGTATGGGCTCTGTCCAAGACCGTATTGGAGAAGACAGATCTGCCAAAGCCCAGCATGTTGGAAGGTGGTGAGGTAGGTAGGCAGGGCTAGCAAGCTTTTTGGGCCCTGTCCTCTGCAGGAGGGGCCCTGAAGTGCTGGGTCTGAGCTGGGCTGTCCAGAGGGCTAAGCTGGCTGAAGCGCAGGGCCTGAGAGTGGGCTGGCGGTGTTAGCACATTAGGTAGTGAGTCCCTGAGGTGGCCAGTGTTTATGCAGGGGGGGAGGCGGGGAAATGGTGCCTGTCAATTCCTTTGTTCCTGGAGGAGTTCCCCCAGGAATTTCTATCCCTCCAGGATAGTGATGCGGGAAAGCGAGGTTCTTGTCTCATGGAGTCGAAGAATGAATCTCGAGGACAAAGTAGAGTGAGTAAAGCAATAGAAGTTTATTAGGCCAGGATACAGAAAAAGCTCTCAGAAGTGAGAGGGGTCCCGACAGGGTTGCCACTGAGGGCTTTTAGGGATGGTCTTTTATAGAAAGCTAACCAGGAAACTTAAATCTGTTTAACATCTCTATTGATGGCAGCATTGAGTAAGGACTAGTGATAATACCTTCAATGGCTTACTTCCTTTGTAGGGTCCTGGTAATTCTTGGTTAGTCACAAGTAGCTTTTATAACAAGACCTCACCTCTGACCTCACCTAGGACAGGATGGACTGGTTTGTTCCCTTATCTCTGGTTTCCTTTCATCTCCCACAATTTGAATTTTGTGAGCCTGATCTCATGGCCCCCTACCTATCTCTCCCTACCTAGCCCTGCCTGTCCCTTATTCAATAGGCATTGAGATTAGTAAGCACTGTTTCCTCCCTTATGCCCCAGGTGTTTTTCTAACTGCTCTTTCTATGCTGTATCTCTGCAGGCTATTTGTAGTGCTGTCTCTTTAAGGACAGGGACTCCCCTTCCACTGGCCCTCCCTGCTCTCTCAGAGCTCATCCCACTGACTTTTAAAATATTCCAGGTTTTGAGTCCTGCTGGTTGTAAGAACTCAAGAAATTTGATCTCTCTTGTTTTCAAAACCAAATGTTATGGGGATTTGTCTTCCTCACGAGGGCTCCCCAGTGTGGAGGTCTGTTTCTCTCCCCTCTCCATGCCTCCTGCATTCCTCCCTCCCTTAGACAGTCCCACAAGTCTGTTGTTGGTTTTTTTTCCCAACTGTGTCTCTGCCCTTCCTACCTTCTTCAGTGGGGCCTCTTTTCTACATTTAGTGTTTATTCTTCCAGGCTTCAGGTCGTTTTCCGGGTTATTTATACTGTGAATGTTTTCTAGTTGTATCTGCTTGAGGAGGTGAGCCTAGGGTCCTCCTACTCTGCCATCTTTAAGGAAAAAGAGTCACCCCTTAAAGGATTTTGTCAGCCCTGTACTGCCACTTTGAGGTTAGTTTTATATTCTTTGGCAAGAAGAAGGGAATTTGCACTCTTCTAAACAGTTAAACAGTGAGTATTCTCCCATTGGTAGTTTAAATATAATTTCAACTTCAGATGACATTCTCTACACAGAAGGTGCCATAGCATTTTTCCAATTATGAATTTTTTTTCAGTCCAAGTTACCAAAATGAGTTAACTATTTTGTATAAATCAACAGTCCCTCAGAGGAATGTAATTTCTAGTTTTAAAACCTCAGAAGGAAGAAAGTACCACAATTTATTACATTTTCAGAGGTATCACATTACAACTTGATATTATATTCTGCTTTTTCTGTCAATGTTGTTCATAATTGTGTGGATCAATAATAAATTAGCATGAAATAGCAATTTTAATCATATTAGTAGGCATGTCCTCAAGGTCAGTTTAAATGATTTGTGACTGAGAAAATTAGTATAGATTTTGTGATTTGTTTATCTAGATGTCTTTTATGTGCAGGGACTAACTATTCCTCAGGTTTTCCAGGGTACTCAATATTCTAAAATATCATCTCTTGAAAGCAATTTACAATGAAAGGAAAAGTTGCAGTGACATACTCTGTTCTCATGTATCCATTTGTTCATTTATTCATTCCATCAACATGTCCTGAGTTCCTACTTGGTACCAAGCAGTGAAGTAGAGAAGGGGATATAAAGTTAAATAGATCACAGAACCTGATCCAACATTTAGTGGATAAGAAAAACCTATAATAGATTAAAAAAAACAATGAAATATCTTAGGCACTTTACTAGAGATAATAAAGTGCTATAGAAACACCGAGGCAGAAGCAAAAAAAGAACTTGTATCAAAGTAGAGATAATTCTAGGAACTAGGCATCAACAAAGTAAAAAAAAAAACAAAAAACTTAGAGTTAGAGCATACTTTGGGAGCTGTATGGAGCAGAGAAAGAATTTATCTTTATTATTCCCTTTACATGAAAGTCATTTCATCAATCTTATTAAGGCTGTGTTCAAAAAATGGGGTGCCTGGGTGGCTCGGTCGGTTAAGCATCCAACTCTTAATTTTGGCTCATGTCATGATCTGATCTTAGGGTCATGAGACAGAGCCCTGCCTGGAGCCCTGCCTCAGATCTGCGTTCAGCAGGGAGTCTGCCTGAGATTCCCTTTCTCCCTCTTCCTCTCCTCCTCCCCCCTGCACACACACACACTCTCTCTCTCTGTCTCTCTTTCTTTTTCTCTAAAATAAAAAAAAAAGACTATATTCAAAAAATGGAAATGGTAAGCTTTGCTCAGTATCACAAATACTTTGAGAGCCTCAGTCCCTACATTGTAGCAAAGTAAAATTATGTTGAGTCAACATGGAAACTGACCCATAATAATGTTAGTTTTAACATTAGGTATGTTCAGATTTTATGACCAGTGGGAAGTGTGGAAATTAACCCTATACACAGTAAAAGACATGAATTAATTTAAATTGTGGTCAATGAAATGCAGTTTGATTTAACTTTTAATTTCCCACATATACACCTAATTATATTCTATTAGAGAACCAAACTACCACTGGGTCAGGAATAACAGATGGAACAAATTGTGGAATGCCCGTTCTTCAATTATTGTCTGAACACATTTAGGAAGAGTTTGTCTTTATAAACTATTTGACTGAATAGCAATGTATAATAAAAGTATTATAAATTATAAATGCCTAGTTCTTCACTGCTGAAGTTTAGACTTCACAATTAAAAGTCCATATGCATTTTTTAGTTGTCGGCTCTTTAAAAAATAAAATTTTATGTCAGCTTAAAGAAAGAATCTAAATTAATTACTACAATGTTTCCCTTATAAAATCCTAAATCTTCTATACAAATGCAAATGCTTTGGGTATTACACCTGACTGAACCGAGTGTGCTATGTGCATGTATATGATAATTGAATCAAGGAGTAATTGCTCAGGATTCTGTTCAGTCATAATTGCAAGTAACCAAGAGCAGAGCCCTGGAGAATTCATAATCAGCAGGAGGTGTTTTGACATGGAATGACCAAATGAGATATTTTAGCAACAGAAAGAATGGTGTATTTCACACAAAACAGAGATGGTGATCCTGGCTTCAGGATCAATGGAGAGAAGAAAAAAGAAACACTGGAAAGAAGTTGGAGGAAGAGAAGTTGAAAAGAAGGGTAACATTGTGTGCATAGATTTTTTTTTTTTTTTTAGGGAAAGATAAACTTTGTGAGCTTAAATATTAAGAGCTAAACCAATTAGTATAAAAGGAGCTCAGATGTGGCAAGACTGTCATTCTGTCGCTCTTTAGAATCTTTATTGATTAAAAGTAACAGTCACTGGCAGTCAGGGCTATGTATCTTTATACAATGGAACACAATAAAATAGTTTGGACCAGTCAGTTTAATATCCTTCAGGCTCTTTAGGGAGAAAATGATGTGTTTCATTGAAGATTCTAGTTATTGGAGAATAGTAGGGATTAGATGCAGAATTCATCCACATATGGCAGGTGCAGGGAGGAAGAAAGCTTTCAAAAAAATTAAATGTTGGACTTACTATGACCTTTTTACAACCCACCATCTTGTAGGGCCTCCAGGACATTAATATTATAAATGACATTCACACACACAAAAAGAAATTTACAAAGGTCTTGTTATGGTCCTTAGAGAATGCCAAATATCTAATATAATAATTTACTAATATTCACTAAATCTTTAGACTTGCTATTCCTTTTACCTGGAACTCTCTTCCTTCCCATGACTCCCCCTTCATATCATTTAGGTTTCTACTCAAATACCATTAACTCTGGGAGAGACCTCCCTGAGATCCCCCCATAATAACAATTATTCTCTTTTCCTTTATTCTGTTTTATTTTTTGATAGTTCTTTTACTACTTGACATTATATTGCATTGTATTACTTTTTTATTTCCTGTCTCCCCTGCTAACATGTAAGCTCCTTGAAGACATAGAATTTGTTTTGTTCATTGCTATAACCTCATTTCCTAGAATATGTGTTCTGTAAAGTAAGTCCTCAATAACTATTGGTGCAAAGAATTAATCCAGAATTTAGTATATTAGTTGACCAGTTTCTTTCGGTGTGGCATGCCACATTTGGTCTTTGTTTGGATGAGACACAGAACAGTTAAAATTTGATAGTTGGGGAGTGGAGGAAAAAAACCTAACCATAGGGTTAATGCTCAGATCAGGATAATCCAGAGTATGGAGCCTGGATACCTAGGAACCTGTGTGAAGACATTTGGGAATATCCCTTCTAAATAGAGAATGGTAATCAGGAGATGGGTTATAGTATGGATAATGACAAGGACATTTTTTGAAGGAAACAGTTTAGAGGCAATCACAATGAACAGAGATAAATGAAACAGAGAAAACAGCAGGGCCAAGCATAAATAAACAGAGCACCCCAGCTTTATATTTGGGTTCTCACAAAGGTCTAGCACTCTCATAGCTTGGAAAATGCTGTCCTCAACAGTTCTCTATTTTGATCGTGTTGTCTAACTCCCAGTAACATTATGTGAGCCCTGACAAAGAGATTAAAGCTTATCATACTGGACAGAGCTCTCTCTTCAGTTACAAGGGCCCGTCTCACAATAGTATTGATTGCATTGGACCAGAAAAAGGGTTTTCCATGGCCCCTGTGGCCAATAGTCACCTGCCTAAACAGTGTTTGGGTCAGAAATATAGCTAGTAAGGAAAGAAATTTCTTGAGGAGTTCTATTAACTCACAGTAACAACATGCCATGCCATCCATCGGTCTTTTTCTGGAGCTGTGATCTGTGCCTACAGACTTGAGTGCACGCAACCTGGTGCCCAGCTGTCCTAGTGTCCAGGAGCTTTCTTATTCTGGTGTCGTTTTTCATGATTGAGTTTCAGAATTTATCTTTTATTTATTGAGGTGGCTCCTTGGTTTTTTGTCATGCTCAGCTCTTTAAATATTAAATTCCAATCTCCGTTCAATAAAAGCTAATACAACTGCTTTTAAATAAAAAAATGAATTAGGTACGAAATAGCACAGGATTATGCTGTGCAATGCTATCTTTTTAACTTTTTATCTTGAGATAATAATGATTTACATGAAGTTACCTCCCCCACCAAAGGTACAGGGGAGTCCCATGCATCATGTCCTTAGTTTTTCTCAATGGTAACAATTTGAATAACTATGATACAATATCAAAACCACAAAAGTGTGTAATGCTATTTTCAGATGATTTTGCTCCCCTATCCCTGCTGTTTCAGCATAAGAAACTAAGACAAATTGGGTCTTGGATGTGGAATCTCATTGTTATTTATAAGCCTTACCTCAGAGAGTCAACCATAATACCTTCATTCCTTCATCCAGATTGCATGACCCATCAGTCATGGAATGACCTGAGATTCAGCCAGGTTATGCATGCTTGATGGACGACTGGCAGCAGGAACTGGCAGTAGGAACTTCAAATCTCCCAAGTTCAAAACTTTGAATCAGTTTTGGAATTTTTAGAGCTCTCTCTTTGTCTGCATCAACCTAGTTTTAGCTAATTATCCCCTATGATTTGGCTGAATCACTTGACCTATCTGTGCTTCAATTTCCTCATAATTTATCCATTTGCTTCAGAATTTTTGCAAAATACAGATGAAGCAATCTAAGAAAGGGTACTTTGAAAAGTATAAAAGCACTATTTGGGGGCACCTGGGTGGCTCAGTTGGTTAAGCATCTGCCTTCAGCTCAGGTCATGATCTCAGGGTCCTGGGATGGAGCCCTGCATTGGGCTTCCTGCTCAGCGGGGAGTCTGCTTCTCCCTCTTCCACTGCCGCTCCCTCTTCTTGTGTTCTCACACAGTGCTCCTGTGCTCTCTCTCTCTCCTCTCAAATAAATAAAATCAAATTTTAAAAAAAGCACTATGTTATGCAAATCTTCTTGTTGTGTATATTGTTTATATATTGTTTTGGGTACTGAATCAATCACTTTCTGGAGTTCCCTCTATGTGTTTGTAAAACTAGCCTACCATCATTGTTGTCCCACATATTGAAAATACCAAGTGGGAAGGCAGACTAACATTGTTTAAGTGCTTAGTGTATACCACAAACTTTCTTGGATGTTTTAGTGTGCACTGTTTCATTTAATCTGCATAACCACACCATGAGTAAAATCCCCTGGTTTTGTTTGAAAACTTTAAAGACTTTGTTTGAAAGCTTTAAAGACTTTAAAGACTTTAAAGTCTTTTGCCCAAGGTCACCTTGGTGTTAAGAATAAAAGTCAAGATTCAAACTAAGTCTATCTTCTTTCAGAGCCTATTTTATCTTCTTCCAGAACCACACTACTTTATGAGGAACACCTAAGCTCTCTTTAGGTCATGCCCTCATGAACAAATCACCTCCCATCACCGGTGGTAGGCATTAGAGTTTCAACATAGGAATTGGGGGGCAACACATTCACTTATAAAATAGGAAATATCAAATATAGGTTTAAAGCCTAAATTAAAGGTCATTTTGGACATGGGGTGTGGGATGTGCAAGGAGAATAAGTTTTTGCCTATAGTAGGCAGTTAGTTAATTTTGTAGAAATGAATTTGAAGCATTTGTTTTATAAATTGGCATGTATGCAAATATAGATAGCATATATATATATATACACATATATGTATACACACACACAAAGCATGTATATATGTGTGTACAAATCTATTGTAAAAAGTAAAAATTTACCAAAACTTTTGCACACACGTACTATACATGGCACCATTCACAGTCAAGAGAAATGTAAACAAACACGAAGATGCAGTATTAAATCATAACTGCATAAAATTAACTATAGTACATACTCTGCTATGATAAATAGTTTCATAGCCACCTCCTCTTTCACATTATCTTTTCATTTTTGATGTCCAGTGTTAATAATGCATATAACATCTAGTGTTCTGTATCATATAAGACAGATGTACTAACAGATAATTCATCTTTTAAACAGGTGATGTAAACTTACAGTATCAATATAGTCCTGTAAATGTATTTTCTCTTCCTTATGATTTTCTTAATAACGTTTTCTTTTCTTACATTTTGAAAGAATACAATATATAATACATATCACATACAAAATTATGTGTTAATTGACTGTTTATGTTATTGGTAAGCTATCCAGTCAACAGTAGACTACTAGTAGTTAAGTATTTGGGGAGTCAAAAGTTATATGCAGATTTTCTTTTCTTTTTTTTAGAGGAGGGAGGGGCAGAGGGAGAGGGAGAAAGAGAATCTTAAGCAGGCTCCATGCCCAGTGCAGAGTCCGATGCGGGGCTCAATCTCACAACCTTGAGATCATGACCTGGGTTGAAATCAAGAGTTGGTTGTTTGGGCACCTGGGTGGCTCAGTTGGTTAAGCATTGGCCTTCAGCTCAGGTCATGATCCTGGAGTCCTGGGTTGAGCTCCATGCTCAGCAGGGAGTCTGCTTCTCCCTGTGCCCCTCCACCCTGCTCATGCTCCTGCTTGCTCTCTCTCTCTCTCAAGTGAATAAATTAAAAAAAAAAATCTTTAAAAAAAAAAAGAGTCGGATGCTTAACTGACTGAACCACCCAGGCACCCCAAGAGTTATATACAGATTTTCGACTGCACGGGACATCAGTGCCCCTAACCCTCACGTTGTTCAAAGGTCATCTGTATTGGTGATACCAACTTCATGTGGTTGTTGTGACAGGTCAGTGAAAATATGTGTGTAAAGCACTTGTCACAATGTCTGATATATCAGTAAATACTGCTGCTTATATTGTTATTGGAATAATAGCTTCCTTATATGTGCTGTGAAGAGTTGTGATATAATATATAGAGTTCCTAATATATAACTTGGCATTCAATGAGCAGGACTGCAAAGGGCTACAAAAGGTTTAGTAATTACAATGATTAACCACAATCATAATAAAACACAGGAAATAACCACACAGTGGACCACAAACTTCCTCCACTCTGATCAATAAAGAGCTTAGCCTCTTTTGCTGAGCCGTGCCACCAAAACAAACATGGGATAGAGCAAGTAATGGCATGTGGCCAAATATATTAGCAGAAAGCAATGGAGAGGGAGATGGAAATAAACACTATTTCAAGAAACAGCTATTGCTATGTGTTCACTGTTAGCCAAGACACGTCACTCGATGAAAATTAACTATCACTTTATGAAAAACTTTCTGTATTCACAACACTGCACAATATACTGAAAAATGACTAGGATGTGGTCCTAGCATATCACAGAGATCCGGAACACTTAGCTAGACACTTATATATGAAAATACTACAAAGCCGACTGTGGTTAGTGCTAAGATAGAGGAGCAGACTACATTGTCTGGGAGCATAAAAGAACGAGATAAAAACAATTTGTTTGTTTCCACAAAACACAAATGCAAATCTGGTTCCAAGGAATTGGAATCAACTAACAAGTAATAATTTAGTTAAGGGTGATAATTTCACACAACGTAAGTCAAAATAGAAGGTATATAAAAATATAAAAGCATCAACATGTTTCAATCAACTTAGTTTGTAGAAAAGATGATAAAGATCAGGAAAGACTATGTGTGTAGGTCAGATCTGGAAAGGGGACGTGATTTGTCAAATACCACACAGATGTTTTCTGAAGTGCTTTTGGATCCAAGTCAGAGGGATGTCCAATTGAGTAAACTTTATTGGTTTTCTGAAAATCAGGGCAAAGAATTGGAGAACCCAATTATAGCACTGAAATTGAGAAATATGAGTAACATCTTTGTAATAAGCGATCTGTGAAGGAAAGAATATGAGTGCACCATCAAAGAATAATTATTCAGAGCCATCTGGGGGTGGGGAAAGCAGAGTTCTCTTTAACAGAGAGACAGATTTTATACTTTATGATTTCAGTCTTTGAGAATGAACATAGAAATGAGAAATAGCTCTGATAGATCTCCAAATATTATTCGGGTAATTGATATTAAGTAAAATCTGTTGTGGGTAATGTTATTTGGGGAATATCTATAATGTTGAAGAAGGGAACCTGTGCTACTGAAACCCTTTTGAGTTTACATTAAAAAGTAAGGCCACCTTGGGGCGCCTGGTTTGCTCAGTTGGTTAAGCAACTGCCTTGGGCTCAGGTCATGATCCCAGAGTCCCGGGATCGAGTCCCGCATCGGGCTCCTTGCTCAGCAGGGAGCCTGCTTCTCCCTCTCCCTCTACCTGCTACTTCCCCTCCTTGTGCTCTCTCTCTCTGTCAAATAAATAAATAAATAATCTTAAAAAAAAAAAAAAAAAAGAAGGCCACCTCACAAACGTGCTCTCTGCCATAGATAGACACAATTACAACATTACAAATAATTGAGTGCGCTGGCACCTGATAATACGTAGATGAATGTGCAAAGAGAATGGACATTCCCTCAGCAGGAAATTAATCTGAAAGAAGAGTAACAACAGCCAACTAACTGAAGGATTGAAGTCTACTTGGAAGATATGATCACCACTTGAAACTAGGATAGAAGAGCCAAGGTTCTTGCAATTAGCCAGTGAAATGGAAAATGAAATAGAAGTTACTGAACTACATTAGTGACCCGAAGTATAAGATGAACGCAGTAAAGCTTCATATCTATGACCTTTCCAATGTGCAAACATCATGCTTTCTGAAATAAACTATACTTGTTCTCCTGCTGATGTTGTATTTTGAATCTATTGTGTAGGCATGGTGTTTAAGACTGAGTTATATAATACTGAGCTCTGAAATAATAATAATGGTATGAATTCAGAGGAATGTTGTCATGCCTGAATGGTTATGAATGTGTAAGTGCTTAGAATAATGTCTGGCACAATAAGGGATCGTATGTGGTCATGGGATCCAGAGCTACTTTATCCCTGCCACAACCTCATGGATAAGCTCCCCATGGATAACCTGCAGGTATATTCTACAACTCTTCACAGGAAACAGAAACTTCTGTGTATCTTTCAAAATACAGGGAAGCTCTCAGGGACACTTTGGTAGAGGGGCAACCTCTGAGGCCTTCTCCTTTCAGAAATTTCCAGAATCCCTGTATTCCACTGGGGCTACTAGGATCGGATTTTTCCTTCCCTTTTTTATCTGACCATGATTACTTCTTTTATATGCAACTCTAGATCAAGCGCCTTTGCTTCTTGCTATGTTAATTGTGAATAACAAGAATTTAGGAAATTAATTTCTCTCTCTCTCTCTCTCTCACTTTCACCCCCCCCCCGCCACAATGCTTGGATTTCATAAGTGCTGTTTTGCAGTAGGAAACACAGGCTTTGTCAGAAGAAGAAGAGAAACTGCTTCTGCTATGCAGAATATAAGGACGGATGCACATTTAGGGAGAGGGAAGAAGTGAGGAGAAAGTGGCAATGGGTGTTCCCTTAGGAATACATCTAAGAAGGCAGGGTCTGAGGGGAGACGCAGGAGAGTAGTAGGCTTAAGGAGAAAGTCCATAAGAATAACAACACTGGAAGTGAGAACGCTGTTGACAAGACACTTGTAACACGGATGATATTTTCAAAATATGTGTAACTGATCCATTTTATTTATTTATTTGTTTATTTTTTTTCTACTTTCAAGTTTTTATTTCAATTCCAGTTAGTTACCATACGGCGTAATATTAGCTTCAGGAGTAGAATTTAGTGGTTCATCACTTACATATAACACCCACTGCTCACCACAAGTGCTTCCCTTAATCCCCATCACCCATTTAGCCCCTCCTCCCACCCACCTTCCCTCCAGCAGCCCTCAGTTTGTTCTCTATAGTTAAGGCTCACCACACCAAAAACTAATGATGTATTGTATGGTGACTAACATAACATAATAAAATAAAATTTAAAAAAAAGTCACAGCAGTTCCACAGTAAAAAAAAAAAAAAAAAAAAAAAAAGTCTTAACAGTTTGCCTTCCTCCTTCTTTCCACTATGTTCATTTGTTTTGTTTCTTAAATTCCACATATGAGTCAGATCATATGGTACTTGTCTTTCTCTGACTGACTTATTTCGCTTAGCATAATACTCTCTAGCTTCATCTGCATCATTGCAAATGGCAAAATTTCATTCTTTTGCTCACCAAATAATATTCCATTGTATATAATACCACATATTCTTTATCCATTCATCAGTCAGTGGACATTTGAGCTCTTTCCATAATTTGACTATTGTAGATAATTCTGCCATAAACATCGGGGTGCACGTATCCCTTTGAATCAGTATTTTTGTATCCTTTGGGTAAATAGCTAGCAGTGCTATTGCTGGATCATAGGGTCATTCTAGTTTTAGCTTTTTGAGGAACCTTCATACTCTTTTCCAGAGTGGCTACACCAATTTGCATTCCCACCAACAGTGTAAGAGGGTTCCCCTTTCTCTGCATCCTCACCAACATCTGTTGTTTCCTGTGTTGTTGATTTTAGCCATTCTGACAGGTGTGAGGTGGTATCTCATTGTAGTTTTGATTTGTATTTCCCTGATGATGAGTGATTTTGAGCATCTTTTCATGTGTCTATTAGCCATCTGGATGTCTTCTTTGGAAAAATGTCTATTCGTGTCTTCTGCCCATTTTTTAACTGGATTATTTGGGTTTCTTTCAGTGTGGAGTTTGATAAGTCTTTATAGATTTTGGACACTAATCCTTCCTGCCTTCCCTTTCTTCTCCCCAGCAAAAATAAATTAAATGTTTTTTTTCTTTCTCTTTCAGTCTAACCTGGACTTCCCTTATATAAAACATCATCATTAAGTCCACTAGCTCTACTTTTTGCCAGTGTCAATAACACTGAAAAGTTTGCTTCTTCATTTTAGCTTACAAATTTGGACACAGTTCTATAAATAATGAAATTGTCTGTTTGGGAGTTTACTTGGCTCAACTATCATGCAAAAGCTAGCTTTCATCCTCCCTTCCATTTCTACCCCAAGCAAAGAAAATTGGTTACAATGAGGCTCAAGCTAAGAGCCATTAGAGAAAACATTCCTGAGTGAGACAGAGAAGTGACTGTGGCTCCGCCTTGCGTGGTGATTTGAAAGGCCTGCGATGAGGAAAAGCATTAATTCTGGGCAAGGTAGGGACACTAAATTGCCTACTAGGTATAAAATATCCACTTAGGAGATACATAGAGTTCCGATGTTCCATTAAAGTGGCCCCAAACTCAAATTAAGTAACTATGTTTTGTGTCCAGTAGAGGCTCTCAAGGCATTAACCTGTGAAATAAAAATGTCCTTTGGAAAATGACATGTTGCTCTTATGTGAGATATTCTCAACTGAAAAGATTTGAGGACAGTGGCATAGTCAGTACTGCTGACTGTCAATGAAGAGACAGCTGAAAGTCTGAAAAAGGGTACAAAACCAGGAATAGTAGACAACAAAGAAAGAATTTGCCAACTGGATAGCACTGCCAAGCACTGGCCTTCCATGTAGATGATCAAAGAAACTATTGCTGAATGTTGAAAAGCATTGCTTGGACTAATCCACACAGGGGTCATTGCCATCTGTTTTACTGGCATTTGTATTCTGCAGAGTTTAGCCAAAAGTTTGCATAGAATGTGTAAGTTTAGTCTTTACAAAATTTCACTTACTGAGTTTTGAAAATCTAGGCCAAAAAAAAAAAAAAAGAAAAGAAAAGAAAAAGAAAATCCAAGGCAAAGGTTCTTTTTTTATTTTTACTTCTTTAACTTAAAACTTTATTAGGATATATGTTTCACCCAAAATTTATTTACTCTCTCTTATTTTTAACAGCAAAGAATATTTTAGATGCATATTATTTTCCAGTGTTTTTTCATTTATTATAATATAAATAATATTGAAATGAAGAAGACTATAGGTTATAAACTGCTGACAAACATCTTAAGCAAATTATATGATGATAGGAGTAAAGTAATGCAGTTAGGTTTTCTTTTTTATATTTGGCACATTTCTGGGTTCATAAAAGATCTTAACAGGGCTACTGTAAAATGGCCTGCAGTGGATTCTAGTGAAATTTAATAAGATACTCAGTTACTAGTTTCATTAAAACACAGTAAGTTCATTATAACCCAATCTGGCAAAAACTTTGATACTACTTCATGTGCTTCTGCTTTCCCCCCCTCCTCCAAACCCCATCACTCCCTTGGTGCTACATTACAACCAATTAACACATTTTAACTGCTTGTTTGCAATACATCATTTTTTCATTACTCTTCTAAAGGAGTTTGCTTTTTCTTCATTGGATCTTTGAAGTAAGTTTCCAAAGGCTTTAAATGTTATACTTGATTATACTCAGAGTTTTGAAGGAATGCTGTCTAGGACTATGATATACTAACATTTTGAATCATTATACATTCCTTGTGATAAGAATGATACAATAGAACTCTTTTTTCTGAACTGATAATAAAAAAGATATGGGAGGCTCATAGAGGAAAAAAAAATATATATATATATATATAATAGACTATAAGCTTCCTGAGAGGATAATTATGTCTTTATTTCATAGCAGCTACCATTTATCAAGTATTTATAATGTATCAGCTACTGGGCTAAGTTGGATTTGTTAGTTCACTTAACATGGCAGCTGAATGATGCATGTATTATGCAATTATCCAATTATCCCAATTTTACATGTGGAAAATAATGAGGCTCTCAGGGGCTAACCACTAACCCAGGGTCACAAACCTACTAGGTGGAACAAGAAATACACTCTGGTTCTAATTCCAAAATCAGCATATTCATTCTAACAGGCTGCCTCTCTGGGTCTCTGTATTCTTAAGGCCCAGGACAGTACTTAGCACTGAGCTGGCAGTGAAGTATCTGTTGACTATAATGTTGATGATGCTAACAAATCACCAACAAGTAGTTGCAATTCAATGCTGTTTTATTTCAATTTTGTTCTTTTTAATAACCATTTTTGGCTGAATTCAACTATTTTATTTTGTTTATTGTCAAAATGATTTATGAGCACACATAGCTCAAAGAGGCCTGAAAAGTAAATGTTTACCATAGCTACAGGGAAGGCAGTCAGGGGGTCAAGGTGTTAAGATGGAATTTGGTAGTCAAAGGAAGCTGACTAGAAAGGAGGGAAGAGAAAACAAAAATCAAGAAACAAAAAACAAGCACCTGCACCTTCTCTTATAATCTCGATTTCATTTGGTGCCACCATCCTTCCTCCAGTTATATAAGTTAGAAACCTAGGATGCATCTATGACTATCCCTTCTTTACTCCCCTCATCCTACTTAACAACATGCTTATTCTAAATACTGCATATACTTTTGTAATATGTCCTCTCATCTTCTGCCCTGCGATCACTTTCTTATTTCTTACCTGGATTAAAACCTTTCAAATTAATCTGCCTGCTTTCATATTCTTTCCCTTCTTGAGTTCTTTGTCCACACAGTAAGAGCAATGATATCAAAATTACAAATCTTATTAGTTCACTCACCTCTTTTACACTCTTTAGTGGTCTCCCGTTTAGGATAAGTCTAAACCTACCCTACCTTTCTTTTTAAGCCCATGCCTATGTGTTGCAAATAAGTGAAATTATGTTGGACAATATCGCAAATGCCAAGGGTGTGTGTGTGTGTGTTGTTGTTGTTGTTGTTGTTGTTGTTTTGTAAATATTGGTAGCCTCTGGTGGTGAGAGGTAGTTGGGAGCTATATGTCTTTTCTCACACATCCTGGGTTGCAGATGTTATTTTACAATGAAGGAAAATCTCAAATTAAATTCCATCCAACATATAAAACATGTGTTAGGAATGAAACCAAACAAATATACGTCAGCCTATTCTATAGTTCTGGGAGATCTCACTTTCTGACCTAAACCCAAAGATTGGCACTTTGCATGTAAATCACTTTCTGAGGAAGGTGCACTGAAGTAGCAGTGGTAGGACTAGAGAGCTTTGCAGTCATGTTAGGCAGGAGAAGACTGAGAAATGGAGGTACATAAGACCAAAGGGGCTCTAGACCTCTAGCTCTTTGTTGCATTCTAAACCTTCTCCGTGAAGGGGTAAGCAGGTCTGATATATGACTTCTAACAATAATCTACCTTAAACACCATTAATTTTGTCAATTAAAATTCATTTCTTTTTTTACAAGATTTTATTTTTATTTGTCAGAGAGAGAGAGAGAATCCAAGCAGGGGGAGTGGCAGAGGGAGAGGGAGAAGCAGGCTCCCTGCTCATCAGGGAGCCCGATGCAGGGCTCCCAGGACCCTGGGATCATGACCTGAGCCGAAAGCAGATGCTTAACCTCCTGAGCCACCCAAGCACCCCTAAAATTCATTTCTTATATTCCTGAAAATAAGGAGTAGACCCTATGGTATAGTTTTTGTTAAAGATGATCAATGTTAAGTAACCAATCCTTATGGAAGTAATTCCTGATTGTGGTATTTCAGGCGTTGACAACCCCCGGAGAGATTATTGCAATTAGGGCACTTCTAAAACTATTTAACTGCCCTTATAGCATACAACACACTCACTTTCATACACTTTTAGCTCTAGCGACATGCAACTGCTTGTAGTTTCTTCATTGACTCATCCACAAACGTTTATATATTACCTCCTATATGCCAATCACTGTTCTGGACCATGGATATACAGTAGTGAACATGACCAATAGTCTCTGTTCTCATAGCACTTACACTGCAGTGGGGACACAGAAGATACACACACGCACACCCACACATATAATAATGATAATCTCTATGTGCCAATATTCCAGTTCTCGTCCAGTTTGCAAGTGAGAGAAATCCAAGTAAACTGATTTACC
Organism: Neomonachus schauinslandi; assembly: GCF_002201575.2. Taxonomy (NCBI): domain Eukaryota; kingdom Metazoa; phylum Chordata; class Mammalia; order Carnivora; family Phocidae; genus Neomonachus; species Neomonachus schauinslandi. Next base: position 34,652,737 of record NC_058419.1, on the reverse strand, counting down.
CTAAAAAACGAGAAATTTTAACAGAAAGATAAAGTAAAAGAAAAGGTGATTTGCAAGCACCATTAGAGTTTAGATTTAGGGACTAGAACTGAAGACATAGTATATAATGAAGGACTCATTCTGTCTAAATCTCCCCATTTCTTGTTTATGTTTTTCTTCACATATTGACTTCCTTCTTTCCTATGGTAAATAGTCTTTCTCTAGTTGAAAGGTAAAATGGCTGCGATGGTTCTCACTCTGAGGCGATTTTGTCCCCAATGAAATATTTGGAAATTTCTGGAGACATTTTTGTTCATCATAACTGGGGTGATGCAACTGACATCTAATAGGAAGGGACCAGGAATGATGCTAAATATCCTATAATGTGCAAGACAACTGCCCCCAACAAAGAATTAACTTTGTTAATTCAAATGGTAATAGTACCAATGGTGAGACACCTTGCTCTAGTGGTGATTCAAACCATATATCATCCTGAAGTAAGAATCCCGTAGCAATCAGTAGTTAGTATATAACAAATATAATAATACTATATAAAAATACAATATTATCAATAATATTTCCTAAGTACTTACTGTGTGCCAAGAAATATTCTAAGTGCTTTATGTGTATTAACACATTAATCCTCACAATACTATGATGTAAGTACTATTGTGGTCTCCATTTTACAAATGACGATGGTAAGACACACAAAAATTGAGTACTTTAAGTTCATACAGCTAATAAGTGGTGGAACTTATGTTTGAACCCAAGCAGCCTTATACTAGAGTATATTATCCTAACATTTGTGACACATTCTTTTTCATTTGCAACTTTGGTATATTAAAACCTTAGTGAAAGAATCTGATTGATCTGGCGTGGCTAATATACCATCCTCTGTGTGAACAGCTATGCCCAGGGGAATGGTATCTTATGATTGGCTGTATCTGGGACACATGCCCACCCCTATATCCACAGGGGCAGTATAACATGCTTAACAGTCCCACTACATAATTGGAGTGAGAGAGAAATATATGGCTAAACTAAGAAAGGGAAAAGGAGTATGAACAGACAAACACAATAGAGGCCTACCTTATTCATAATGCTATTTCTCACTTCCATTCATTAGTGCATATTATTCTCTTTGGTTGCATGCTCTGCCCAACATTCTCCCACAAGAACACATCTTGGTTTGATGAATGACATAAGGTAAAATCTCTACTTAGAAACCTATTATCACTTCTTTCAGTTTGAGTTATATACTCTTATCCTCTGTGCCCATAATATCCTACATATATCTCTATTATGATATCGTGCTCATGGCATACGTTTCTATCTCCCCCACTATACTGTGATTGTCTTTAAAACCATGATTCTGTATTATTCATCTTTCTCTTCCTAAAGCCTAACCCGGGTGTCCACACATATTGTAGGAATTCAGTAAATGTTGGATGACTGAATGGCAGGTTTGGAAACCACTTGGGAAAAGTCAAAGGCAAGTCCTAAGATTACTTGAGTTCTTGTAGTAAGATAAGAAAAAAATGCTAGGGGACACCATCCATCTGATAATAATTCAATTTTTCGACCAAGCAGCCTTCCAAAAACTGCTTTTTTAATTGGTTGTGTTGTATAGTTCAGAAAAGTCAGAATTCTAATTTTTTTGTAAATTTATGGACCATAGAATCATAGAAGGATTGAGCTGGAAGAGTATTTAGAGATTGTTTAGTCCAGTACTTGTCATTTAATAAATAAGAACTCTGAAGTGAGATATTTTTTGATAAAGTATACAGAGTAATGATGCTTTCAGAAGAGCCAGAAATGATAGCTGGATCTTAACTAGTACTCTAATCTCTGGTGTTTTACCACTCTAGCTTTTTTTGACTGATTTTATCTTTGGCTCTCAGCTACACAGTGTTCTCTGATATTATTGCCCGGTTGGTTGGGCCCTTCTAGAATCTTTTAGCATTCTAGCATCTCCAAATATGCATCTTGACTTGACCCTTTTTCCCTCTTTCCTTTCTCCCTTCCTAAAACCTCAGACATCAAAACTTATTTGCCCTGGGAAAAACCCACCTTTCTATTTTCCCAAGTCACAGCTTCTGACAAACCAATTCTGTGTCATTAGTAGTTAGGAGGCTCTCTTAATCTGTGTGCCCTGTTTTGCTATACTCATCGCAAGTATTGTCTCCAACTTTATTAATTCCCTAATAGGGTTGCCAAACCTCCAATGTGAGGCATAGCCACCAAATTCTGAGGAATCAGTCATAGTAGGTAGACTTCACATCAGGAAGCTAACAAAGCAGAAACAAACTCTTGTTCTAGGTCCAAGGTTTAAAGAATCAGGTTTGTACATCATAGTTCAGTGTGTGTATTGTGTGATTCTGTGTGATTAATTCCTCATTCATCACTTTCAAGCAGAAGACGAATTCAGTGAGAGCTATGACTGAATACACATATCATGCTAGCCATTTTTCCCCCTCTTCTTTATCAGCGGGAGAAATGTGAAATCTATAGGAATAAGGCCTGTGGTCATTTGGGGTTTGATCATGTAAGCTTTTTCTCTTGGGGAATATGAGGTAATGTAGCATCAGTGGTAAAGCACATGAAATCTGGAGCTAGACTGCCCAGATTCAAGTTCTAGCTCTACAAGTGATGTCTGTGCAATCTCGGTCAAGTTAGACTTGTTGTGCCTCAGTTGCCCCATTTGTAAAATGGAGATAATGGAAATAGCTGTCTTATAAGGTGAATCTGGAGGTGAGATTTGTTAATACCTTTAAAATGTGTGTAACAGTACTTCACCCATAGAAAGTGTTATATAATTTTTGTCTGGACTCAGTGACAGAAATCATGTAATCATGGACTGAGTGACAGAAATCGTGTAATTAGTTAGCAATATTAGAAATCATGTAATCAGTTTGCTATACATGTCATAAATGTGTCATCCCTCATAGAGGAAAGGAACACTTAAGCTCAAAGAGACTACATGTAGAATGAATAACTTAGCTGTGGTCCCATAAAGATCAGACAATTCAAAGTTAATCAAAATAGGTGTAATTCCTTGAGGATCCTGCACTAGCATTGTAAGCAGCAAAGAAGAGAAAGGCAATGACCTAATTATTTCAAAGATGGGGAAAAGTAACCATAGAAGAGCAAATTCTACAATCTACAATGTAGGCTACAATCCAAAATTTATAATGACTAATTAAGAAGGTCTAAAAATCGGGCGCCTGGGTGGCTCAGATGGTTAAGCGTCTGCCTTTGGCTCAGGTCATGATCCCAGGGTCCTGGGATCGAGTCCCACATCAGGCTCCCTGCTCCTTGGGAGCCTGCTTCTCCCTCTGCCTCTCTCTCTCTCTCTCTGTCTCTCATGAATAAATAAATAAAATCTTTAAAAAAAAATTTAAAAAAAGGTCTAAAAATCACCTGGACACCACAAAAAAGGAAAAATATGGAATCTTAGAGTGCAGTGACAAAGTTGAATGGAGTTAAGAACCAAAACAACAATTACCTGTTCTTAAGTTCATGTGGTCTGAAAAAATTATAGTGTATGTCAACTAATATCTGCTGGTAAATTTGGAATAATGCAAGTACAACTTAGAACAATACCTCTGCTTGACCTTATGAATTCAGCCTGTTTCTAATTGGAGTCCTTCCCAGAAATCTGAATTCTTTCTGCTTCCACATACTTCTACTGTCAATGCAACCTGAACTTTCTTTGAGCTCTTGCCATCACTGGTGAAGCAGTAACTCTTACTTGATTCCTCTGGGATGGATTCTGGCATATGCATAAATGCTTCTATTCCCTTAGTTGTTGGCCTTTCTTGGTCTCCACACCTCTTAAAGGTGACCAGTGCATACTTCTTTTTTTTTTTAGCTACTCTATTCTCCCTACTTAGCCTCATTTTGAGATCTGGCTCTTTATCCACCAGTGGTGTGAGGAGTTGATTCTTCTGAAACCCAGAGATCATCTCTCTATTAACAATTATCTCTATTCATTAGCATACATAAGCACAGTCCCACAAAGCATTGAACATATGTACAAAAGCAGGCCCTTCTTTCTGGTCAAAGATTCCAAATGTATTTTGTATGTAATGTTGGGCAATTTTCCTATACTCTCTAAGGCTCATTTGCTCTATTTGTGAAATAGCACATGTGGAGAAAATATATGGGATTTAAAGCAATGTGGTTTTTTCAGAAGAAAGCAGTTCTATATAAAGCCTACAGAAACCTCTTCCTTGCTCTGTACCATGAGTAATTAAGTTGGAATACATTTCTGGCACAGACCTTAGTTCATGGAAAGAAAAAAAAAATAAAGTAAAACAATATGATTTAATTAGAAGTATCTGGACTAGAACATCAGTTTGTAATCTTTGTATATCTTCATATAATATTTATAATCCTTTAATCCTTGTAATCTTTGAGTAGCTGCATGACCTTAGGCAAGTCACATAATCTGCCTATCAGTGAAAATACTACTGGTCTGCCTATTTCTCAGAATGTTACCTTTGCAAAAGTGTAAAAAAAATACTACACAACTCTGCAAGACTCTTCTCTTCCATAAATAAATTTATTTTAATAAAATTTAATAATAAAATACTAATTTAATACAAATACTGACTTAATAATTAAAATTTTTAAATTCTAAATTTATTTGGACAAATTCTTATTGTTATTAGGGAATATATTACTGCTTTTAGTATTAGAATAGACATGAATCTTACTGATGAATGAGAAACCTATTGATAACCTTTTTTTTTCCATCCAAGTTTTTATTTAAATTCCAGTTAGTTAACATACAGTGTAATATTAGTTTCGGGTATAGGATTTAGTGATTCAACACTTCCATACAACACCCAGTGCTCATCACAACAAGTGCCCTTCTTAATCCCTATCACTCATTTTACCCATCCCCCACCCACCTCCCCTCTGGTAACCATCAGTTTGTTCTCTATAGTTCAGAGTCTGTTTCTTGGTTTGCCTCTCTTTTGTTCCCCCATGTCCGTTTGTTTTGTTTATTAAATATGTACAATGAAATATTACTCAGCCATAAAAAAGAATGAAATCTTGCCATTTGCAACAACGTGGATAGAACTAGAGGGTATTACAGTAAGCAAAGTAAGTCAGTCAGAAAAAGACAAAAGCATATGATTTCACTCATATGTGGAATTGAAGAAACCTATCAATAGTCTTATACATCTTTGATGATGATTATTTTATGTAATAAATATTTGGTCATTGAATGTAAAATCATATTAATATTGTATAATGAAAAACCATTTGATTTTCTTATTTTATATCTTGTACTGAGACAAAAATTATACTTGAGGATTCTACATTAGTTTTCATGAATGGTCGGTGGACGCTGCTTTCTAATCAGATGCATCAGAGGGAGAACCAGTTGCATGTTTTGGGTTCCTGTGCTTATTTCATGTCTCAGTTGTGTTATTTTATATTGCCAAAAGATTGCAGATACTCATGGATGACCCATGTAGTTGAGCACCAAAGGCCCCAGACCAAGTTTTAAGCACATGCTGTCATTTGCCATTTGGTCCTCAGTGTTTTTGCAATTCTCCTTCTCACAAAGGTAGCTCCCCTATCTGGATCTTTCATCCCAGGAACCACTTCATACTCTAAATCTTGCCCTTTTTGCTTCTTTCTGTAAGGATTTACCTACCTCTTGCCCCGCTGAATCAGGGACTGTTTGCTGGTTTTTAAGTTAACATCTATCTAATTTGATAAAGAATCACAAGGAAAATGCTAGGATATAGCATCCTTGAGTGTGATCTATGGAATGCCAATTCATTGAGTTACTCTGAAAGAAAATCTGTAGTTAAATAAAATTGGGGAATGCTGTATATTCTATCATCTTCTTGGTAATTCAAAATGTGCATTAGCATACTTAAAGGTCCTGAGAAGTTCCACAGTCAAGAATCTGGTTTCACCTTATTTAACACCATGCTTCCCACACTTGTTTGAACACATAACCTCATTTTCAAGTCACACCTACTAATGTCTCTCAGAGCACTAATCTTCCAGAGAACACACTTTCTGTATTAGAATACACTATATTAGAAATCTTAATGACATGATATGTCATTCCTTTTTTGTAGCATGTTTACATTTAACAGAGACTTTACAGAGAACTTTTAACTCAGAGATTGTCACATTTTCACAGAGAAGAGCAATACTTTTTTATTCCACTTTCTTTGTTATTCCTTTGTTATTGCATTCAAGATTTCTTATGATTATTATTGTGCCCAGGTTCCTTTTATGCTGCCTAAAGTCCATTCTTTAGAGTTTTCTTTTTTAGTGACAGTCTACTTACTGTATGAAAAGGTCATTATTTTTCACTAATCATTGGAAGATTAGCATATTTCAATGGGAATGGAATTCTAGGTTTGCAGTTATTGTTTTAGCACTTTGAAAATATTATTCTACTATTTTCTGACTTCCATTTTAGCCCATGACAAGTCGACTATTATTTAACTGTAACTGTTTTTTAAAATCTTCTCTTTACCATTGATCTACAGTTTCACCGTGATATGTCTTAGGGTGGAGATAGATAGATAGATAGATAGATAGATAGATAGATAGATAGATAGATGGATAGATGATAGATAGATCTACAATATACCCCACTTAGGCTTCATTGAATTCATGAATTGCTAGATTGTTTTTTTTAATCATTTCTGGAAAGTACACCACCATGGAAGACATAGTCTTTATTTCTATCATGCCTAGAGATCACCTGAAAATCTGGTTGTGTGTGTATTGAGTGTACGGTGGTGGTGGAGAGAGTTGCTAATGGTGAATGAATTGGTCCTCTGAAGGTCCAAGAAGATTATTGAGTATAGCTTCCACAGAGAAGAATCATGCCATCCCAGAATTAATTAGTTAATTAAGTAACTAATTTGCATGTTAGTGCCAAAAGGGTTCTAATTGTGGGAATTGGTAGGCTGTGGAAGATGAACACGTGGTAGGGAAGTTTGTTGCTTCTTCGTGAAGAGGAAAGTTCTCACAACTCATAACATTTTTGATAGGAGGCTGTCTAATTTATTTAGATTGAGACCTCACCATACGCCTGGATTTGAGTAGTAAATAGCTCTTAGATCCTGTCAGAAACTTTTATTGCTACAATTCACCCAATTTCTGAATTTCTTAAATGTCACTTGCTAATACTAAGCTTTTCAACTGTTAAAGCAGAATAAACTTGGAAAATAAGCTAACCTTTTGGAGATTATATTTGATCTCACCTTCATGCCCTGCTTAGGTATGGACCACCCCTTCTGGGCCACTAGCTCTAGCTGGCAGGGTATACAATGATAGTTCTCTTCAAACTCAGCCTTTAAGACTGTTTTCAGGGGAACCAACTGGATGTCTTTCAAAACATGATGGCCTATTAGTGATCATCATTGAATTATAGCAGTAGCTACAAGCCAAGGGAGTGAAAAACAGCCCCTGAAGATCTAAATGTTAGAAATAACTTGAGAGTAAAATGGGACATTATGAGGGAGGATAATATCACATCATCAAAATATTCCTGTCACATCTCCTTGAGACAGATGATTCCAGGTAAAATAGAAAAATCAGTATGAGGAAAGACTAGACATAAGCAGAGGTTGCATTTTAATACTTGGCATTAAGTGATCATAGTTGTCATTTATTCAATATACTTTTATTTACTTTTTAAATTTGTGCCAGGAACTGAGCTAGGCTCTCTGAAGTTATTTTTAAAGGGCCCTTGAAAGATATCTGTACTGGGAGATAGGTTTCACCACTGTAAAAGCTCAATTCAATTAATAAAGATGATGGATGCAGTAGAGGTTAGGAAATCATCAAAGAAACAGGTGAAAAATAATTCCTAGAATGGAAGGCTATCAGCTCCTTGATTGAAAGTAACTATTAGTTGTCTAGTACAAAAAAAAAATAAATAAAAGACACAAAGGCAAACAACATACAATTTAGGACTCTGGGGACAAAGAGAAGCTTTCAAAGAGAAAAATAAATAGGTTACATTCAAGGGTTCGAGAATCAGAATAGCTTCAAAATTCTTAATACCAATGCCAGAAAGCTAGAAAGCAATGTTCAAGATCCTCAGGCAAAATTATTTTAATCTAAAATTTCGTACACAGGGGTGCCTGGATGACTCAGTCGGTTAAGCATCTGCCTTCCGCTCAGGTCATGATCTCAGAGTCCTGGGACCGAGCCCTGTGTCAGGCTTCCTGCTCAGCGGGGAGTCTGCTTCTCCCTCTCCCTCTGTTCCTCACTCTTGTTCTTTCTCTCTCTCTTGCTCGCTCTCTCTCAAATAAATAATTTTTTAAAAAAAAATAATAATAAAATAAAATTCCATAAGCAAATTATCAATCGGGGTTTATTTTTGTACATGCTTTCACACATGAAAAGCCTCAAAAATTTAAAGCTACTGGAGAAAGTATTCTACTAAAACAAGAAAAGAAGCCAATAGAGTGGTATCTAAGAAGCAGGTTAATCAATGCATGAGAGAGTGACGGAGAGATGAAGGGAATCTCACTAATGGCCAGTGGAAGTCCCAGAATAGCAGTTATTCAGCAAAGCTGATGTGCAACAAGTCCAGACTAGACTAGAAGATAGAACCCTCCAGAAAACATGGAACCTACAGATTACTACACTGGTTTAAGCATATGGGCGGCTGTAAAAAAAACTTAGATATAATTCAAAGGAAACATGACAAATAAAAATATACACAATTATTAAATCTAAGGGAAAATGCTGTACCTAAAAAGGAAATATTACCTGGAGTGCTAGGTTCTTTATCTCATGCATCTCATCTTAGCAAGACCCCGAACCCATTCACCCAAATTTAGAGTCGGCAATGCTCTTTGATAGCGAAGTCATCAGTAAGGTGATCATAAAATTAATTGTCCAAATTTGGAAACTTTTGAGAGTGAAAAGGAGGTGCTATTAATAGTTCATAATGAGACAACAAGCATAATTTAAATCTCTCCTAAGCCAATTGGGACATATGGTGGTGATCCTAGCTGTTATGAAAATACCACCTTCCACCTGGTGGCAGATTTTAATTGCAGTCAAAGTACTCAGGAGAAAATAAACTGTTTGCTGATCTTGGAATCTCCCTCCTAAAACATGAATAAAAATATCACAATCTACTTCTGAAATAGAAGTCGGATGCTTTATTTGCAGGTGTTCGGGCATACATAGCTTACTATGTAAAAACAAGTAAAGCAAAGAATTCTCGTTCATGAAAAGTAATTTGAAAATCATGTTTTTGGAATAGGCATTATTTGTTTATAATAAACAAGTATTTCATAAATTACTGATGTTAGCAAACATGGATTTTAAGAGAGTTTCTCAATAAGGCTCCAAATGTGTATCCAATTAAGCCTAATCTTAGAGCTCTGACTTGATTTCATTAACTAATGAATCACTCCCATCTTCCTACTTTTTTGTCAGTCTTCCAGTCCTTAGCTAGTTTGATTCATTAATTATATTAATTACATGAAAAACTGTTCCTCCAACCCCAGTAATCACTCAAAATCCCCACTGTGTACATGCAACATTTTTAAAAATATATAACTAAACCATTATCACAGGGGCCGAAATCAAAATATTCCCTAGTTCAGCAACATGATCGAAGCTCTGTGACAACTCTTCAATATTGAAACCAGATTTTCTTTTCCAAACAGCATTGTGAATATATTCATAAGGATTTGAATTGTGATTTTTCTGACAAGGAATTAAGACATTACCATTGTTCTTGTCATTCAAAGCTTTTCCCAGCAAGTGTGCATGAGCAGAGGATGAGCTATTACCTTAATCTTCACATTTCCACTTGATAAATTCATATGTGACCATTTTGATGTGTTTTATGCTAAACATAAAGAAGATTTAATAAGGGAGATTCGTGACTTCAGAGGTTTTCAAGGTGTCTGTAATGTTTATTATTAACTATAAGTGAATCCATGCAAATGAATGAACATAACTATGAAACAAAACCACACAGCACTACTAATAGAAAAGAATTTGCCAAACTGAAGTAGATATTCACATTATAAGAAAATTGCTCACCTCAAAAGAAGCTTTTATTTGGCTATAAGCTTATTATTCTTTTATTTCCTTTAAATTTTTTTTACCTTTTTTCATTTTTATGGAATGAGCTGCAAAAGGGAAACACGTTGATGTTAAATGTTTTTGGAATCTTACTTTTTAAAAGAACATGTAATGAATTGGGCATTTTAACAATATCATTATCTGCGAAAACCCATAGATGTTGCTTTAACTATTGCTTATAAAAGTAAAGCAATTTTAAACATTTCTCCACACTCCTGAACAATTCTGGGTATTGTCCAAAAAAATAGCCTTGTTTTTCTAGATTGAGGTGAAGCAATCAAAGAAAGGGACGATGAGTGATCTGATGAACTTTTCTTCCCATGCCTGCATACGTCTAAGCAACCTTGCCCATGTCCAAGCATGCCAACCTAAATAACTAAGCCATCAACATGTTGGAAAAGAATGAGCAAGCTTGAGAGAAGCTATTTGGGAGTAGAAAATAAAATAAATTGGCTCAACCAAAATTCAAGTAGATATCAAGGATGTATTTTGAAGTGCTAAGGTTTTCACAATTTCAGTGTGTGTGTGTGTGTGTGTGTACTTCTGTACTTCTATACTTCTGTAAACGTGTGATTGTTGAATAGTGGAAAGTTTCTGGGAACTAATTCCAGTTCCTGAGTTCTAATTTTAGTTGAGCCTGAGGTCAGTTGAGGCAGGGTCACTATTTTGTGTAATTGTCAATTTCTTTCCGTAATCCTAGAAAGGCCTATGCTCATATGGGTACACAGGAGTGTTAAACAATGCAGTGAAGAGGTAAAATCCCTGTTTTTGTCTTTCGTAAGCTTGAACTATTTTCTGCCTCCTAAAGAGAAACTTAAATACAATGGCCTTTTTCGTCCAGTGATTGAAATCTGTTAACATGCAATTAACATCCGTTTCAAAACTGGCTAGATTCAGCCTCAACTCTACAATATGAAACCGGGATTATATAGACAAAGCCTAAATCACCTGAAAGAAAAAATCGGCTAGAGATGCCTATCCATTTGGGTACTTATATGTCAAAGGCAACTTGGAATTTTAGCTAACTTTTGTTAATGCATCAGGCTTAAAAACCAATTAGCATCCAAGGAAACAAAATTGTGAAGGTTTGCAAGATGCTCTTTCCAAAGAGAAAAGGCCTTTCAAGGATGCTTGAAGGGGCTTCGTTCCCCGAACAATGGGCAGTCAGCCTCAGCTAGGAAATCTGTCAGGTGCCCGCTTTGCAGGAACCGCCCAGAGGCAGGAAGCAGGCAGCCCTTCTAAAGGCTCTTCAGAACAGACCCTTGAAGCAATCAGTCAGCCCTCAACCAGCTAGTCTTTCCCAAGCCGCTGTTCTGCGTCAAGCTCTAACAGAAAGTGAGCTGAACTTCCAAAGTTAGAAACTGAATAGTTTTTATACTAATTCAGAGTTCAGCTTTGGCGAGATGACTTAGAATAGCCCTGTCCTCATTCGTGCTGTCTCTGCTCCAAGTCCCTCTTCCAGAATATACCCCATTCAGTGATTAGTCGCACAGATCACGGTGGTGTCACCAATAAAATAATTTTTGGTGGAATTAGATTAAGATCCTAAACCTGAAAAGAGTGTGATTGATACATTGATATGCAATTAAAAATAAAACTTTGTTTTTCAGAATGACATAAAACCTGACTAGAATTAAATAATTTAGATATCTTTTCTAGATATTTCTCTTCTGGATATTTTTTATTACAAAATCTGGATAGATGAATCAAAACTGAACTTTCCTGCTGCTCTAGACAGGAGTTTAATCTGAGTTTTGGGTAACTAATTGCTGACTCTTGGTTAAGATTTCTGTTATCAATGAGAAACATCCTCTAAGTTGGGTTTACTGAAGTGCACACCACAGACAAATTCTGGAAAGCTGACTTCACAATTGCAAAACTTCTGAAATCTTTTGGGACCCCCTACAGTTTCTTGCCTATAAAGGGGGCTTCATAGTTATTTCACTGAACTTTATTTTTAACTCTTGCAAATGTAATATTTGTTGGTCTGTAGTCAGATGCCAGGAAAGCATGTTCGGCTAAAGTAGTTAATGTAGTAGAGGTTTAGGATTTTAAAGTTTCTCCATTCGGGGTATTCGTTTGTAATCCCCTAAACAAACTAAGGTGGATGATCACATTCATTTCTCAGAGGTGGACACTAATCATATTGTGCCTCTTAACAGTGATAGTTTAGCCTATGCACGAGACCAAATCTAGCGGCCTCTTAAGGAATTTTAGTCTAAAATCAAATTACTCAGGATAAACAAAAATTTGGTAAATCAGTAGCTCATTCAGGGAAATCAGTTAATCATTTGGTTGACTAATTCTTTTTTGCCAAGTCACTCAGGTACTTCTAGATAGTGAAAATGCAATTCTTGGGGCACCTGGGTGGCTCAGTCGTTAAGCGTCTGCCTTCGGCTCAGGTCATGATCCCAGGGTCCTGGGATCGAGCCCCGCATCGGGCTCCCTGCTCGGCGGGAAGCCTGCTTCTCCCTCTCCCACTCCCCCTGCTTGTGTTCCCTCTCTCGCTGTATCTCTCTCTGTCAAAATAAATAAATAAAATCTTTAAAAAAAAAAAAAGAAAAGAAAATGCAATTCTTTGGGAGATAGGAGGCATAGATGAGATCGTGTTACAAATACAAACTTATGATAACCTCCAAATTCACATACAGAATTCTCATGAGGCAGTACTCAAATTGTCATTAAAAAGAAGGAGAATTGGGGTGCCTGGGTGGCTCTGTTGGTTAAGCGTCTGCCTTCAGCTCAGGTCGTGGTCCCAGGGTCCTGGGATCGAGCCCCTTGCGGGGCTCCCTGCTGAGTGGGGAGTCTGCTTTTCCTCGCCCTCTGCCCCTCCCCCCACTCGTGCTCTCTCTCTTGCTCTCTCTCTCTCACACACAAATAAATAAAATCTTTAAAAGAAAAAGAGAGAGAGAATTAACAGTAAATAACAACTAGCTTCTAGGCACCTTGCTATGTTTTATTAAGCCTGTTTTCTATCCTCTTTACATTAACCCTATGAGGTTGATATGATCATAGTATTACAGATGTAGAAACTGAGGTCTAGAGACATTAAATAACTTGACTGTGACTAGTCAGGGATAAATCCAGGACTGGAACCCAAATAGGCAGACTCTAGAAAGTTTTCTGTATTTTTTTAGGCAACATCGGTAATAGTTAAGAGTTGTGACTCTGGAGCTGGACTGTCTGGGCTTGAATCCCTTAATTTTTTTTTTTTTAAAGATTTTTATTTATTTATTTGACAGAGAGAGAGATAGCGAGAGCAAGAACACAAGCAGGGGGAGTGGGAGAGGGAGAAGCAGGCTTCCTGCCGAGCAGGGAGCCCAATGCGGGACTCGATCCCAGGACCTTGGGATCATGACCTCAGCCGAAGGCAGACGCTTAACGACTGAGCCACCCAGGCGCCCTGAATCCCTTAATTTTAATTGTTTCAATTACTAGTCGTGAGACCATGAAAAAAAGGTGTTAATTCTCTGTGCCTCAGTTTCCATGCCTGTAAAACGGAACAATAAAGTGTCTGTCTCATAGGGTTGTTAAGGAGAATTAATGAGGTAAAATTAGTAAAAATTTTAAAGCTTTAGAATAATGCTTGGTACAAAGAAAGTACTAAATAAGTGGTAGCTATTGTTACTGTTTTTATTACATCATTCGGTTGATAGTTGTCAATAATGAGAGGCTATTGGTATTTCAAATAGAGTAATTCATTAAAAAAAAGTCCTTGTCCACAAGTGTTTACAAATAAATGGGAAAAAAAAAAAAAACAAGTAAAACCAGGATTTCCTTGCCAATTTCATCTAACAGTAATTTTGCCTTGAACATTTTTTAATATCAAAACATATCAGGATATTTAGAATATTATTTCCCTACCTTTTATAAGCCATGCCTCTTTGGTATATGTAAACAATTTTAAATTACCCTTAATGTTATTTGTAATTTTAAGATAAACTAAATATAATGACTGAAAACAGATTGAAGTTAATGCAACAAAGGGTAGCTCTGTTTTCAAAATACACTTTCCGTCTATTCTTACATTTGAGAAACACTGACTTAGCAGATAGAACAACATGTGCTGAGTGTCCTTAGACAAGTGATACAGTCTCTGAGAAAGAACCTCAGTCACCTATTGTAAAACAGGGATAAATACACAGATTTGATCTCCTGTGCCAGGATGCACTGAGAATCAAATGAAACACCAGATAGAAGGCCTTTTCTATTCCATAAAGCATGATCCAAAAAAGAGACATGGTTATTGCTGTGGATGGCAGCAAACTTGTCATTTTGCTGTTAGTTGCTCATTCATCTTCAGCTAAAAGCATCCACATGTATTTCATTGTTCTCTAAGTCAAAGAAATCCAAACCTTTTCTTGTCAAAGAAGATAAGTAATATTTCAGTTTGATGAAGGACAGCTCCATGAAAAAAAAGGAACCATTCATGAACCATTCACAAAATGTTAGCTTTCCAAATGCTTTCTGATCGAAGTCCACTTGGCGGTTTGCAATTTAATGATATGACTGTTAAGCATATCCAATGCAGATGCAGTCCTTATAATTCATGACATTGTGAGGAAAATATACTGCGAGTCACTGCCATTTAATCTCAAGTGATATACACATCTTAGGACACATTTTATGGTAATAACTAAAATGAATCAGAGACTCATTCAGAATGAATATATTCCTGGTCACTGATTGCAGGAAGATTGGCTAATATACCATGTTCATTATTTGTGCAACCTCTCCTTATTGCTATGTTTGCATGCAAATGACTTAGTTTTTCTTTCCGTTTAAATAAACTTTTCCATTACAAACAAAGATCTAAATGTAAAACCATAAGAGAAAATATGTGGGCCGCTTTTATTAAAAAATGATGCTGATAAAATAGAAGGAAAATAGATAAAATAGATTTCTCTGCTGGCCGAGAAATCCTATTTTGACATTCTAACGGGAATTTTAGCAAGTTTTAAGCAAAATAGGCACTATTTCATCTCATCTAGATTTGCCTTTTTCTCAATAGTGATGAGTGCGAGAAATGAATTTACGGGGAAGGACTTAACTCTGTGGTTACAGAGGGAGAGTTGTGGAAGAGAAGGAAAGAAAGACAAGGGGTAAAACAAAACGAATTGGGTGGAGAAGACAGGGAAGGAATTTTGGAAAGGTTTGCAGCTGCACAAATAAGGAAGAGTGGGCTGTGAGACACACACACATACCAAAAAGAGCTTGAGCCTCATCCCTGTGAGCTTACTCCTCCTCCTTTTCTCATCCCCTGTCCTTCCCACACACATTTCAGACTAGATCAGTCCCACTAATCCTTGCTGTCATTCAGTTGAAACCACAGAGCAGATTTTGACTGACAGCAAAACGACTGCATTGCATCATTGTTATATAAAGAGCAATTTTAATGTTTTGCCAAGATGAAAGCAGGTGGAAATACTGACGTCTTCCTTTGTCATGTTTCCCATTAGTAAGTTTACTTTTTTTAATTGCTTCAATTGACGTTTATCTGTGAATGTAAACTACAGGAAGCTGTCAGAATACCAGAAAAATAATTCCAATTTAAAACAACAACAGCAAGCCTTGCCAGAGACTGACCTATTTTTGGACTATGTCTAGAAAAGGGGATTGCTAAACAAATTAATATTTTCCAGAGGATTATGGGAGGAATGCCTAAATCACTGATTCAAGTTCTTAAGTTCCATAACCACTGTAGCAACCTCTATTTACAGATAAATAAATACTTCAAACATTGTAGAGCTTCAAAAATCTCAGCTAATATCCATTCTAATCCCCTCATTTTATAGATGAGGAGACAGAGTATGCTTGGCAGCAGATAGGGGAACAGGGTACATATGACTTGATTCCCAGTCCATTGGGTATTTCTACTGTTTTTCAGGCTGTCCATGTAGAACCTAATCACAATCATATTTTTACAAAAACAAGTCCCATCAATTGCTAAAAATTGGTTAGCTTTTTAAAAATCCATCTCAGGAGACTGTGTGAAAGTAACTCCGCTATATTTCTTTTAAAACTTTGTGATTTAGACTTTTTGCTACATCAGAATTGCCTTCCTTCCAATTACTCTTAATTATTGAAGTTTTGTCTGTAGCTGCATCTTGAAGCTTTGTTGTTTTTCAAAGTGGAAATTTAGTAAACGGTGGTAAAGTTTTGTTTCTATTTGCTGTCCTTATATTTTTATCACCTTAAGATAGTTAATAAATCAGTATTTCTACCATGGATATAAAGAGAAAGGAAATTAACTATGAAAAATGGTTTTTAGAAAAGTGCACTTGAAAACTTTTTATGTTAGACTGGGAAATCATTTTATACCCATTATCTGATTTATGGTGCGTGATTTGATTTCTTAATCACTCTCCAAAACACAGTCATTGCTGCGCAATTCAAAATGTCAAAATAGACAAACATGTGTAGACAGTAAGCTTAATTTATGTTTATAAAAATGGAAAACTTCCTTGACGATTTATTGAAGGGTTTTTTTTTTTTTTTAAATGAGCATGAGATTATTTACATTTCAGTCCTTGTATATGCTGGTCATCTCAGCCCTCATTTTGGGACACAGGCGCTTAGTCTTCATGCCTCATTTTCACTATTCACCATAGACAGTGCCCTTGTTCTTGTACTACTTCTCCTGTCAAAGCTTACCGTGTATCGATTCCATTCTTTAGAGACTCATCAGATGATTTGCTGGCAGATGGGTGGATTATACCTTTGTACACGGGTATCTCGTTGATTCTAAGACACACATTGTTTTCCTACATCCAACATCTTTGATATAGGGCTGCATCCTAAAAATCTATGGTGTTTTACCATCAATCAGGTATAAGTTGGTTGTCATTGTCTGCATGGTAAAATCTGATCAGAGTTGTTTATGTAGTCATCACTACAATGTGTTGTATACTTTCTTGTTACTATATGTGTTATTTTTTTAATGCCTCCAGAAAGACTGTAATGTGATTTCTCTTTGAGGCAATAGTTACTGAGCATGCAGGAGGGGACAGAAAAATGAACAGGGGTCTGAGTTTAATATTAATGATCATGGTAAGCAGAAAATGCCATCCCGTCTCCCCAAGATGTCAACGTTTGGATCCTAGGAATGTTGGAATGTTACCCTATGTCTTATATAGCAAAGGGTAACTAAAGTGGCTAATCAGAAGATCTTAAAATAGGGAGATTATCCTAATAGATTATCAGTGTAAACCCAGTGTGATCACAAGGGCACTTACAAGTGGGAGAGAGAGGCAGGAGATGAGTCAAAATCAGCAGGAGACTTGACTGCAAGAGAGAATAAGAGACATGGCAGTGTGAGAATATAGCCTGACATTGCCAGCTTTGAGTGGAACCGTGAGCCAAGGAATGAGTGCAGCCTCTAGAAGCTGGAAAAGGCAAGGAAACAGGTTCTCAAGTAGAGCCTTCAGAAGGAATGTAGCCCTGCTGACAACTTGATTTTAGCCCTTTGAGACCCATTTAAGACTTCTGACCTCCATAATTGTTAAGATAATAAATCAGTGTTGCTTAGCCACTGATTTGGCTGCAGTTTGTTACAGCTGCAATAGGAGGCTAGTTATATTAGAGATTAGCAGAAAAATGGCAGATTTTTAAGTTTCTTTCAAAGAACAAACCAAAAGTTTTATGAAACTTAAGAAATAATGATGCCTACTTGTAGACGAACCTGCATTACCTTCTTTTTCCTATATGTGAAAAATGATCATCTACCATACATCTAGTAATGCAATTAATTTACATTTGTTTTTTCTTAGGGGTACATAAAGTAATGGTGTTTCTAACAATTGATGTCATCTTTCATTCAGTGAAATAAGTTAATAATAAAGGATTTTTATATCACAGGATTGATTCAAGCTCATTGTGTATATTTTGTAAAATAGAGAAATGTATAAAAAAGAAAAATGAAATCTTCCATAAGTCCCCGGTATGAGTGAGAATAGTCCAGTCCATGTAATAACAAGCAACCCCGAATCTCAGTTGCTAAAACAAAGATTTATTACTCACTCATTCTACCTGTCAATTTGGATTTGGCAATGAGAATTTCTACTCATGATGGTCATTCAAGGACTGAGCTTAATGGAGCAGAAACTGAGTTGAACATTACTGTGAGTCATGTCAGAGGGCAGAGGGATTTTAGAGAGTCTAATAATACCAAGTAAATGCTGCATCCCAGAAGTAACATATTATTATTTCTCTTCACAGCACACTGGCCAAAAGTAGTTACATGGCTCCATCCAACTAGAAGGAAGCCAGGAAATGCAAACTTATCATGTGTTGGGAAGGCTAAAGTTTTAACAAACAATGGTTAATGATTATGGCATTTAGCACTCAGAGATAACCAGTGTTATTATTAAGAAGGTAATGCATTTTCATCCAGTTTTAAAGCGTGTATTTATGTATTACTAACGAAATTGACATTCAACTATATATATATAATTTTATTTAACATACATAGTAATATTTTCTAATGTAATTAAATATTTTTGAGACATGTTATTTAATGGCTGTATAATATTCCACCTTATGTATTTATCTTAACATTCCCATTATTGGAGATGTGCAGTGTATTTTTTTAAATTTCTGCAATTATAAACAATGCTCTGGTGACTATCTGCATAAGTTAATAATGATAATATCAAGTACTAGCTAGTACTGTAGCTGCTATAGTCTTTAGTAAAGACTAAAATATTCACTTGGTCTATTGGGTGCCATCTAAATGAGTTCTCACAAAACAGAACCAGAATTTCTAAGTTGCTGAAAGACATCTCAACAAGAAGGATGTCTTCTTACACTTAAATGTAAAGTTAAACAGGTGGAGAATGCCAGTTCTGGCAAAAAGTGGAGTCATGGGGATCAGATTTCACATCCTTCCTGAAACAGACATACAAACAAAAAATAAAGTAATAGAAACAATGGTATCAAGACACTGGACATCAGGTAATCAAGAAGAGTGAACCCTGAAATCCAGTTAAGTAAGGTGAGCCATATGATTTTCTAAGTTTACTGCTTTAAGGGAATTTCGAGGCCATAGCACAGGTAGGGAGAAGCCAGGCAGAGTCCTGTGGAGTCCCTGTGTTGAGGGGCTGGAGGTCTCGAGAAACAAAGCGAACTAAAATATATAGGGCCCTGTATTGGAGAGAGTGTTCAAGAAGTTGTAAAGAACGCCAGGAACATGAGATGTCAGAACCGACAAGGAAACACATGAGCACTAAAGACATTTATGAGTACCAAAAGAAGCCAAGCCTGTGTAAGCCAACTCTCAAGCCTGGCTTCTTTTCTTCACACACAAGAGAGAACTTAGAGTACTGAGAATTCCGAGTGGATGACTGGATTAGATGTATGAGGAAACTACCTGAGTCAGAGGAGAACATCGTCAGAGAAGATCAGAGAGTAGAGTGTCTGACACTCACACAAGACTGGAAATCATGCCTTTTCCACAGGCAAGACTGGAAAACCTCATAGTTCATGGGGCATTGGGCAGAATGCTCAGAAGGGTCTTAACTCATTAGTGGGGAGTAAATAGTGCTAAACTAATCACAGCTCTGATCTTGCCTAACAATTCTCGAAAGCAAGACCTGAAAGGATCAAACCATTTCCAAGTAATTTGACTGCATCCCAGAACAAAGCACAAGAATATATATACAATATGCACATATATAAGAATATTTATTTATACGAATATATATGTTACCTCAACAAGGTAAAACTCACAAATTCTGTCATCCAATAAAGAATTACCAGGCATGGAAAGAAGCAGGAAAATATAATTTATAATGAAGAGAAAAATCACATAATTGAAATTGACCTAGCTATTAGATGGTAGCAGATAAGGACATTAAACCAGTTGTTATAATTGTATTATATGTGTGCAGAAAGGTAAGTAGAGTCACGAAAGATATTTAAACAGGTTCAAATAAAACATCTAGGGACGAAAACTTCACTGGTTGGGATTAAAGGCAGACTAGGCACTGGAGATGAAAGGATTAATGAACTCAAAGGCATACCAATAGAAACTTTCCAAAACAAAGCAAAGAGTGAAAAATAATCCAGTGAAAGAGACAGACCATTCCTGAGCTCTAGGATAACTTCAAGGAGTCTAATATGTGTATAATTCATACCCTTAGAGAAGAGGAGCCAGGGGGCAGGACAAGAAAGATATTTCGAGAAATAATGGCCAAAAAATTCCAAAATTGATGAAAACCATAAACCCAGGGATCCAGAAAGTTCAAAGAACCTCAAGGACAAGAGCTCAAGGAAAAGTACAAAGCACGTCAGAATTGGATTGCTTGAAACCAGCAATGAAGAGAACAATCTTAGAAGTAGGCAGAGAATAATGAAGAAACTTGGAGGGCTAACACTATCTGATTTCAAGATTCATTATATAGTTATAAAACATAGAAAGCAGTGTGATTTTAGCCTTCAGTATAGACAAATCAATGGAACTGCGGAAAGAGCTGAGAAAGAAATCCACAAGTATATGGGCAACTGATTTTGACAAAGGTACAAAAGAAAGCTAGTGGAAATAAAGGATTTTCAACAAATGTTACTTACGGATTAGATATCAATGTGCAAGAAAATGAACTTTTATCCATATCTTGTACCATATACAAAAGCAAACTCAAAATGGATCATAGACCTAAATATACAACCTAAAATTGTAACACTTGTAGAGAATGGTTCAACTATCTATGGCCTGTGTGCTAGTCACCAGTCTTTATAAATTGAGTTTTACTGGGAAAGAACTCCACCCATGTGTTTGCCTGTTTTCTATAGATGTTTCTATGCTACAACAGCAGAGCTGAGAGCTTTATTTCTAAAGACAATTTTTTTTATTTTTACCTAAATATGACCTTTATTTGTTCTAATAGGACAGGCAACTTCCCAATAAAGTTTAGTATTTGGGTATTAAGGTAAAAGAGAGAAGGCAGTGCATTTTTTTGCCATTCAATCAATGGATTCCAGGTGCCTAAAATAAATTACATCAGATCTTAAAAGTTTATCATATCTTTTTTAAATTTTTTTTTTTTATCTCTAAAGACAATTTTGAGAGAAGGGGACGGAGAGAGAGTGATGGACACACACAGAAATTAACAGATTATGTTTTGTAGGAACTAGTACCTGTGTAGCCTTTACAGAGGGTCTTCAATTACAGCCTTTGGAAGGCAGTAGCATAGCAAAATTTGCTCGCTGAAATTTAAAAAAAAAACTTCTTGTCTAAGCCACTACCATGTGTAGTCTGTGTGTTCCCCATCCTCTTAACTTACATAATTAGTAACTACTCAGTCAGTTTATCACTGCATTTTTCCTATACAGGAATTTCAAGACTTGCAGGCCTTGGGATCATATAATCCAGTGGCTTTTTAGAGGGCTTGTAAGGGCCTCATGATTGGTTTGTCTTTAAGAGCACGCTGTGAAAGGGGAATTTATAAAGCATGAAGTCACCTTTCACCTGGTGTGGATGAAAGGGTAGTGCATCCTTGAAAATGCAAAGGGCACCAGAGATGAATCTAACTTGCAGTTTTGCTGAGGCTACTCCCGGTGACATGTCACTGGAATATATTCAAGCAAGCAATTGGAGGTGCAGGTGGATTTCAGCACAACAGCGACATAGTATGAACACGAGCATTTGTTTCTCTTGTTCTGTTTATGGATTGCTGATATCACCACAAATAGTCAATAACAGAATAGAAGTCCCTTTCCTTTCTCCACCCGATGCCAGAAAACTCAGTTGCAATATAAAACATTTAGTCTTCCATCTGAATATTTGTCCCATGATGGGAAATATACAACGGTGTGCGAAGGGTGGGACTATCGATGACATTTTCACTGGGTCCTGTTCATCCACTGACAACTTAGTATAATGGTAAGAAGTGTGGGCAGTGTGGGTACATTGCTAGGGTCAAAATCTTTTTTCAGCTGCTCACTAGCTGTGTCACCTTAAGGGGGTTCAATAACCATTCCTTTCTTATTTCTGCATCTGCAAAATGAAGATAATAAGCATACCTAGACAGAATTGTTGTCACAGTTAACTCAGATAAATGTAAAGTGCCAGGCATATAATGAACATTCATTCATATTATTTTTTTTTAATTCCTTGTAGTAAAGTATTCAGTGATGTCACAGAGCTACCCTGGAACTAGGAAGAGGATGACCCTGGGGGCTCTTGGGTCCCCTGATTCTTTTATTCCGTTTGTTAAAACAGATCTAAAGTGACTTGAATTGTATGAATGCCAAGCCAGTTGGGAGGTGGAGGTGCAGGTCCTTGGAATGCCCTTCAAGCACATGCAGGCCTGCTCGGGCATGTGATCCCATTCTTTCCCATGTGTTTACAATGTAAGCAAGGCAGGGGGTCTTCTTTCATTTTGTTTTTAGTAGCTACATGATTATAAAAGGGGATAATAGCTGCTGCTAATCTTCCCTACTCAATGCCAGAGGAATTTCCTCTTATTAAGGACCTTTGTCTTGGAATTTGGATTTAAGATTTTATAACCTAAATGGAACAAGAGGGGGAAAATAAGCTTTTTAGTTTTGTACATTCCAGCCAGAAATAATTGTCCTTCAGAGGTGTACCCTATGGACACAGCTGTTCATTAGAGAGGTTCTTTTTGCTCAAGGGTCAGTCCTTAGCCAAACAGTAAAGGAGGCCATGTTGATCCTTGGAGATGTCCTCCCACTCTCGTCAGTGTTCTTTGGCCCCTGTGTAATGCCTCAGCCCCAGGTGTCCAGTGCCTTCCTGATGGCCTGGATCTTCCCAGTCATGAAGGAAAGGGTTCTGGTAAGTTAATTGTCAATAAGGTGTCAAATACCTGATCTATTACCTCTCCAACAGAAATTTTGAAAGAGACTGTTCATAAAGGGAAACCATTATTGGTGGGAATTGCACTGTAATGAGTCTGAAGGAGAGAAGGGTATATACAGAGATTAGTAATCTTTATATCCCATCTGGGTATTATATTGGAGCATAAGGCCAGCTCTACCTTGAGTTCTTATAATGGTCAGAAAGCTAAGCTGTTCAAGTTCAATAATTATAACTACCATGCCCTGAGTGCCAGAGAGTGTCTGGGGTGGAAATAACGTTGGAAGGGAGATAATATAAGGTTAAAGGGAAAAGAACTTTGATCTATAAACCTGTCAATCAATTTGAGTACTGTGTGGAAAACTCTCAGTGTGGGTAAGACACCCACTGCTTGTCAGGATCAAGGGAATTACTCACTTTTAGTCCAATATCTTTAATTTA
The DNA here is from genome assembly GCF_002201575.2 of Neomonachus schauinslandi. Taxonomy (NCBI): domain Eukaryota; kingdom Metazoa; phylum Chordata; class Mammalia; order Carnivora; family Phocidae; genus Neomonachus; species Neomonachus schauinslandi. The sequence goes on along the minus strand of NC_058419.1, from coordinate 34,629,402 downwards.
TTGGAATATATGGCATTAGGAACTCACTAATTAAATTTTTGTGAATCAGAACTCGAAGTCTCCTAACTTGACAATGTCATTGCCCTTTCTTTTCTATTGAAATAAAATGCAACATCTTTTTAATGAGAATTTTGATATAAAACTAAACTTAATGGGAGTTTCAACATATTTATAATATGTTTATTTTAGTGTATATTATCTAAAGTTCTTAGGAAATAATTGCTTACAAATGAATTTCTTGCAAAGAGCAACCTTTGGGAATTAGGAATCCTTTATATTTATATTTCTTATTTTTCCCCTTGCTTATAGAATTCTGAACACATGTCCAAAACTATTTTACCATGGTCTGTATACCTGTCAAAATAGCTGTGATGTGATTTAAAATTTCCATTATTTGAACTAAATCAACATAAATTGGAATGAAACTGAGCACTATATGATCTTATAAGCAACAGGACTGAAAGCTTTATATTTCAAAAGCACAAGACTAGATAGATGGGCCCTGAATTGCTTGAATAGCCTAATTTATTGTAGCAGGAATAGGATTTAAATCTTAAAAAGAAAACCTTACTGGATATAGACATGCCTTTTTTGACACTTAAAATGTTGCAAGAAGGTTCTTTGTTAATATGTGCTGTACATTTCTTCCTACTCATAGATTAAAGAAAAAAAACACCTCACATTCGACAAGGGGAGTGGAATACAAGCTTCCTTGTACGGCCCATCTCCTGAGGCAAAGGTATATTGAAAATAAGATTCACGTAGATTCTAGCCCCACAGTGTTTTTCCCTTTCCCGGCATACAAACCCAGGGGTCTGTTGATCTATCCCCACTTTTTTCTGGGTAACGGTGCTCTCAGAAAAGGATTACCCACGCCAGTTATTTTCACTGTACAATGATCTCCATTCAGTGTGTGGGAGAAGAAAATCTATTATTTTAAAATTGTATTTATTCAATTGTAAATATACGATTTTATACTGTGTCAAAATAGGCGTCTTTGTATAAAAGAGATACCTTTCTAAGTTATCTACTCAGCCTCTCTTTAAGGGAGATGATTTAAATTAGCCCAGGCAGAAATGTTACCATATGCTCCCATTAGCAGCTCAGAAGAAGGGAAGCAGATTTGAATGAAGCCCACATCTGAACATGAACCATAGAACAGAGGTTTTGTTTAGAGAGAAAAACTGCTGCAGATCCTTCTCTGAAAAGAGAAATTTCCTTTATTCTTAAAAGAAGTTAGTGTCTCTTATGTTGTGGGTTTTCACAATGTAATTGTAGAAAAGGCCATGTAAAAATTCAATTTTGTTACAAAACCATGAATAGGCTGAGAGAGGAAAACAGAGAGTGAATAAAAATAAATGTATCTGTCAGATAAGAAAAGAAAGTAACGGATACTTAGTTCATCATTCATTTCCTTTTTTGTTTTGTTCATTTGAGGAACTGTTTTCATTGCTTTACAGCTTTACTTTGTGTGTGCATGAGATCAGTTTTGTTATGATAACATTAGAATGATATTTTCAAAGAAGTTCTTATTTGCCCAATCGTAAGAACAACAAATGAGCAGGTCAACGGGCAGCAATGACATAAGAAAATACAAGATGTTTAATAAATTCATTAAGCTATTTCTAATATGTATTGAAAGAAGTTCAGACATCACATCAGACAGGAAGAAGCAGAAGAGTTAATACTTGGGGAGGTAGGGAGCTTTGGGGGAGGTTGGCAGTCACATCCCTAAATATAATATCTCTTGTCCAGAAAGGCTACCAGGCTACATGTATATGATTTTCATAGTAGAAACATTTTTCAGCAAAATCCCTATGTTGAAGAGGATGTAATAAATCTCTTTTTACTCAAAGGGCTATTAAAAAAGCAGTTCATATTTTTGTAAAGTGAAAATGTCTATCATTTTCTATGATTTTTCTCTAAAAATTATGTGAGGTGTTGAGATATAAGACTCAGAAGAAAATTTTTAAGATAATGGCCTTTAAAACTTGATCATAGATTTTTTTTTTCTAAAGTATCACTGAGAATTGATACTCATTTACTGCTGATATAACTCAGTTTAGTACCTTGCATGATAGTACTTTCAAAGCATGTTGTAGATCAAAATCCTAGTGACAGGAATTGTTAAGATGTATGCCTTATAATTCTTTACCCTCTGCGGTGGGTGATTGCTGTGGCAATCCCCATGACTTGGGGTACTATTTGAAATTCTGGGATGCCCATCTGAAAGCATAAATTTGTCTGTTTATCAAGTGTATATGTTAACTATTTGAGGAGTTTCTGAACGTGGGTACTCACATTTTTCCCTCTACTTTTGACTCTGAAATGTTTATATCTATGCAATGAAAACATTCTTCCTTAGTAGGTATTGGGATAATATAAAAAACACTATGAGATGTTTTGGGTGGTTGTTCAGCCAAATGTCATCAATTATAAATACAGTATGAAGAATTTGAATGTCGCTAATAAGTTAAGAAATTGTCACTACAGCCAGTAACTCACCATTTTTCCTCATATTGCCTGATCATATGATTGTGAAAAATTAAGACATATGATTTATCTGGAATTTATAAATATTCATGTGTACTTACAAATCAAGAACTGTTGCACAACTAGTACTCTGTTAAAACTAGATTTTAACTTGGGAATGCAATAGTCCATTGGTCTATTCACCCAATTCATCAAACTAAATATTTTATTCATGTTTGAGAGGTGTATGTTTATACTTATAATGTATTTTGTTTGGGAATTTGAAAATAACTGAAATTATTGCACTATGATCAAATACTTTTCTTTTTAAATCTTATCCCTTGAGAAAATCAAGATTGAAAGAAGACCTCAGTTGCTAGATCCTGGTTGAAAAAAAAAAAAGAATAAAAACCTAATTTTATCCTATACCAAGCTTTATTCAGTTCAAGAGTCAGAAGAAATATGCTCCTTTATTATACTTTATTATTCCACTTTGTTAAAAGAAATACTTGCTTTATAAACTAATCACTGAAAATCAAGTTTAAAAGGATGAGACGTGTCAGGATATGGACAAACTCAAATAATCCCAGCTCTGCCACTTTTTAACTGAGTGGCCTTAGGCCACTTTACGTTTCAGTTTCTGTATCTATAAAAATCATGGTAATACTTCTTTATTTCATTTGATGTTATGTAATAAGCATTCAACAAATGTTACCTATTATCATTGTTACTCTTATTACACGACTATACCAAAATTTGAATAAAAGAAGCCAGACCTGTTGGTTGGCTAATATAGGCTTGGCTTCTTTTGGCAGTCTTTAGTACCTTTAGTACTCATGAATTTCCTTGTGATTTCAAACTTCTCATGTTCTTGACATTTACTAGAGCTCAATGAAAGCCTTGTTTCTTAATAAGAATTCCAATATTTAATTGGAATGCTATAGATGATTAGCATGTGAAAGAAAAAAACTGGAACTCTAATTTTTGAACTGGAATTTTTTATAATTAGCATACAAAAGGCTGTCATTGGACAGATAAATGTTATTCTGTTCTTTTGACAACAGAAGGGGCCTGATAGAAAATACCTTTGCGTATGACAGACTAACATCTTTGAAAAATTGTGGATATTCCTTTTTTTTTTTTAAGATTTTATTTATTTGACAGAGACACAGCGAGAGAGGGAACACAAGCAGGGGGAGTGGGAGAGGGAGAAGCAGGCTTCCCACTGAGCAGGGAGCCCGATGCGGGGCTCCAGCCCAGGACCCTGGGATCATGACCTGAGCGGAAGGCAGACGCTTCACCAACTGAGCCACACAGGCATCCCTGTGGATATTCCTTTTAATCAGATTTATTAGCAATTTTATAACAACTTTTTGAGATAAAATTCATGTATTATAAAATTCATTTTTAAAAAAATATATATTGTAATAGCCTATAGTGTATTCACTGTACAACTAGAGTGCTACAGACATTACCATTATTTAATTTTAGAAATTTTTATCACCTTGAAAAGAAATCTTCTATACATTAGCAGTCCCACCCCATTTCCCTACTTCTCTATGACTATTATGAATAATGCTACTCTCAACATTCCTGTACACAGTTTTTGTGTGTACTTATCTATTCCAGTTCTTTTGGGTATATACCTAGAAGTGAAATTGCTGGCTAATATGCATTGAATTTTTAGGGGAATTACCAAACTGTTTTGCCAAAACAGCTGCACAATTTTACACTCCCACCAGTGGATAAAATTTCTGTAGGGGAGGAAAGATTTCCTCTACTACCTTAAGTTCAGTGTCTGAGAACTGTGAATTAAAATAACAACAGATTAATGTGAGAAAAGATTTATTTTGCATGCACACAGGAGCTTCACAGGAAGGACATGAAAATCCCAAGGAAGTGGTTGGGCTCAGGAGCTTATATACCACTCTAACAAAGGGTGGTAAATTTTGAAGAAGTGACAAGAAGATGAGGGTTATTTAGTAAGATTAGTTGTGTAGACAAGTCAATGCTGTCTCCATTGATGAGTCATCTCCTCTTCCTGTTATATGAGAGGAGAGAAGATACCGCCAAAAGAGAAACATATGCCCTGCTTTTGGATAGAGAAGGGGAAGGCAGAGAGATCCTCCTATGTCTGTTATTTCTTAGTTGCCTTCAGCTCAAAATAATCCTTATGCCCAAGTGGCATATTTTGCAGTGGCATATTCTTATCACCTTTAGTTTCAATTTCTCTGCATCCTCACCAACACTTGCTATTGTTCTTTCTTTTGATTATAGCCATCCATGTGTGTATAGTGGTACCTTAATGTCATTTTGATTTGCATTATGCTAATGACATGATTTTGAACAAATGTTCCTGTGCTTATTGGCCACTTGTATATCTTCTTTGAAGAAATGTCAATTCAGAGACTGCCTATTTTTCAAATTAGATTATCTTTTTGTTGCTGATTTATAAAAGTTTACAAATTGTAACTACTCGTAATGTCTTAAAATCTGTTCTTATTTATTTATTTGAGAGAGAGAGCATGCACGAGTCAGGGGAGGGCCAGAGGGAGAGACTCTCAAGCAGACTCCCTGCTGAGTTGGGAATCCGACAAGGGGCTCGATCTCATGACCCTGAGATCACAACTTGAGCCGAAATCAAGTCGGACACTTAACTGACTGAGCCACTCAGGCACCCCTTAAAATCTGTTTTTGAAGTATAGTTTACTAGATATAGAATTCTTGTTGGGTGTTTTGTTTTTTCTTTCATCATGTTAAATATATCATCCCACTGCTTTCTGGTGTCCATTTCTGATGTGAAGTCAACTGTTATTCTTACTGAGGACCCCTTGTATGTAAGAGTTACTTTTCACTTGTTATTCACTTGCTATTCTCAAGATTCTCTCTTTGTCTTTGACTTCAGCAGTTTGTCTGTGATGTGTGTATGTGTGGATATTTTTTAGTTTATCCTACCAATTGATCACTGAACTATTGGCTATGCAGATTTATCAAATGTTAGTTAGCAATTAGTTCTTTAACTACTCTTTCTCCCCTTTCTTCTCCTTCCAGAACTCCCATTATATATATGTTGGTATATGTGATGGTGTTCCACAGACCTTTGAGAAAATTATTGTGATTTTAAGCTACATAATTGCTATTTGTTTTTTTAAATAATTTCTGTCTCTTTACTAACATTCTCCATTTGGTGAGATATCAATATCATACACTCCATTAATTCCTTAGATAAGATTTTCTTTTGATTATTTGAACATTTTTATAATGACTTATTTAAAGCTTTTATCTAATAGATCCAACATCTTGGCTTCCACAGGGACATTTTCTGTTGTCTGCCATTTTTCCTTTGTATGAGCCATTCATTACTATTTCTTTGCATGTATTCTAAAATTTACCTGCATTTTAAATAATAAAATGTGGTAACTCTAGAAATCAGAATTTCACTCTCCCCAGGATTTGTTGTTATTGCTGTTAGCTGTTGTTGTTGCTATTCTTCATTTGTTTAGTGACTTTCTTGTATTAATTTTATAAAGTCTGTTTTCTTGTTCATATGCATCCAGTAAAATGTCTGTTTGGTTAACCCAGGAGTCAGCTAATAACTGGACAGAGATTTCCTTCAATGCTATGAACCAGCAATTCTCCCAGCTTTTTGCCAAAGGATTTTGTATGTTCCTTGACACATACCTTCAATTCTCCTATAGTTTACAGCTCTGCCTTAGCCTTACTTCCTGCTTATTTGGAGCCTTAAAGTCAGAGGTGAGAGATTAGTGTTTTCTCAGGTCTTACTTGGACATGCCTATAGCCCTGCACACCTATGTGGACTTCTAGAGGCCCAAACACAGGTTGAGCTTGCTACAAACATCTCATTCACCAGTTTTTCCTTTTAAGTTTTTTAGTCAGCCTCTTATTAACTCCAAGTGGTATCACTATCTTAGGTAGCTGCAGTGTTTAACAATTACCACTTTTTTTTTCCAACAAATTCTCTAGGTATTGGTTTGTTTGCACAGAGGGAGCTCTGATTCAGATCAATTAAAGATAATGCTGAGAAGGGAGCTATGTGAGGAGCTTCTAGCCATGCCAAATAGTGACAATTATCAGAAGATAGGTTTTGTGGAATTCCAAACCTGTTTCTGTTCCCTCCAATGGTTGCTAGTGTGCTGATTTTCACAGCTACTATAATTGCAAGGTTGTTAGTTTTAAGCTTTCCATAGAGCTGGGAAGTGGGGGATAGCTAAGGGCAAGCTAAAATACCACAAAACTTGTTTTTACAGAGATTCAACTGTTTCTCTTGAAAAAAATACTCCTTGGATTATTATATGCCTTTAGTTAATTTTCAGAGTTTTAAAAAAAAAAGTTGATTTGAATATTTTTTTCAATATTCTCATTGCTTTTATGGAGGAGAGGACTTTTGGAGAACTTCTTTATTAGGACCTTTGACAGCTCTTTGACTTTTGTTCAGATCTGCAGAACATTGTCTTCTTTCACATAATAATAAATTCCAATAAATCTTCCTTGCACAATATGGAGAAAAATTCAACAGTTGAATATTTTGGGATACAAACAAAGCCATCTGTTCTATTTAAAATATAGTCTTATTTAATTTTTATTTTTCAGATAAGTTTTTCTGCCTCCACAGATAGCATATCTCATACTGAGGCAAGGAAATATAATGCCATGTGAATTTTGGCAATAATAGTTCTCATTTTACAGTACCCCTCCCACTCCATACGCATACACACTTATTCATCCCCTCTGGACATTAGTCCACAAAGCTAATTTCACTGCACAACCCTGAGGCATGCTATGTTTACTTTTGTTTCAAATTATATTGACAGATACAGAATGTTTATCGTTGTCTACTGAGGTCTGAATGGCACATATTGCAAATACAATGATTACTCATTCAGCATTCTTCAGATTCTTCATACTGGATGGGTCTGATGTGGGAAGATCCTAGAACATTAGAAAGACCACCATTCTGATTCATTTTAGTTTGTGTCTTTTCTAAGGAAATTTTAATTTATCACCTTTGAACGTAACCCAAGAATAACTCTCAGGTTTGGTATCTAAATGATGTGTTCCAACCCCACATTTTCTAATGCTAATTTCCTATATAACAACCAACAAGAATGGTCATTACATTTTGAAGTGTTGCCTGCAAATCTGCAAATTAGTTTTTTTCTGTCTAGTCCACAGAATCTGGATTCCTTGGCATCTGTAGCAATATGAGAGAAATAGGATTTTGCCTATAGCTAATAGATTATTTAGCTTTGATTCTGTATCTCTTGCTCTTTAGGTACTTCATTGAACTGTTCAGAGTTTACTATCAGTTAAATGGAGAACAATGAAATAGCATTCATTAGAGCTTGCTTAAGCCAAAGAAACCTGGCCTGAGAGTGATGATTAGTAGAACTATTGCTATTCTTCAAATTATATTTAAATTACTTTAAAAGTGATATTCAAATATAAAATGTAAAAAGTCAAACTGTCAAAGATACACTATTTTGGGATCTTTAGAGAGTTACTTAAGCCCATGATGACTCCCTCAGCTACATCAAAGGCATCATGATAGGGAAATCTCAAGCTTTTTGTTGTTTATGAGGGGCTTTACTATGCTTCTGGGAAGTAGACAAAGTAAATGTTCATTGTTTGAAACTATGTATATTTTCCCATGATTTTTAGTAGCTCTCACCAAAACAATGCCATTTAAATACCATTGCTTTTGGTTGTTAACAGAGTAATTTAATATAGATAGGTTTTGTTAGCCAGCAAAAATTATTAACTTTGCAGTAGTTCTCAAGGGAGAGTAGTATCATACACATCTGCATCTGGGGGGATTTGAAGTGTCTGGTAGTGTTTTCCGTTGTCCAATGACTAGAGTACCACACTAGCATTTAGTGAGCATTGATTGACCAGGAGTGCCAAAGGGTCCCACATAACAGAGACTTGTCCTACCCAAAATTCCAATATGATCCCCTTTAAGAAACAGTGAGAAATGGTATTGCACTCTAGTTATAATAGGCAATATACTATAATGATAATGCACTTTCTTCAGACTCACATGCCCCTGAAATGAAATCCATTGCAACATGTCAGAATTAATTGTGCTACATTATGGATCACTCCATGTTTAAGAACATTATGACTTCAGAGTTGAATGAATTGTAAACTCTTAATAAAGAACAATTGTATCATGTAGGTATCTGCTTTGTAGCTCCACCTCATGAATTATTGATGGCCTTTGTACAAATTTATGACCTTGCCTATAAAAGGGACTCTTTACTATCAAATTAAGAATAGGGTTTGATTTTCACAGAAGTGGAACAAACAATTCTAAAATTTGTTTGGAACCAGAAAAGCCCCTGAATAGCCAATGTAATGTTGAAAAAGAAAACCAAAGTGGGAAGCATCACAATTCTGGACTGCAAATTGTATTACAAAGCTGTAATCATCAAGACAGTATGGTATTGGCAAAAAAACAGACACATTGATCAATGGAACAGATTTCAGCCATAGCAACTTCTTGTTAAACATGTCTCCAGAGGCAAGGAAAACAAAAGGAAAAGTGAACTATTGGGATATCATCAGGATAGAAAGCTTTTGCACAGCAATGGAAGCAATCAATAAAACTGAAAGGCAACCTATGGAATGGGAGGAGATATTTATAAATGACATATCAGATAAAGGGCTAGTATCCAAGATCTATAAAGAATTTATACAACTCAACACCCCAAAAAACAACAACAACAACAAAACGGTCAAGAAATGGGCAGAAGACATGAACAGATATTTCTCCAAAGAAGACATACAAATGGCTAACAGACACATGAAAAATGCTCAACATCACTCATTATCAGGGAAATACAAATCAAAACCACAATGAGATACCACCTCACACCAGTCAGAATGGCTAAAATTAACAATTCGGGAAACAACAGATCTTGATGAGGATACAGAGAATGGGGAACCCTCTTACACCGTTGGTGGGAATGCCAACTGGTGCAGCCACTCTGGAAAACAATATGGAGGTTCCTCAAAAATTTAAAAATAGAATTATGCTACAACCCAGTAATTGTGCTACTAGGTATTTATCTAAAGAATACAAACATAGTGATTCAAAGGGGCACATGCACCCCAATGTTTAGAGCAGCAATGTCCACAATTGCCAAAATATGGAAAGAGCCCACATGTCTATCAACAGATGAATGGATAAAGAAGATGTGGTATATATATATACAATGGCATATTACTCAGCCATCAGAAAGAAGGAAATCTTTTTTTAAAGATTTTATTTCTTTATTTAAGAGAGAGAGAGAGTACAAGCAGGGTGAGGGGCAGAGGGAGAAGCAGACTCCCTCGTGAATATGGAGCCCCATATGGGGCTCAATCCCAGGACCCTGAGGTCATGACCTGAGCCGAAGGCAGCTGCTTAACCAACTGAGCCACCCAGGCGCCCCTGAAGGAATGAAATCTTGCCCTTTGCAACAACGTGGATGGAAGTAGAGGGTATTATGCTAAACAAAATAAGTCAGTCAGAGAAAGACAAATACCATATGATTTCACTCATATGTGGATTTTAAGAAACAAAATAGAGAATATAGGGGAAGGGAAAGAAAAATAAAATAAGATATAAACAGAGAGAGAGGCAAACCATAAGAGACTCTTAACATAGGAAACAAACTGAGGGATGCCAGAGGGGAGGTAGGTGGGAGGATGGAGTAATTGGGTGATTGGCATTAAGGAGGGTACTCTATGTAATGAGCACTTGGTGTTATATGCAGCTGATGAATCACTAAACTCTACCCTGAAACTAATAATACACTATATGTGAACTAACACATTCAAAAAAAAAAAAAAAAAAGAACAAGGTTTGAGATGGCACGGGATTCTTTTCAGTGATTGTGATGGTGGGCTGAGTTCTTCATCCAAATTGGTGGGAGGAAAAATAGAGATTGATCACAGGTAAAAGGAAACTGGAGAATGAGACAGATAATATGCATCCTTATATAATAAATGATAACTATGCATTACTTCTCAAAGAAACACAGTATTGAATAGGACATAGTATAGTACATTGCCCTTAAAGTAGATTTAGGTTGGATTGGAAAGCCAAGAATGAACAGATAATAACAATAATAATAATAATAATAATAATAATAATAAAACGTGTAAAATGGTCAAATAAATTGTTAAATGTAGTGGTGCTAGGAATGTGTACTCGAGGAACTAAGGGATAAGGATATACATTTAGGCTGTTTTAGTGAAGAATTGCTCTATGGTAGCTATGAACCTTTTCTGCATTTTGAGCACGGGGTACACACATCTTTAACTTATTAGGAAGTGGTAGCAAGTACATCTTAGGTGAACCCAATCCTATATACAGGTTTTTCGGAGTCATAATTATGACCACTGCTGTGAAAGGCACCAAAGCTACTTTATACTACTCTTAGGGTTCACCAAATTGCAGAGATGACCTGTAACTCAAGCTTCTCCAGGCCTTACCAGCCAGTAATATTGTTGAATTAATGATTATAATCTATTTTATTCGATTATGATCTCAACTACTGATACAGGACCTCCACATTTCTTAAAAATCTTATCCAAACTGGTATGTCTCAAACATGTTCACAAGCAATATTTTCATGTTATATTCCCACCCTTGTTTGTAGAACCATGTCCAATAAAAAACTTCAAGATAGTATTTGGTGATGGTGTCCACTGTGGATTGAATGTTTGTGTCCCATCAAAATTCATATGCTGAAATTCTAATCCCCATTGTATTGGCATTTAGAGAGGAAACTTTGGGGAAGTGATTAGATCATGAGGGTAGAGTCCTCACAATGAGATTAGTGCCCTTATAAGAAGAGACCTAGGAGGGCTTGCCTTTCTCTACTTGAGAAGATCGTCATCTGCAAACCAAGAAGGGGATTCTCACCAGGTGCCTGATCTATTGGCACCTCCATCTTGGACTTCCTTGCCTCCAGAACTGTGGGAAATAAATGTTTATTGTTTAAGCCACCCAGCGGATAGTAATTTGTTATTGCAATCCAAACTGACAATGTCTTTTTCCCAAATCCATAGTATGAATGACAGGGAACTATCTTCTAATTCTTTTCCAGCTGCAAACCCATGGGCTGCTGAGATGATACATGGCCCTTTGGAATCCTGAGTGGCTAAAAACTATGTCATGGTCCTTGCAGAAATGGGAAAATGCCCTTTCTTCTTGTAAGTGTTATGCATTGTCACCCAGGCCCTGAAACAGTATTACTGATGTCCCCATATTTCAGAGTCCCCCTAGTAAAGCCCATTTCTCTACCAGACTCAAATACTAACTTATTCAGCAAGGTCAAGGGACCATTTTTGCCAATAAATGGTATATCACCTACATCTCCCTTTCCTTTAATTCAGCCAGATGTGTGCATGTGTGCACACACTCACTAAAAAACAAAACCCCTCTTAACTTTGTGCAAACTATGTCTGCGCATCCTTGCTCAACAAACATTAACAGGTATGCTCAGATGTATCTGAATCCCAGGTTAAGTGAAATCTGGTCTTCCCTGATGTATAAGGATATCGGGGGTTGGGGGGCGTGTTTTCATGCCTCATTCTCCATATACATATGCTGCCTATGTGAATATATGCTAGTCCATCGTCTCACTAACTTGCCCTGGATTTTGAACCAGACTATTTATTCCAAATCTGAGTGTTCTTATGTGCAAAATGAGGATAGGAAAAAAAAAATTAGATGTTATCCAAGCTTGAGGTCATTTCGTTTCTGTTGTTTCATTGTTCTACGATTCTAAAGGCAGAATCAAAGAAGGTGTATTGTTAGCCTAAATTAAAATTTTCTCTTATATTCCCTGATAATAATTCATATATTAGACTTATCAATCAATAATGAAGATTTTATGAAATATTTACTATTCAATTAATAGGCACTTAGTTAAGTAACTGCATATTCAAAGAAAGGGATTAAGAGGATGGTATTTCTTTGTAAAAAACCATAGCAAAAGATTTCTAGAAAAGGGGATGCCTGAGCTGAATCCCAGAATAAATAGGAATTTACAGATTTAAAAAGATCAGGGAAACCTGATATTACAGTGAATTCTATAACTTCACATAATTCTGTTAAGGCTATTGGAGAATTGGTGGAATTTCAAGAGGCAAAACTGGAGATGTTGGCAGAGGCTTGATTAAAAAAAAGATCCTTCTATATCACAGTACAAAGTTTGTATTTTATCCAGAAAGTAATGGGAATCATGGAAGGGTTTTGAGCAGGAAATAAGATGATCAAGTCAGCATTCTAGAAAAAAGTTCTGGCAGTGGTATGGAGAATAGATTGAAAAAAGGTAGCACTGACAGCATGTACACTTGGTAAAAGGTTATTGGCAGCAATCCAGTAGGAAGTAAGTGCATGAACTAAGGCATTGTCAAAGGAAGAGAAGACTAGTTTAAAAATAATAAAATAGAATCAACAGACTTTGTGATATGTTGAAATGAGGGGTTTTAACAAAGCAAAGGAGTTCTCACTTGAGCTATTGAAAAAAAATTTGTATTTCTGTTCATCAATTTCAGGAATTGGAGAAAAGTTGCAGCTATGGAATGACGTTTGAGCTACCTGGGAAACATCTCTGTGAAATGATGCTGAAGCTAGACCAGAAAAATGTATATCTGGAATTCATCATATAAGAAGTAGTTTAAACCAACAGGACTAGATAAAAATGTTCTGAGGGCATGTTTTGAGTTCTTTTTTTAATGTGTGATCTTCACACAGCCTTCGTAAAAATGCTGCACCCTAACATACTGACTCAAAATCTTTAGAAATGGGCCCTGAAATTCAGTATTTTTATTTTTATGTTTTTATTTTATTATGTTATGTTAGTCATCATACAGTACATCATTAGTTTTTGATGTAGTGTTCCATGATTCATTGTTTGCGCATAACACCCAGTGCTCCATGCAATATGTGCCCTCCTTCATACCCATCACCGGGCTAACCCATCCCCCCACCCCACCTCCCCTCTGAAACCCTCAGTTTGTTTCCCGGAGTCCATAGTCTCTCATGGTTCATCTCCCCCTCTGATTCCCCCTCTTCATTTTTCCCTTCCTTCTCCTAATGTCCTCCATGCTATTCCTTATGTTCCACGTGTAAGTGAAACCATATGATAATTGTCTTTCTCTGCTTGACTTATTTCACTTAGCATAATCTCCTCCAGTTCCATCCATGTCAGTGCAAATGGTGGGTATTCATCTTTTCTGAGGGCTAATATTCTACTGTATATGAAATTCTGTATTTTTAAAAGGGGTTCTTTAGCAGTAAATTTTAAAACTACTGATTTATGGTAAGAAGCAGAGATGATCAGAAGTAGAAACATGGTGTGTTAGCCAGCCTCCGAACTGGCCTTTAATAAGCCCCATCTCCTAGTATATATACCTTTATATAGCCCCTTTCCACATTTGATCGTGTTTGGTCTCTATCACCAATAAAATATGGCAGAAATGATAGTACATGGGACATTGCTTCCTATATTTAGGTATAAAAAGACTGAGTGCTTCCATCTTGGGGGATCTCTATGATCACTGGCTCTGGAAGAAGCCAGCTGAGGACACTCAGGTGGCTTATAGAGAGGATGGGTAACTGAGGCCTCTGGCCAACATCTTGTGAAGAACTAAAGCCTGACAAAAATCATATAAGTGAGCTTAGGAGAAGACCCCACAGCCCCCATCAAGATTTCTAATGACTGCAGCCCTCGCTGCCATCTGGACAGCAACTTCATGCCACATCTTGAACGAGAACCATGAAGCTAAGCCACTCCTATACGGATCCTCACCCTTAGAAACTATGAGAAAACAAACACTTGGTTTTTTTAACCCACTAAGTTTTGGGATAATTTATTATGCAACAATACACATGGTAAATTCCATAGGAAATCATAAGACAGGCTTCAAGATCATTAACTGAGGTTTTAAGAAATATGCAAAGGCTTTTTTCCTCCTTAATCAATTAGTATTGATTTATTGATTCAAGAGATATTTATTAGATGTCTTTTCTGTACATATATATTTATAGTCATTTCCTCATTTAGAATTACAATGATCAACTAATCACAGGTTGTAGCTCTGAGATTTTCTAAGTTTTAGCAGTGAAAGTCCCATGTCACAGAAAACCTCTTTTTCCCCCATTTAAACCAGGACAGTTGGTCACCTTAATTAGAATAAATCAAGAAGTCAGGGACATTTTCTTGTTTATTTCTATACTCCAGTATCTAGAACAGAACCCAGCATATAGTTGGTGTTGAATAAATACTTTGAATGAAAGAATTTGTAAAATAACACAGCAAGTGTTTGCTACCCCTCCTAGTACGGCAACAAGCTGAACTGGGCTGCATTTCAATGGTACACTATACTATTATGTCTTGATTGAAAGAAAAGTTGGTAGAAGAGTCCAATCATGGGATTAAAACCAATTAGGGCTGATCCTTAATATTGTTTGTACTTTGATCACAGAGGGCATTGTAGGCCATGGTAAAAAGATTTGATTTTATTCTACCTGTGATGGAAAGTCATTGAAGGGTTTGAAATCTGGGTTTGAAATCTGGTGAGTGGAATCATTTGATTTATATTTTTAAAAAGATTATTCTGAACGCTCTGTGATAATGGATTGTCATGGGATAAGAGTGTCAATTAGCTGAGCATTGTACTAGACACTATGGAGGATTCGGAAGTACATAAACACAATGTAGATGGAACACAGAATTAGTTAATATAAAAACAGTTTGTTATCAATAGAAGATAGGTATGCAACCTTACTGCATTTGTGGTGAAGACTGTAAATGTTAGAGAATTTAAAAGGAGGAAGATATTTATCATTGATGTTTTTAGGGAAGGCTTCAATGGAAGAGATGGGAATTGAATTGATGGCAAGATGTATAAGTAGAATAGAGAAGGGATGGCATTTTTGGCAAAAGAAAGTCACAGATGGAATAATGGTAGTATATTTGTAGTAAAGGGGATAAATTGGACTGATTAAGTCTAAAGATTCTTTTTAGTGAGCAGCAGGCTACTGGGATGGAGAAAAATGGTTACCACTCCTTGTTTCTCTTATTTTTTTTCCCTTGTTTCTCTTATTAACATGTTGGGGTATGTTTAAATTAAAGACTATGTAGCATTGAGGATACTGAAGAAAGAAGATGACCTAGGACCTTCTTCCCTCTTTCTACTAATATTGTCATACTAACTCACCGATCCTATTCAGTAGATCTCAGAGATAAAGTCTGGGCAGGAGACAACTGTAAATTTGTATACTCAAAAGTTCTTGTGGCAAAACCAGAGACCAGAGGAAGGATTTCAACTATGAGAAACCCCATAAGACAGGGCTAGATTTGAATACTTAAGTTAATGGCTAGCAGGCTCTGACATCTCTAGAAAGATATTTGTGACTTGTTATTCCACTTAAAATTGACAGTAAAAATTACCTATCAGTGGGCTTGCCAACTGTCTATCACTTATTATCTCATAATGGAGTCTTTAATGCTAACTTTACATAAATGAAGTCAATGACTAATAATATATTTTGAGAATTCACCAGGAGGACTACCCATATGGAAAGATCAAGATCCTTTTAAGAGAATAACAATTTTATTATGGGCAATTATTTTACTTTTATTTAGTAACTTGCCAGGGGAGTGGGAATGATTTGAGTTCAATCCCTTTGCTATCTAATACACCAATTCATGGACAAGATCAGAGAAATTTTTATTCAAACTGTAAACATGATCATTTTACTCCTCAATTTCAGAATGAAAATCTGAAACATTTGTTTCATAAAATGTATTCATCTTTTTCAGATTTGGGGATGCTACAGAGTCAACATTGTAAATTGCCTGTGATCTTCCCGAGAGTGTTATCCTAGTTCATCTTCTATTTTTTTAACTTTTAATTTAACAAAAATATCTTTTTTTAAAACCAAAGATATTACCCACCAGTGTCTACCAAACACTTCTCTTTTTCCCCTATATTTAATTGCCATCATATTTTTAAAAATTTATTTATTTATTAGAGAGAGAGAGAGTGCACATGTGACCAGGGAGCAGGGCAGAAGGAGAGGGAGAGAGAGAATCCCAAGCCTACTCCCCACTGAGCATGGAGCCTGATGCAGGGCTCAATCCTCATAACCCTGAGATCATGACCTGAGCCAAAATGAAGAGTCAGATGCTCAACCGACTGAGCCACACAGATACCCTTATATTTTTACTTTTAAAAAGCAAATTTCAACCAACCAATAACTAATAACTTTTAATCTGAGTACTTATGTGTAAATTTTGGACATTCAGTAGTTTGTTACAGAGACAGAGTTGGGATCTGGCTAGATGTGTGTTCGCATTCCATGGCCTGGACTGCTTTTTCTGACTTTCCACCTAATGAAATCTTCCTTTAAATTTCTTATTATTTAGGGCCTGTGAACCCCAACTGTCATATTTGAAAGTAATATCAAGACTAATTTATTTCAGGGGTAAATGGGTGAGAGTGGCTTGGTGTGTTAACTTTCATCTCAACTAAGGTCTCCTGGAGACCCTATAAACTGATACAGAGGATATAATTCTCATGGTGCCATCAGACAGATTGTGGTGAGAGAATGGGGAATAGATTGATATTCCTGGTCTTACTGCCAAGGTTATTTTTATGGAGATTGCACACTCAACAAAAATCTTGTGAAAAAATGGCAGACATACAAAAACATCTACATTATTTGAAGTATAAACTAGAAATGAAAATTGAATGTAACAAGATATTGCAGATGATAATATGTGTTTTTATATATTCAATAGCATTATGCCTGCCCCCACAAGATCAGTCAGTATTAGTGTATCACTATTCATTCACTCAAGAAACACTTCATGAGTCAGACACAGATAAATAAGGAAGAGCATAAAAATATATTTAATTTATTAATTTAAAGACTATACTATTCTAAAAAGACATCCACAGTTACAGTAGATTCCACAATACCAGATATGTGTTTATTTCTCTCTTAATTCCAGAATGGGTGGAGAGATAGAAGAAAAAATTTTCCTTCCATCTTATCACTCCACTTCCTCCTAGAGTCTTGATCTTATCCACAGGTTCAAACTAGCCTTTGAGAAGGATAAAAAAAAAAAGCAAAATCCAGAAAAATAAACCATTTCATTTCCATTTCAGATGGAAATGACTCAGATCTTGCATACATTACTTACATTCATATTCCACAGGCCTGAATTTAGTTATATGGTTATACCTGTCTGCAAAGGAGGGTGGGAAATGTAGATTCTAGCTGAGTGTGTGACCATTTGGCCAAAAAGAAGGGAAGAATAGTTTTTTTTTAGCCTAAATTGTAGTCTAGAATGAAGTGCTTTTCCATTTCATTCAAGTGTGTTTTGATTATCCTATTAGTAGTGGGAGCTCCTGAAAACTTTTACACCGACTACTGCTATGAGAAACTAATTGAAGAGGGTTAATACCCTAGAAGACCACTTAGAATGCTTTTGCAGTAGTTCAAGGATGTGATGAATCTAGTCCTTAACCAAAGCAGTAGACTAGATTTATGGCTTATGTAAGTTGCACACTCAAGTGCTAGGCACATTACAACAGACAGAAATATATCTACTAATTGGAAAGAGGGAGTGGCACCCATTAAATATATTTCCATTCTCCCACCCTCTGCCTCAGGGAAGAAGACTCTGAACATTCTTCCCTTTGGAATAGATGTTGCTAATGACAGATGTGGTATTAATGGCTCCTCTTAGATCTTTGCACTACAATGTAAGTTTTCACTTTTCCTGATTGCAAAAATCTGATGAGAATAATATAGCACCAACCTCATTACATCTGCCATTACAGGAAGAACCTTAAAATGTACATTTCCACAAATTCCACATGTGATTCTTAACACTCTAGTTGAGAAATAATATTAAATTATGAATATGTGAAGATTAGTTATGACAATAGGCAATAATTTATTTATAGTATATGTTTAAAACAATATTTAAGGTTTAAGGACCAATAGTAGAACAAAATTCTGTGATTAGTAACATGAATGATGATGGGCACCTTGATGTAGGACCCTTAGAGTTTGGGATAATCAGTATTTAGACTTGTTTAATATGTGCTACCTGTATTGAAAATTCGTGTCAATTATAACTATAGTCTACATAATTTCTATTAACTAGTGGGAACCTTCTCTTAGTTTCATCAGGGACTCAAGATTTCTTTACAAACTCAGCTGATTCATTGCCCTTCCCTTCCCTGTGTAAACTTACCCACGTCTTCTGTGCCCTCTCCTACTCTGTCCTATTTAGGCTTTCCATTCTCGATTAGGTATGGCTGTGCCCTATCATAACCCACTTTACACTTAGTTTTACAACGGACTTATTCTGCTCCATCTCTCCTAGCAATATATAGATCTTACTTTTTCAACCTTATCCTGACCGACTGTCTGCAGTGCCCCACCTGCCTTGTGCTAGCTCACCCTGACATAGTCTATCATGCCCTATTTTGCCCTGCATTGTTCCAACTTGCTCAACCCTTCCTTGTCCTAGGAATCTCTACACTATCCTACCTTTTCCTTCTCTTTCTAAAGAGAAAAAGAGAAAAGGTCTTGCTCAACCCCTCCTGGCCTTTCCCAAACCTTTCTTACTCTGGCTTGAACCCACCCTACATCTTCCAGTATGCTCTACCCAGCCCTGCACAGCCTTTTCCTGTCCTGCACAATACTTTCCTGCTCTGCTCATCAATTCTTGTGTCTCTTCTAGCTCCTGTCTATCAAATAGACCTTGAGTAAACCTCTGATGCCTGTTATTCAATAGAAAGATGATGGCAGTGACCTGACACACTGCCAGTGTCCTGGCCCTAGCAGAAAATCTCTGAATTTGAGGTTGATATTTGTCACAATTTAACAAAGCTGTTTGTTTTATTGTAGATTTAGAAACTGCCATATATGATTTTTATTTAATTAAAGCTTCATATCAACAGCTATAAATAACAGAGAGATAGCAATTTAAACAACTATTTCAACAATCACAAGTTGCATTGAACTTTTATAGTATATGAAATGACAAAAAAAAATCAGTTAAAGATAAAAAAGAAGAAAGGAAGAAAAACCAGACTGAGTTTATATAAATGAAATGATGAACAATTGGAGCAATATATGAACTATCACTGTTTTTTATACTTTCCATACTTTATGGCTTTTCAAAATTATCTATAACATCTTTTACCAGCTTTCAATAAAACTTAGATATTTACATTTCATATTGATAAAGACAGGAACTGTAGTAAAACAATCTGACAATAACAGAACTTTATTGAATGCCAAAAACATTCAATTAGTAAATATTCAATTCAGTAAAGAGAAATTCGTTACATACAATTAAGAATACAAAATAGACCAGATTACTCTCATTTTAATTTTTTTGTCAATTTCAACAGTCAGTAAATGCATTATGAATAATTTGTACCTTTTGGCTTATCAGTTCAGAGAGAGCTATTTACAACAGAGAAACTGAATAAGTCAAGTGATTGTAGGGCCAAGAGTTTTAATTAAAGCTGGTTCCTCTTTTCAAGGATGTAGTAGGTTGAATGGTGGCCCAAAAGGTATTAGTTTTAATCCCTGAAACATAGAAATGTCACCTTATTTAGAAAAAGGGTCTTTGCAGATGTGATTAAGTTAAGAATTCTGAAATCAGGAGATTATTCAGATGGGCCCTGAATGCCATCCTCAGTGTCCTTATAAGAGAAATAATGACATTCCATTCCATTAGAGTGATATGGACATAAGCAAAGGAATGCTGTCAGCTACCAGAAGCTGGAAGAAGCAAGGAACATATTCTACCCTAGATTCTCGGAGAAAGCATGGCTCTGCTGATACCTTGATTTTGGATTTATGGTCCCCAGAACTATAGAGGATACATTTGTGTTTATTCTTAAATAACCCCTTGTTTTTGGTAATTTGTTACAGAAACCATAAGAAAGAAATACAGATTTTTGTGCCAGGAAATGGGATGCTACTGTAACAAATACAAAAAATCTAAAAGTAGTTTTGGGATTGAGTTATGGATAGAGGCTGGAAGAAATTTGAGAAGCATGGTAGAAAAAGTTTAGATTTCCTTGAGTAGACTGTTGATAGAAATAAAGATGTTAAAAGCTCTGCCAGTGAGGGTTCAGGAGGAAATGAGAAACATGGTAGAGAAAGCCTGTATCATCTTAGAGAATATATATTTTGCCTGTCATCATAAACAGAATGCTGGTAGAAATACGAACATTAGAGGCATTTCTGGAGAAGGCTCAGAAAGAAATGGGGACTTGTCATTGGAAATCAGAGAAAAGATGATCTTTTTTATATACTGCCAGAAAGCTTAGCTGAATTGTTTCATTCTCTTTTCTGAGCATGCATCTTGTCTCACGATGTACATGTGGCTTTCTAAATCCCCCAGTGCACACAGGTGCTTTTAAATGTCTTTATTTCCCAGAGCAATTGTCTCCCCAGATTTCTCTACCAGGCTGTAGGTGGTCAATTGTGTGCTCAAACATAATCTATGGTCCCAGTTGGCTGCAGATTTTTCTCTAGGTTTACAGTGTTTTTGAGCAATGCCTGCCATTTTTTTCTGCCCTAAGTGAGTTTTTAGTTAGACAAAGAAATGGTAAGTTTGTCAGTCTTTCAGGTAGCCCCAGGCAGATTAGAACAGACAAACACTATAATTTGCAAATAACATCTGCTAGGCTCCCTCCAGAACCAGGTACAAAGGCCTGACACTGCGGAGCCAAGGAAAGGGTCGGGTGAGGGCAAGTAAAAATGCCACAAAGCTTTCCTACCATTTTTAAGTTGTTTTTCTTGTGATTTTGCATTCACTTGTTTGCTGTAAAACTTTGTTTTCCAGATGTCTAACAAAACTGGTTCTGGCAGTTCCTGCTTGTTTTTTCAGTGCTTTTGTGGAGGAATGGATGTTTGGAATTGCTGTTCCACAGTTTTGCTGGCCTTACTCCCATACGAACCTTTTTCATATGTTACTGGATTTGATTTGCTTTTTTGTTGAGAATTTTGGTTCTATGTTCATAAGAGATATTGGCTTTTAGTTTTATTGTGATGTCTTTGCCTTATTTTTGTGTCAGGATATCACTGACCTCCTAAAATGAATTGAAATTGTTCTTTCCTCTTTTATTATGTGTTAGGGTTAGTGAGGGATTGGTGTTAAATCTTTTTTAAATGATTTGTATAATTCATCAAGAAAGCCCTCTGGTCCTAGGCTTTTCCTTGTTGAATGTTTTTTTGATTATTTATTCAATCTATTTATTTCTTATAGGTACATTCAGATTTTCTATTTCCTCTTGAGTCAGTCCTGATAGATTGTGTCACTATCAGAATTTGTCCTTTCTTTGTTAATCTATTTTGTTTGCATGCAATCATTTTTTAATATTCCCTTATATATTCTTTTTATTTCTCTAAAATCAGTAGTAATATTTCCTCTTTCATTCTTAATTTTAATCATTTGAGTCTTTTCTCTTGGTCTGTCTAGCTAAATGTTTGTCAATTTTGATGATTTTTTTTCAAAAGAAAAACAACTTTGGTTTATTGAGTTTATTTTTCTACATTTTATTTATTTTCACTCTAGTCATTATTATTTATTTCTTCAGCTTGCTTTGAAGTTTGCCCTTCTTTCTTTTTCTGATTTATTAAAGGTAAGAGATTAGGATACTGATTTTGAGATCTTTCTTTTTTAATACGGTCACTTGCAGCAATAATTTTAGCTCAAAACACTGCTTACTCAGCATCCCAAGTTTTGATACGTTTTGTTTTTGTTTTCATTTATTTCAAAGTATTTTCTAATTTGTCTTGTGATTTCTTTATTGACTCATTGGTTATTTAGTAATGTGTTGTTTAATTTCATAGATTGCAGAACTTTTCAGATCTCCTTTGTTATTGATTTAAAATTTTATTCCATTGTGGTCAGAAAACATACTTGATATGATTTCACTCCTTTTATATTTATTGTGACTTATTTTGTGGCCTAATCTATACAGTTGGCCCTTGAACAACATGGGTTTGAACGGTGTGGGTTCACTTTTTGTGGATTTTTTTATAGCACAGTACTTTAAATACAATTTCTCTTCCTTAGGATTTTCTTAAAAACATTTTCTTTTCTCTAGCTTTCTTTATTGTAAGAATACAGCACATAATACATATAATCTATAAAATATGTGTTGGGGTGCCTGGGTGGCTCAGTCTTTGAGCGTCTGCCTTCGGCTCAGGTCATGATCCCAGGGTCCTGGGATCGAGCCCCACATCAGGCTCCATGCTCAGCGGGAAGCCTGCTTCTCCCTCTCCCACTCCTTCTGCTTGTGTTCCCTCTCTCACTGTGTCTCTCTCTGTCAAATAAATAAATAAAATCTTTAAAAAAAATATGTGTCAATAAACTGTTTATATTTTCTATAAGGCTCCAGTAAACAGTAGGCTATTAGTAGTTAACTCTTTGGGGAGTCAGAAGTTATATGTGGATTCTCAATTGTGTTAGGGATTGATACATATAACTTCTGCATTGTTCAAGGATTAACTGTAATAAGTTATGGAGAATGTGTTCCCAAATATGTATTGATTTTCTGTTGCTGCTGTAACAAATTGTCACAAATTTATGGATTTAAAATAACCAATTTTTAAAATTACATTTCCATACTTCAGAAGTCTAAGTGAGTCTCACTGGGCTAACATCAAGATGTTTACATAGCTGTATTCCTTTATGCAGGCTCTAAAAGAGAAGCTGTTCCCTTCCCTTTTCAGGCTCTGGAAACTATCTGCATTGTATTTTGGCTCATGCCCCTTTGTACCTTCAACAACAGCAACGAGCATTTGATTCTTTCTTGAATCGTATGACTCTTTCTTTTCCTCACATTGGATAATCTCAATTGAACTAGCTTCAGTTTTGCTGATTCTTTCTTCTGTTTCCTCAAATCTGTTGCTGAACTGCTCTAGTGAATTTTTCATTCCAGTTATTTTATTTTATCAACTTCAGAATTGCTATTTGGTCCTTTTTAAGAAATACTTTATATCCCTTTATTTATATTCTCTATTTGGTGACCTCGTTCTCATATTTTCTTTAGTTATTTAGATGTGATTGTATTTTTAGTTCTTTGAACATATTAAATTAGCAATTTCAAAGTTTTGGTTAGTAAGTCCAATGTTGGAGCTTCCTCAGGGACATATCACACCGACTGCTTCTTTTCCTATGTATCAGCCATATTTTCTTATTCTTTTGCATATGTTGCAATTTTATTGAAACCTGGACATTTTAGATATCATTTTTTTTATTATGTTATGTTAATCACCATATGTTACACCATTAGTTTTTTATGTAGTGTTCCATGATTCATTGTTTGCGTATAACACCCAGTACTCCATTCGGTACATGCCCTCTTTAATACCCATCACCAGGCTAACCCATCCCCCCACCCCTCTCCCCTCTAGAACCCTCAGTTTGTTTCTCAGAATCCATAGTCTCTCATGGTTCATCTCCCCCTCCGATTTCCCCCCCTTCATTCTTCCCTTCCTACTACCTTCTTCTTTTTTTAACATATAATGTATTATTTGTTTCAGAGGTACAGGTCTGTGATTCAACAGTCTTACACAATTCACAGCGCTCAGCATAGCACATACCCTCCCCAATGTCTATCGAATTCTTAATCTCAGGAAACAAACTGAGGGCTGCTGGAGTGGTGGGGGCGGGAGGGATGGAGTGGCTGGGTGATAGACATTTTAGATATTATTATGCAGGAAATCTTCAAATCAGATTCTTCTGCATATCCTTGCCAGCATTTGGTTTTGCCAATGTTCTGGATTTTGGCCATTCTAATAAGTGTGTAGTGGTATCTCATTTTTTTTAGTGGAGTGTCTAAACTAATGTAGTAAACTCTGTATTCTTTGTCATGTGTGACCTCTGACATCTCTGCTCAGGCTGCTTACTGGGCAGCTAATGATTATACGAGATTTCCTTAGATACCTGGAACCAATAAATCTCCTAGTTTTTGTAGCAGGGCTCTGTGTGGGGATGTGTATATGCCAAGATGTGTCCTAAATACTTAGCTAGGCAGTTTACAACTCCACCTTAGCTTTCACTTCCTGCTTGTTTAAAGCCTCAAGGTTAGTGAGAAGTGAGAGCTTCTCAGGTGAGAAGGTGAGGGCCTTCTCAGTTGTTTCCTGAGCATGTGCATAGCCCTAGGCCTGTTCACAGTCCTATACATGTAGCCTTCTGGATGAAAGAGAAAGGTAAAGAAGGGAGAAACAAAGATTGGGTAAAAGCATTCTAGCCGGGTGCCTGGGTGGCTCAGTCGGTTAGGTGTCTGCCTTAGGCTCAGGTCATGATCCCAGAGTCCTGGGATCAAGCCCCACGTTGGGCTCCCTGCTCAGCGGGGAGCCTGCTTCTCCCTCCACCTGCTGCTCCCCCTGCTTGTGCTCTCGCTCTCTGTCAAATAAATAAATAAACAATCTTAAAAAAAAAAAAAAAAAGCATTCTAGCCTGCACTGTGATCCTAAGAGACTTCTGCAAGATCACTGGGGCATCCCTGAGCCAAAGTCGCCCATCAGAGCAGTCCTGAATGTCTCAGAAGTATACCTGTCTTATCTCTGCTGTGCTTAATTATTTACTGGCTAGGAAAAACTGGTAAGAAAAATGGCCTCTGGGGGGTACCTGGGTGGCTCAGTTGTTTAAACAACTGCCTTCGGCTCAGGTCATGATCCTGGAGTCCCGGGATCGAGTCCCACATCGGGCTCCCTGCTCAGCGGGGAGTCTGCTTCTCCCTCTGACTCTCCGCCTCTCATGCTCTCTCTCTATCACTATCTCGCTCAATAAGTAAAATCTTAAAAAAAAAAAAAAAGAAAAAGAAAAATGGCCTCTGAACAGAGCAAACACAGTGATGGATTTCAAAGTGCTGCAGCTGGGCTGCAGGTCAATTACACTCCCTACCATCAGAGAGATGAGAAGGACCTTTTCATGCCATTATGCATGGCAACATAAATTTATTTATATATTTGTAGGTCAATTTGGCAATAGTTTTCAAACGTGTAATGCTTGTTCCGTTTCACATAGCAATTCTATCCCTAGGAATTTATCCTGTAGAAATATACAAGTATGTAACAATGTATGCCAGGTAATGTTTATTGCATCATCATTTTTCATTGTTAGAAGTGGGAATCAATTTAAAGGTTTATTAATAGGGGACTAGGGAAAATAGCACATGGCAATTAAAGAGAATAGTAAATAGGATATCATTGAAATATCTGTATGGAAGAAGGAAGAAAACTAAATAAATAAAATGAAATTATTCATCTTCCTGAATAAAAGGTGAATTTTTAGCTCCAAAATTTTATCGTATAGAAGAGATCTTTATCATTCTTCTCTCATATTACAAGACCTTTCAGAATTACTTTGTTTTAAACAACTACATAGAGAAGATATATTAGTTAAAATAATCCCTATTAATGCTAGTTTGGGATGCTAATAGAAATTACCAGTCACAATTGGTAAGAAAAAAAGAGGGCAATGAAAAATTAATACTAAATTTAAAATGATTGTCCATGGAAAAGGGAGATGACCTCACAATTGCAGATTTTAGATGCCATTGTAAATAAGCCTTTTAAAGACTACTTTAAAAGCAAATATATAAATGGTTATATCATAAAAATGATGAAAACAGATACATACTTATGACTTAGGAAACATTTCTCAAGACAGCATTATATGTAGATTTAAAAAGTGTTTTCTCCAAAATGTCTTAGATAGAAATAAGTATGTTGTGCTCTGGAAAACTGGGTTAGGTCACTCAAGAAGAAACTTTAGTGATGATCACAACTGATGTTAAATTTGCAAGTAGAGTGTGAATAAAATTGTTTCATGAAACATGAGAGAGAGAAAATAGCATTGCTATATGTGTGGTTTTAAATATACATGTGTTATTAATTTATTAAGTATTTTCAAAGTCCATATTATAAGTAGATACTTGCTTGTTTAACCTCTATTTATATAATTTTCTATATTCAAGTTATCCACATGCTCTTTTTAAATTTTCTTTCTCCTTGAGAAAATAGAAAAAGTCTTTATATTCAAAATTATCTTTTTTTTTTTTAAAAGATTTTATTTATTTATTCATGAGAGAGAGAGAGAGAGAGGCAGAGCGAGAAGCAGGCTCCCAAGGAGCAGGTAGCCCGATGCAGGACTCGATCCCAGGACCCTGAGATCATGACCTGAGCCGAAGGCAGACGCTTAACCATCTGAGCCACCCAGGCGCCCCAAAATTATCTTATAATTGAGTATGTAAGGAAAATTCTCCAGCCCTGCAGAAAATCTGCTTCATTTCTCATATGGAGAAGTTGAAGTGCTTATTTTTATTATTGAAATTGTTTACATTCATTTTCTGTCACTGCCGAACAAATTATCACCAATTTAGTGGCTTAAAACGATCTCTGAGGATCCTGAATCCAACATGGACCTCACTGGGCTAAAATCAAGGCATCAGCAGAACCGCATTTCTTTCTGAAGACTCTGGTGGAGAATCCATTTCTTTGCCTTTTCTAGCCTCTAGAAGCTATCCACATTCTTTGGCTCATGGCCCCAACCTCCTCCACCTTCAAAGCCAGCAACAGCAGTCTTAGTTGTTACCATATTACTATGTCTCTGATTCTCTGCAGCTGGGAACGATTCTCCACTTTTAAGGACTCATGAGATTAGGTTGGACATTCCTTGATAATCCAGAATAATCTGTCCATCTCAAGGTCCTTAACCATAATCATATCTGTAAAGTGTCATGCAAAGTAACATATTAACAGGTTCTGCAGATTAGAACATGGACATTTTGGGGGGTGGACATTATTCTTTCTTCCACATTATTACTTAAAGAATAAAACTCAAGTCAATTATCAATGTCATTTCAGACTCATGTCACTAGAGCAATGTGTATCAGCAAATATGTGCCACTGGGTTGGGTGCTAGAAAATAAAGTACAAAAAAGTATGAAGGAGGCCCTACCCTCAAGAGCATACTATATTGTTGGATCGTCAGGAACATTCACAAAAAGACAATTAACAATAAAATGCTTATATGTTGTCAAATTCATTTGTTCAACAGTATTTCTTGAGTACCTGCTATGTTGTTCTAGGCTCTGCCAATACTGTAGGAGTGAACTACACAATATCATGAAGCTGATTTTAAAATGGGGAAAATAATAAGAAAATAGACTAATAGATAATAGATATAATGTAATACCAAACAATGATAAGTGGTATGGAGGAAAATAAAGCAAGTTAAGGGGATATAAAGGAGTGGAGTAGCTATTCGGAAAAACAGAGTAGTCCTCTGTGAGAGCTGAATGAGTGAATGTGGAACAGAGAGATGTTTTCTTCGCTAGAGTAATCTTGAAGTTTTTTTGTTTAAAAATGGAATATATGTCTTAAGAGCATAAGTAAACAAATGGACAGACCAATACTTCTCCTTTTGTTCCATGGATCACCCTCATCAGAATCCAAATAGAGGCTTAAAACATTAAAATTCAACAGAGAACTATACTGCCCCTACCCTGCAGCAATATGCCATGCTTGGAGGAGTAATGAGTAGCTTAAACTGGTGAAATAGATGGTTCAAACTGGAGGGATGTTTGCCACCAGGTTAAGGAGTTTAAACTCTTTATAGAATAATGAACCATCAAGTATTAATGACCAAGCAATTAACAGTAAAAAGCAATATTTTAGGACTACTAGCAATAGTTAGAACTATTATTAGTAGCGGCACTGTGCAGGATAGACTGGAGGTAAGGATGTCAATAACAAGGAAAGGTATGATAAATCAATGGTAGTAGTATAGATATGAGGCATTAAGCATCAGAGCCAGGTCAATTTCAATAATAATCAAAAAGGAAGAACAGATAGGGAGGACATTATGAAGTAAGTAAAAATGGGGCTCTGTGACTACATTGTGAGAATGAAGGAAAAGTCAGAAATGACTCAGATTTTGAACCTAGGTAACTGGCAAAATGGGTTTGCTGATTATTATGGAAAACCATTAGCTAACTTCATGGAGACAATACTCATAAATGATTATATAAAAGTATAGGAGAAAAAAGCTATTACTTGTTCCTGCAATTTTTCTAAATTTGCCAGTAATCCAATAAAATATGATTAGAGCCCACTCTTGTACCTCTACTCAAGTTAGCCACATGAAATAACCCCTTGCATTTAGGAATCAATTTGTAAAAAAAAAAAAAAAACACTTTTAATATTAAAGAAAACTGAAACTAGTCTTTTTCAGCAACCATTAGTAATTTATTGGCTAAGGAGGGAGTAGAATCTAATTATATCTTTATGATTGTCAATATTACTAACATTTTGGAGAAAATTTGTACTATTTCATGTGCAGTTCTTCATTTATAGCACATATACTTAAACATAATAATGCACTAAGTAATAATTACTATCGTTTGCTGAATTATAAGCCTCTCAATTACTTAGTGATCCATGTAAAGCAAACCTCATTTTTAAAAATCCTTAGATTTTAAGGCTGAAGTACATGTTTTTCTAAACTAAGATGTGGTAGGATATGCACAAAAATAAGGAACAGGTAAGTTGGTATTAGAGTACTCCATGCATTTTAAATTAAATTGACTGTGAATGTGAAGATACGTGCCCTAATACGTGCCCTGCACCCCCTTCTCTCTCTTTCTCTCCAAACACACACACACACACACACACACACACAGGGATGTATATATATATATGCATAATTTAAAATTTGTTAATTATATTACATGCCTTTGGACTCATCTATGTATATCAAAATACACTTGGCAATATGTTTTTACTACTCTAGAAACATACCTGTTTTCACACCACTTTTTCTACAAAGTCCACTTTCTCTGCTTTATTTTAAAGACAAATCATGTGATTCTCTCTTCACTTAATTTTCTACTTGGAGAGAAATAGTGAGCAACTATAAGAATCAAAGACCCTCCTCTATTCTTTCTGAAGCCAAACCTTTAGATCAACTCAACTTGGTATTTTTGAGTATCCATGTGACTATTTTGTCTTCTCATGTGTAGATATTTAATACATATAAGGGAGGATGTGTTCAGCATTCAGTAATGGCTAAGTATCCTTTATCAGAGCAACCTTGTAAAGATAACACTACACTGGGCAAAATACTAAAAAAATAATAATTATAAGGCATTGTATTATGACCAAATGCAAGCAGAAACTGGGAATAAACTTGACTGTTGGAAGAAAGTTAAGGTACTAGGTGAGATTCTATTTTCTATTTTTCTATTTTTAGTGTCTTTTGGCCTAAAGATAGGCCCCAGTCACTGCCAGCTTTGTGGATAATCTTATGATAGAAAATCTGTAGTCTAACTGGCTTGAAAAAACAGAGGAAAAAGTTCTGGGAAACCACAGCCACTGAAAAGTGAAGAGAAAAATGGTAGAAGAAAGAGCGTGGGAGAGAGATGCCCAAATACTATGAATAGTCTCTGACCATATCTCTGGCTGACCCCTGAATTACACATGAGTGAGACAGAATGCAACAAGTAAAACTAAGGGAAAGGAACTGAATTGAGATCTGAGCTGTCATCCACCACAGGAGAGACATTGCTCACATTATGAGTTCAGCTAAATTAGCAGCCTATTTTAAAAAATAATACTCTTTAGAAAAACATTACAAAATGAAATCTAGAGTCTCCACAAGGTTTACAGCATTAATGTACACTCAAAAATACACAAAATATGAATAATTGGAGAAATGACTGATTCAAAAGGAAAGAAAATCAGTGGAGACCAGCTTCAAGATTTTATGACTATTAAAAAAAAATGGGCAGAAGTCATGAATAGACATTTTTCCAAAGAAATCATACAGATGGCTAATCGACTCATGAAAAGATGCTCAACATCACTCATCATCATGAAAATACAAATCAAAACCAAAATGAGATATTACCTCACACCAATCAAAATGGCTATAAATAATTGTAAATTATGTCATTATGTCAGTGACCTTTGAAATAATGTTTTAAAAAACCCAAGATTGATTTTCTTTCTTTTTCTCTTTCTTTCTTTCTTCTTTCTTTCATTTTGTATGTTTTTTTATTTGTCCCAAGTGGAGTTTAACTCTCACTTTCCCACACTCTGAATTATTTCTGATCCCACCACAAGGAGCCTTCAAATTGGCTAATGTGAGAAATTGGGAATGAAGACACTTTCTCCACCATCTTGCCAGGGGAGTCTCCTTTTTGAAAAAAAAATAATCAAAAGGTTATTGTGTGAGCCTGGACGAATCCCACTCTCTGCTTTTCATAGTCCGACCACCTCATCTAACCCCCTTTTTGGCAAGGAGAAGCAGGAGAACACGGTTCCCAAATTCTCCTACTTCACCTTGTTAAATACCAAGGGGAAATCTTGCCACAGTAACATTTCACCTCCAGGCTACCTTCCTTCTCCATCCTCATAAAAACCCAAGATTTTATAACAGCTTTTATAACTGTGATCAAGAATGTAAAGGAAGTATGCTTGTTACGAATTAAAATAAATCTCAGCAGAAAAATAGAACCTATAAAATAAACAAAAGGGAACTTGTAGTATTAAAAAATGCAATAGACTTAACAGCAAAATGGAAATGCCAGGGAAAAAACATCAGGAAATTTGAAGATAGATCAATAGAAATTATCCCATCTGTCACAGCAGTTAGACAATATAAAGAAATATAAGGCATCCAAATTAGTAAGGAAGAAGTAAAACACTCACTTATTGCAGATATCATAATACTATATATGTAGAAAACCTTAAAGACGCCACCAAAAAACCAGTAGAACTGATAGATGAATTCAGTAAAGTCACAGGATACAAGATGAGTGTACACAAATCTGTGTCTTTCTATACACTAATAATGAAGCAGTGGAAAGTGAAATTAAGAAAACAATCCCATTTACAATTGCACCAAAAATAAAAAGATACCTAGGAATAAACCTAACTAAAGAGGTGAAAGACTTTTACTCTGAAAACCATAAAACACTGATAAAAGAAATTCAAGATGAAGCAAAGAAATGGAAAGACATTCCATGCTCCTCAGTCGGAAGAACAAATATTGTTAAAATATTCATACTACCCAAAGCAATCTACAGATTTAATGCAAACCCTATCAAAATACCAACAACATCTTTAACAGAACTAGAACAAACAATCTTAAAATTTATATGGAGCCACAAAAGACCCCAAATAGCCAAAGCAATCTTGAAGAAGAAAAAGATAACTGGACCCACCACAATCACAGATTTCAAGTTATATTACAGAGTGATAGTAATTAAAACAGTATGATACTGGCATAAAAATAGACACATATAGATCAGTGGAACAGAACAGAAAACCCAGAAGGAAACCCACAAATATATGCTCAATTAATCTTCAACAAAGGAGGAATGAATATAAAATGGGAAAAAGTCTCTTCAACAAATGGTGTTGGAAAAACTGGAAAGCTACATGCAAAAGAATGAAACTGGACCATTTCTCTCACCATACACAAAAATAAAGTTAAAATAGATTAAAGAACTAAATGTGAGACCTGAAGCCATAAAAATCCCAGAAGAGAACCCAGGCAGTAATTTCTCTGACATTGGCCATAGCAACATTTTTCTAGATGTGTCTAGATATACATATATATATATATATATATATATATATATATATATATAATGGAATATTACTCAGCCATGAAAAAGAATGAAATCTTGCCATTTACAACAACATCAATAGAGCTAGAGAGTATAATGCTAAATGAAATAGCAAATACCATATGATCTCATTCATACGTGGAATTTAAGAAGTGAAAAACATGAGCAAAGGAAAGAAAAAAGAGAGACAAACCAAGAAAAAAGAGAACAAAATGATGGTTACCAGAGGGGAGGTGGGTGGGGCAGATGGGTGAAATAGGTGATGAGGATTAAAGAGTATACTTATCATCATAAAAAAAAGTATCCTTCGTGAAAACAGAAACATTGTCTTTTAAATGAGCAGATATCTAACATAGTATTATTGGAATTCCAGAAAGAGAAGAGAGAATGAAGCCGAAAAAAGTATTTGAAGAAATAATGGCAAACAAAATCACAAATTTGGTGAGATGTATAAATTTACAGATTCATGAAATTCAGTGAAGCCCAAACAGAATAAATACAACAAAAACCATCACTAGACATGTCATAGGTGAGCTGCTTAAAACCAGTGATGGAGAAAATTTGAAACAGCAAGGAAAAGTAATGCATTAAATCAGGGGAAAATTATTTAATAAACAGTAACATAAGAAACAATGGAAGTCAGTAGATAGTAGAAAAACATTGTTAAGTGCTGGAAAAAGTCTGAAATCTGATATCATACCTTGTTAATGAAGACAAAACAAATTCATTTTCAGATAAAAGAAAAAGAATTTGTCACTAACAGACTTGCATCAAAAAAACTATGAAGGAACTTTTTCAGAATTAAGAAAAATAATACCAAAAGAAAACGTAGAAATTTATAATAAAAATCAGTTGTAAATCATAAATTATTCCAAAACAAAATATTAAGGTAGTCTCTATAATTTGTATTTTATTTTTTAATTTTTTCTTAAAGATTTTATTTATTTGACAGAGAGAGACACAGAGAGAGAGGGAACACAAGCACGGGGAGTGGGAGAAGGAGAAGCAGGCTTCCCGCTGAGCAGGGAGCCAGATGCGGAGCTCAATCCCAGGACCCTGGGATCATGACCTGAGCCGAAGGCAGATGCTTAATGACTGAGCCACCCAGGTGCCCCTCTATCATTTGTATTTTAACTAAGAAGTGGTTCTTCTCATATTTTGTTTTTCTCTGAAGGCTTGGGAATAAATCATTATGTCAGTGACCTTTGAAATAATGTTTATAAAGTCTGAATATTTAATTTCCAAAGAAATTACGAAAGATGTGTGTGTGTGTGCATGTAAACGAAGAACTTTGATTGCAGATGCTTTTTAAATATCTTTAACTATTTTTGCAAAGATTGGCTTGAGAAATCTGGTCTTAAAATGGAGTAAAATGGAATTTTCTACCTTGACCTTCTGAAAATCACCCAAAAGCAAAAGGAGAACAACAACAACAACAAAAGAAATATAGTTTCTTGTTTGGTTGAACTAAGGGACGTCTGGAACTCTGAATCCCACTGTATGAGGAAGGGCTTCATATACATTTAAATAGTGGTGCAGAAAGACACCGAGACACAATGTCCATGCCCATCTCCCAAACATGTAGCACATTCTAAGGAATAAACCAACAATCCTTTATTATAGGAGAACTATTCCATTACTATAATAGCTTGAAGTTATGTTTTGGGTACATTGTAAATTGCTTATCTTTTGCAGGGACATCTTTCAGAAAGGGTTGAGGAAAATGATACATAAGTGGTTCTTTGGAGCTCACTTTTAGTTCAAAGAGATTTATTTTTTTTCATTGCAGTAACAATGAAAATAAATTGTAAAAATCTGAACTCATTGACAAAAATCTATACTACCTAGAGATAGTGACTAAGTGGATCCATTGTCTTCGTTATATCAGTTTAAAGTGTCATCTTATCAGAGTACAATACAAAGAAGTTCCTTTAACCGCACTATCAGTTAACTATTTGCCAAAATAATCAATATTCTGTTTCCTCTATAGAGCATTCTAATTGATGCCCAGGGCAGTCTAAATGCTGATAGTTGGCTGTTTTCTTAGTACCTTCATATGCCTCTCCTCCCACTATTCAAATTCTGTGCTTACTAAGAGTCTGCTGAGGGCGCCTGGGTGGCTCAGTCGGTTGAGCGACTGCCTTCGGCCCAGGTCATGATCCCAGGGTCCTGGGATCGAGTCCCACATCGGGCTCCCTGCTCTGCGGGGAGCCTGCTTCTCCCTCTCCTACTCCCCCTGCTTGTGTTCCCTCTCTCGCTGTGTCTCTCTCTGTCAAATAAATAAATAAAATCTTTAAAAAAAAAAAGAGTCTGCTGAGTTTGTTCCAAAAGTTATTTATGTCAGTTGTACATGTTAATGTATTAAGTTATTTAAGGAAATGTAATGTTAAGTGATGAAATATAAATGCAGAAAGAGCTGTTCTTTCTATGAAAACTTACTTCAGTGCTTTGGAAAATATTATGAAAAGTTTGTCTCTAACACATAGATCAATGGAACAGAATAGACAACCCAGAAATGAACCCACAACTTTATGGTCAATTAATCTTTGACAAAGCAGGAAAGTATATCCAATGGAAAAAAGTCTCTTCAACAAATGATGCTGGGAAAATGGGGCAGCAACATGCAGAAGAACGAAACTGGACCACTTTCTTACACCACACACAAAAATAAAGTCAAAATGGATGAAAGATCTAAATGTGAGACAGGAAACCATCAAAATCCTAGAGGAAAACACAGGCAGTAATCTCTTTGACACTGGCTGTAGCAACTTCTTACTAGATATGTCTCCTGAGGCAAGGAAGACAAAAGCAAAAATAAACTATTGGCACTTGATCAAAATAAAAATCTTCTGCACAGGGAAGGAAACAATCAACAAAACTAAAAGGCAGCCTTTGGAATGGGAAAAGATATTTGCAAATGACATATCCAATAAAGGGTTAGTGTCCAAAATACATAAAGAATTTATCGAACTCAATACCCAAAAAACAATCCAGTTAAAAAATAGGCAGGGGTGCCTGGGTGGCTCAGTCGTTAAGCATCTGCCTTCGGCTCAGGTCATGATCCCAGGGTCCTGGGATCGAGCCCCACATCGGGCTCCCTGCTCGGCGGGAGGCCTGCTTCCCCCTCTTCCACTGCCTGCTTGTATTCCCTCTCTTGCTGTGTCTCTGTCAAATAAATAAATAAAATCTTTAAAAAAAAAATGGGCAGAAGTCATGAATAGACGTTTTTCCAAAGAAATCATACAGATGGCTAATCGACTCATGAAAAGATGCTCAACATCACTCATCATCATGAAAATACAAATCAAAACCAAAATGAGATATTACCTCACACCAATCAAAATGGCTACAGGAAACAACAGGTGTTGGCAAGGATGGGGAGAAAGGAGAAGAGTCTCACACTGTTGGTGGGAATGCAGAGTTGGGTAGCCGCTCTGGAAAACAGTATGGAGGTTCCTCAAAAAATTAAAAATAGATCTACCCTATGATCCAGCAATTACCCTACTAGGTATTTACCCAAAGAATACAAAAATACTGATTCAAGGGATACATACACCCCTATGTTTATAGCAGCATTATCAACAATAGGCAAATTATGGAAACAGCTCAAATGCCCAACTACTGATGAATGGATAAAGAAGAAGTGACATATATAAATAATGGAATATTACTCAGCCATCAAAAAGAATGAAATTTCCGTTTGCCATGATATGGATGGAGCTAGAGAGTATCATGCTAAGCAAAATAGGTTAGTCGGGGAAAGACATAATATCATATGATTTCACTCATGTGGAATTTAAGAAACAAAGCAAATAAGCAAAGGGAAAAAAAAGAGATAGAGGCAAACCAAGAAACAGACTCTTAACTATAGAGAACGAACTGATGGTTACTGGAGGGGATGTGGGTGGGGGGATGAGTTAAATAGGTGATGGGGATTGAGGAGGACATGTGATGAGCACTAAGTGTTGTATGTAAGTGATGAATCACTAAATTCTACACCTGAAACTAATCTTGCACTTATGTTAACTAGCTGGAACTTAAATAAAAACCTGGAAAAAATTTTTTAAAAATCTATGTAAATAAAAATGTGGTCTCGAAACATTGCTTTTGAATTTGATGTGGATGAGACTGCAAATATAGGGAAAATTTCATTAAAATTTAGAAGATTTTTGAACTCAGATTTCTTGCTAAGTCTTTAAGGAAACTCAAAAAATTGTAGAAAATATCAGATAATTCAGATATAGTTTATATCAGAAAGATAATGTGGAGCTCAAGCCATAGATTTTGTATACTCAAAGCAAAGGCCCTATGTAAAAAAGGGCCAATATACATTTTATGTTTTAAACTTTTATGGTACATAGTCATCATTTTTATGTTTCCTCAATTTATCACACTTAAAAGAAACTACCACTATGTCACAGAAAAAAAGGTTTATCAATGCCCTTTCATGTGTGATTAGCCATGAAATTTCAATTACTGTATTTTTTTTGTCTCTATTCAACCGTATTTTAATACCATGAAGTATGTGCTTTCTAAAATTGAGAAGTCATGTGAATAAATATAGTTTTCAATTATCATTGTCCAACTCCATTTTTCTATTAGCATTTTATTATTATAAGTTAACTTGGCATGATGATAATAGTTAAAAGCTTCTGTAGAAAGCTTCATAATCATTTTAATAGTAGCTAGCATTTATGGAAGCTTTACTATATGCCAGTCACCTTGCTAAGTGCTTTATAGGAGTTAGCATCTTTAATTTTCACAGCTCTCAAGCTATCCCAGTTATGAGACATGCTATCATCAAATAGCCTATCATACCTACTTTTTGTGTCAAATATATATATCATAATGAATCATCTCAGTGCCTAATTCCAAAGTGAGTGATGCAGCATAATATGAATAGCCTGCTGTTTTGGATAAGAAAACAATGCAAAGTAATGAAAGTCCTTAGGTTTAAAAAAATGGAGCAAATTCCAAAAATAATCTCTTTACTCAAATTCATGGAATAATCAAATTTAAAACTAAAGATAAATTTAAGGAAATCTAACTCACTGAAGGATAATTATGGTTCTATAACCAATTCATTGGTTCATATATGAGTCTCACTAATGTTATAATTGATTTTGACTTAAGAATATGCCGTAAAGTTTACATTCTGTAAGAGGTCATTTCCCCAAAAGTCATGAAACATGACATTCATTGTGTTAGTTTCTACTGAAATCAGGGTTTTCCCCCAAATAAGCATTTAAAATACTCTTTCAAATTTTCCTGAACTTTTAGTCTATATAAGCCCTCTACACCTACACTTATTTACCCTTAAAAAAAAAAAACTCTAAAAGGGTAGGCACATTATTCTTTCCAATGTACTGATACACAAAATGAGATTGGGAGAATATAGGAGACTTGCTAGAAGACCCACAATAAATGTGGAAGTCTAATGTAACAGAATGTTGAATACGACTTTTCTTATTGCCCTGAGGTTGTCCACCAGAACCCACCTCTGAAAATTCAGAGAAAAAAAAAATGACATTAAGTCACTATCTTTTTCTAAAAGGAGCCTCCATCAAGTGGCCCAGAATTAGGTCCAGATGTCACACTGCACGTGTCCCAACTCACTCATACGGCAGGCAGCCACCACCCTACTGCTTCACCCTAGCATAATAAGGAGAGCCCCAGGGGAAGTGGAGTGCTATCAAAGTGACTCCTCCGCCTCCTTGTGGTAGTGGGGACGGGGTGCTGTTTTCTTCCTGAAACCAAATTGTGGGGCATTCCAAGGCAAAACATTCATAAAATTGGGGATGCATGTAAAAAGAATAGAGAGGCATTTTAGTCTTTGGCAAATTTGTTTTTCAAGATTATTTTGGCTATTCAAGGCCCCTACAATTCCATATGAATTAGAAGATCTACATTTCTGTTGCTACAAAAGGGCTATTTGAATTTTTGATAGGGATTGCCTTGTATCTGTAGATCCCTTTCAGCAACATTGATACTCTAACTCTTCTTTCTCTAGTTCCATAAGATGTAAAGTAGGTTATTTATCTGAAATCTTTTTTTTCTAATATAGGCATTGATTGCTATAAAGGTGTTTCTGAGCAGTGTTCTTACTGCACCCCAAAAGTTTTGGTATGTTGCATTTTCATTTTCATTCATCTCTAAATACTCTCTAATTTGCTTTGTGATTTTCCTTTTCATTGACCCACAGGTTGTTGAATGTGTTGTGTTATGTCCACATATTAGTGAAATTTCTAGTTTTCTTTCTTTTTTTCTGTTACTGATTTCTACCCTCATTTCATTGGGATCAAGAAGATACTTTGCATGATTTCACTATTATAAAATTTTATAAAATACATTATAAAATATATTGAGACTTTTTGTGAGGCCTAATATATGGTCCTGGATAATTTTCTATTTGCACTTGAGAAGGATGTGTGTTCTGTTATTTTTGAGTGGAGTGATCTCTATATGCCTATTATGTCTAGTTAGTTTGGTTTTGTTTTTGTCCTCTGTATCCTTGTTCCTCTTCTGACTACATAATCTATCCATTATTGAAAGTGGAGTATTGAAGTCTACAAGTATTATTTTACAACTGTCTGTTTCTCCCTTACAAATCTGGCAGGGTTTGCTTCCCATATTGTGTGGCTCTGTGTTTTAAATATGTTTATAATTGTTGTATCTTCTTAATGAATTGGCCCTTTTCTCAAAATGTGCTATTTTTGTCTCTTATACTAATATTTGACTTAAAGTCAGTTTTTTCTGATATTAATATAAATATCCCCTCTCTCTTTTAGGTGCAGTTTGCTTAGAATATCTTTTTTTTCCCATCTTTCACTTTCAACATATTCCTGCCTTTTGATCTAAAGAGTCCCTTGTAGACAGCATAGTATTGGATCATGTATTTTTAATCATTCTGGTCATATCTGCCTTTGATTGGAGAGTTTACTTACACTCAAAATAATTACTGACAAAAAAGGATTTATTACTTTCTTTTTGCTATTGGTTTCAAAATGTCTTATACTTTTTTCCCTTCATTGACTCCATTACTGCCTTCTGTGTTTGGTTAATTTTTGTAGTGACATGTTTCCATTCCCTTCCCTTTTGTTTATACTGGTTTAGATATTTCTTAGTAGATACCATGGGAATTACAATTAACATCGTAAATTTATAACAACCTATTTTGAATTGGTACCAATTTTCAATAACAAAAAAACTCTAGTCCTCTTCTCTTTGGGCTGGCCCCCTGTGCAGTCAGCCAGCCCTCTGCACACTCCACCTCTCCACTCCTGGGTCCTCAGCCTTGCATCCAAGACATGTCCCCAGCAGAGGAGTGCTGGGCAGGACTCATCCCCAGGCCTGTCTCTACTGTGGGTGTGGCAACAGCTGTTGCATGCACCCCCCAGCTTTCCCCCCCAGGACTCCTGCCTGGGGAAGAGATTGTTAGCCAGGCCTCCCTGGTGGGCATTTTGTGTTCAGCAATAAAGGCTCCGTCCTGGGGAGGGAGACTCTAGTCCTATACAACTCCCACCCTCCCCTTTATATTGTTGCTTTTGCAAGTTGCTTCTTTATATATTGTGGGACAAATAGATTTATACTTCTTTTTATGCATTTATCTTTTAAATCATGTAGAAAATAAAAATTGTGGTTACAAATAAAAAATACAATAATTTTGGCTTTTATATTTACCTATGTAATTATCTTTACCAGAGATCTTTATTTCATCATACAGCTTCTAGTTACCTTCTAGTGTCCCATCATTTCAATGTGGAGGACTCTATCATTATTTGTAGGCAGTTCTACTGTTAACAAAATCTCTCACCTCTCATTTACCTGGGGATATCTTCATTGCTCTTTCATTTTTGAGGGATAGTTTTGCTGAATATAGAATGGATTGACAGTTTTCCTCCCCACTCGATCTTCTGCTCTCCATGATTTCTGATGAGAAATTAGCTGATAATCTCACTGAGAATCCTTTGTATATGATTCTCTTTGACTGGAATTCAACACATAGATTATAATATAGCCTAGTGTGGATCTCTTAGTTTGTCCTACTTGGGGTTTACTGATCATCTTGGATTGGGAAGATTCACGAATGTCATTGTGTTTGGGAATTTGGGGTCCATTATTTCTTTAAATATTCTTGCTGCTCCTTTCTCTCTCTCTCTGATCTCCTCTGAGACCCCTATCATGTATATATTGGTCTGCCTTAAGGTGTCTTAGAGTTTTCTGAGGCTTGGTTCACTTTTCTAAATTCTTTTTTCTGTTTGTTCCCCAAACTGGATAATTTTAATAATCTTATCTTCGAGGTCACTGATTTTTTTTCTTCCTGTTTAAATTTGCTTTTGAACTCCTGCGGTGGAATTTTCATTTCAGTTATTTTAGTTTTAAGCTGCAGAATTTGTATTTTTATAATTTCCATCTCTTTATTGATATTATCATTTTGTTCATAAGTTATTTTCCTGAATTCTTTTAATTCGTTGTTCATGGTATCCTTTGGCTTTGAGCATATTTAATAAGACAGTAAGTTTAAGGTCTTTTTTTTTTAGTAAGTCCAATATCTGTGCTCAGGAATGGTTTCTGTCAGTTTATTATTTTTTTTTCTTTGGGTCACACTTTACTGTTTGTTTCTATGCTTTTTGATTTTTTTGTTGAAAACTGGGCAGTTGAATATTATAATATGATAATTCTGGAAATCAGATTCTCCCTCTTCCCAGGATTTAGCTGTTCTTTATTATTAAAGGTTGTGATCATCTATTTGATTAGTTTTCCAAATTCTTTTTAGAAAGACTCTATTGCTTGTCATGTATGGTTACTAAAGTCTCCGTTCTTTTATCTTGTGTTCAGCTAGTATTTTGACAAAAATTTCCTTGAACACAGGATTAAAAACAAACAAGAAAACATACACACAAAAAAAGCATGTCTCTTATTCTTTGCAGAGTGTCTCTGTTCTGGGGCTGTTTGTAACTCTATCTTAGCCTTCATTTCCTGCTTGCACTGAGCCTGGAGATCAGCCAGAGGTAAAAGCTTAGGATT
The DNA here is from genome assembly GCF_002201575.2 of Neomonachus schauinslandi. Lineage (NCBI taxonomy): Eukaryota > Metazoa > Chordata > Mammalia > Carnivora > Phocidae > Neomonachus > Neomonachus schauinslandi. The sequence goes on along the minus strand of NC_058419.1, from coordinate 34,588,188 downwards.
TTCTCATGTCTTTTCAGAGCGTTCATCCTGTCCTATGCATGCATGTAGCTTTCTTAATTCCCTAGAATAGTGTCACACTTTTGAGGACCGTAATTTCCTAAGGAAACTCTCACCTCAGCATTTCTTCCCAGGCTTTATGTAGTCTATTGTATGTCTCAACCATAATCTTTTACCCAGGCAGCTGCTAGCTTTTTATTCTCCTTACAGTATTTTCAAACAATACCTGATGCTTTCCCCCCCAGAATGAGTTCCAAGTTACAGAAAACAAAGAAGAATGCCTTGTCTTAGACTTCAGGTAGTCCTCAAACTGATTAAACTGATTAAAACAGACATAGTAATTTATCAGTGTTATCTCTTCTACTCCCTTCAAAATAGGAGACCAGAGTCTCACCATGAGAATGCAGTCTGTCATCTTCAAGACTATTTCTAAGCCAGAGATAGTGTGGGACAAAGGCAGGTAAAAACACCACAAAGCTTTCCCACGATTTTTAAGTTGCCTTTTTCTTGATTCAGTGTTCATTTTGTTGCTTTAAACTCTTGACTATTTTCAAGAAATCTCACAAAGCTGGTTCTAAAAATAACTGCTTATTTTTCAATGTTTCTGTGGAAGGACAGACATTTGGAGATAACTTCTCTACCAGTTCACTTATGTGACTCCTATATTTTAAATACTCTTTTTTTCCCCTCATTTTAACTCTCCTTTCTTTCCAGACTCCAATTATATGTATTTGGAGATAATGAGACTATGTCAGTTGTTGATGGGTGGGTACAAATCTCCATCTATATTTATATATGTATCTATTACTTCCTTTAAGCTGTTTGATATTGTCCCATATTCTTAACCCTTTTTTAAGAAATCTTTTTTTCTTTCTAAGAAATTTCTGTTGATCTGTATTCAGGTTCCCCCTTTTTTTTCTACCATCACCAATCTATTATTAAGCAAGAGAGTAAAATGTACATTTCATTTATTCTACCTTGCCTTCCTAAAATTACTTTTTGATTTTTATGTATAGTTTTCGTTTCTCTACTAAGCTTCCCTATCAGTTCACTCATTAATGACATATTTTTCTTAATTATTCAAATCACATTTTCTTTAATATTTTAGACATATTTTCAATGACCATTTTAAAATCTTTGTCTACTAAATCCAACATCGAGACTATTTTAGAGTTGATTTTTATTAACTGCTTTTTTTCTTGACAAAGGATCATATTTTTCTGTTTTATTGTCTAGTATTGTTTATGCCATACTAACTTTTGTGACTGCTATGTTATGTAGACACTGGATTCTTTATTCTTCCTCTGAATGGTATTGATTCTTTTATCTTTTAAAGAATTAAATAACTATATAATAACCATGAATTTGGATAGGCTTGGTTTTGCACATTTTTAAGGCAAGTGTGTAAAAAACCAAGGTATTCTCAAAGCCCCAATAACATGGTAGAACTCAACCTCTAAACTCATTTCACCTAGAATTTTCTAAGGCCTTGATCTTAAGTTTTGTTAATTGATCCTACATTAGACCTTACTCTAGAACAGGGATCAGCAAACACATGGACTTGTTTTTCTATACTACCAAGCTAAGAATGCTTTTTTTATGTTTTTATTTTTTTTAAAGATTTTATTTATTTATTTGAGAGAGAGAGAACACGAGTGGGGCAGAGGGGCAGAGGGTGAGGGAGAAGCAGGCTTCCCACTGAGCAGGGAGCCCAATACGGGACTTGATCCCAGGACCTTGAAATCATGACCCGAGCCAAAGGCAGATGCCTAACGACCGAGCCATGTTATATGTTTTTATGTTTTATATTTTTAAAGGGCTTTAAAAAAAAAAGGAGGGATAGAAAGGAGAAGAAAGAGAATGAAAAGGAGGAGTAAGAGAGATTGTATAGGCTACAAAAATCTAAAATATTTATTAACCAGACATTTACAGAAATATTTTGCCAATCCTCACTTGAGGAAATAGTCCTTCTTCCTAAGGTACAGCCTTTGTGGATGTCTCTGTTGGATGAGACAGTTATCAGCATAGTGTTAAGCAGATTGTTCCTCTCTGGTATGCCAGAAATTCAAAGCTCTCCATCACTAAAGAACCCATAGTACCACATAGACTCGGAGCCCTTGCTACACAGCTCTGGAAACCTGCTGCACAGATTCTAGACACATTAGTTACTCTGAACTCTGAACTCTGATCTGTCTTTTTTTTTTTTGATCTCTGTCTTTTTAATTTAGCTGGACTACTGTACTCTGCATGGGTTCCAGCTCATACATGTACTTGGAACCTAGTGAACAATAAAGAAGTGATAGTTATTTTAATGAACAACTCATTAAAATCTTAAAACAACGTTATGCGTTAGATATCACTATCTCCATTTCACAGATGGAGCAACTGAGGCTCAAAGAGTTTAAGTTTAAGCTACTTTTCATAAGTCACAGAAAATGATTCTTTTCATTAAAATATATGAAAGAATATATGCATGCAATATATAAAAGGCAGTGCAACAGATTTCATTGAAATTGATGGAGATGGGCCTTTCTCCTATACTTGAAATACCATGCTGATTATCTAGTACCATTTTGTAGACGTTCCAAAATAGAAATTTTCAAAGTCTGAAGCAATTGAGCATATTAACCTTGGTAGCATTTAATTATGGACTAATTACTATAATTATTTGAGTTAGCTAAATAAATGCTAAGTATCTATGTAAGTATATAAATTGTACATAACTACATTGAATATTTAATAAAGTGAAAGTTATTCAACAGTTCATTTTTAAAAAAATCATAGTAATTGAATGACAGGTGAACAACAGAATAAGAACAGTTGGGAAAATATTTTAGATGTATGAAGAATCATTTTGAAAACACAAATGTGATATTTGGTAAGCATGAATTGGAATGTTTTGCTATATTCTAGAGAGAACACATCAGTGGTATTCTCTAAAAAAATACTACTCTAAAAAAATACTACTACTTTTACCAAAGTTCAAGATTTGGCATTCAGCTTGTTTTCATTATAATGAGATCAAATTTATAAATAGCCAGCTTTATTTTGTGATTGCATATATAAATCTATTTGGAATAGGGTGGGAGATAGGAGTTCAGTTGAGGGGTAAGAGTGTGATGCTTTTGTGATTTAAATTAATTGTATCTTTAAAAATAAATGTAGTCATTTAAGTAGTACTATATTTTAATTTAATGAATTAAGTTGCTTCAAATCTCTGCTGGACCCGAAAGGACTTGCTTTAACATTGAAATAAAAGAAATAAGAGTTGAGAGGCAAGATGGTGGAGGAGTAGGGGCCCCGTTTCAACTGGTCCCCTGATTAGCTGGATATCTACCAAACCATTCTGAACACCTACAAAATCAGCTTGAAATATAAGAATATATATCTGGATCTCTACAAGCAGAAAAGCTCTGCCTGTCGCAAGGTAGGAAGGGTGGAGTCGTGCATCTGTGGGGTGATATTGGAAGATAAACAGAAGGGGGAGGGAGCCTCCATAAGCTGGCTCCTGGAAAGTGATATAACACCAGAGTGCAAAAGTATCCTGTGTGGGGGACCAGACAAAAACTTGCAGAGCAGTAGTGACTGGGAAAAGGCTTTAGAGCAGTGCCCAGACAGGACCCAGGAGCTGTGGGTGTGGGCAAGCCCACAGCTGTTCACAGTTATAGAGGCATGAGAGCAGGCACATGCCCAGGCCCTTGGGAAGACCTCTGAGAGAGTCACCGTGGGTGCGCACGTGGGAGGCTGTGGTTTTCAGCAGCACATACAAAAATGGAGTCTGTGTGTCCTGGAGGGTTTAGTGAAGAGAGCAGACTGCAATTTCTCTGTTCTGGGCCAGAGGTATGGGTGCAGTCATTTTTGCTCTGACCCTTGGAAAAGGCACAGAATGCCACCAGAGAACAAAAGCTCACAAAAACGTTTTCCATGGCCCATCCCCCCCGACAGGGGGCAGGGCAACTCCGCCCAAGCAGGGTTGTCTGAGAAACAGCACAGCAGGTCCCTCCCCAAGAAGATGGCTGGAAGAACAAGAGGACGACAGCCCTATGGTCCCCATAAGACTGTAAAATCCCAACACCAGGGGAAAATAGTATATTGTGCTCCATGCATTGCCTCACGGCTTGTTTATTTATCAGATACAACTCTTTTTCTTTTTATTCTTTCTCTTACACTTTTCTGTTTTTTACTTTTTACCTTTTCGTCATTGCAACTAGATGTTTAATGTATCAACTTATATTTCATAGTAGTTTTTTAACTTGTACTTTTTCACACCTATATTTTTTATAGGTATATGCTTCATTGTACTCTTTTCTTTCCCTATTCAATATTAGCTTTATATATATATATATATATATATATATATATATATATATATATATATATATATATGTTTTACTTTCCCTGTAATTTTGGGAAGTAGTGTCCTCTAACAAACAGAACAAAATACACCCAGGAGTAACTGAAACACCCTACTTTGTCCACAGTGAGAGACTATAGCCCCCCCTTCCCTTCCCCTCATCCCCCTTTTTTTAATTTTTAATTTTTAAAAAAAATTTTTAATTTTATAAATTTTATGCTTGTGTTTCATTTTGGCTTTGATTTTTGATAGCAGCTTCTGACTGCTCCAGATTTTGCTGGGGTGCATCTTGCTTGGATCATGGTTATTTTGGACTCTGTACATTCCCTCAACCACCCCTAAACAGAATGACTTGGAGGAGGAACTCCCAACAAAGAAAAGAATCAGAGACAATGTCCTCTGCCACAGATCTAATGGATATGGATATGAGCAAGATGTGAGAGATAGACGTCAGGGTAGCAATTATGAAGTCAATAGCTAGGCTAGAGAAAAACATTAGCAACAATATAGAATCTCTAAGGGCAGAAATGAGATCTAATCAGGCTGAACTTAAAAGTGCTATGAATGAAATGCAGTCTAAACTGGATACTCAAACAGCCAAGGTAAATGAGGCAGAAGAACGTATTAGTGATCTAGAAGATAAGCTGATAGGAAGGAAGCCGAGGAGGATAGGAACAGGCTGCTAGAAGCCCATAAGAACAGACTTAGATTAATGAATGACGCCATGAAACGTTCCAGTGTCAGAATTATTGGGATCCCTGAGGGGTCAGAGAGAGAGAGGACTAGAAGGTATATCTGAGCAAATCACATCTGAGAACTTCCCTAATCTGGGGAAAGAAATAAGCATTCGTGTCCAAGAGGCAGAGAGGACCCCTCCCAAGATCAATAAAAATAGACCAACACCCCCGCATATAGTAGTGAAACTTGCAAATCTTAGAGCCAAGGAAGCTATCCTGAGAGCACCTGGGGGAAGAGATTTCTTATATACAGAAGGAGGAACATCAGAATCACATCAGACCTGTCCAGAGAGACCTGGCAAGTCAGAAAGGGCTGGCAAGACATATCCAGGGTACTAAATGAGAAGAACACGCAGCCAAGAATACTTTATCCAGCAAGGCTATCATTCAGAACAGACAGAGTGACAAAGAGCTTCCAGGACCGACAGAAACTGAAAGAATATGTGACCACCAAACTAGCCCTGCAAGAAATTTTAAGGGGGATTCTATAAAAGAAGAAAGACCCCAAGAGTAATATAGACCAGAAATTTACAGAGATAATCTATAGAAACAGGGACTTTACAGGCAATATGATGGCACTAAATTCATATCTTTCAATAATTCTCAATGTGAACAGCCGAAATGCTCCCATGAAATGGCACAGGGTTTCAGATTGGATAAAAAGTCAGGACCCATCCATATGCTGTCTACAAGAGACTAATTTTGAACCTAAAGACACCTCCAGATTGAAAGTGAGGGGATGGAGAAATATTTTTCATGCCAACAGACCTCAAAAGAAAGCTGGGGTAGCAATTCTCATGTCAGACAAATTACATTTTATTTTATTTTATTTTATTTTATTTTTTTTAAAGATTTTATTCATTTACTTGAGAGAGAGAGAATGAGAGAGAGAGCACATGAGAGGGGGGAGGGTCGGAGGGAGAAGCAGACTCCCCGCCGAGCAGGGAGCCCGATGCGGGACTCGATCCCGGGACTCCAGGATCATGACCCGAGCCAAAGGCAGTCGCCCAACCAACTGAGCCACCCAGGCACCCGACAAATTAGATTTTAAACCAAAGACTGTAGTAAGAGATGTAGAGGGACACTATATCATACTTAAAGGGTCTGTCCAACAAGAAAATCTAACAATTGTAAATATCTATGCCCCAACATGGGAGCAGCCAACTACATAAACTGACTATTAACCAAAATAAAGAATCATATTGATAATAATACATTAATAGTAGGAGACCTCAACACTCCACTCTCAGCAATGGACAGATCATCTAAGCAGAAGACCAACAGAGAAACAAGAACTTTGAATGACACATTGGACCAGATGGACTTTGTAGATATTTACAGAACATTCCACCCTAAAACAACAGAATACTCACTCTTCTTGAGTGCATACAGAACTTTCTCAAAATAGACCACATACTGGGTCACAAATCAGGTCTCAACTGATACTAAAAGATTGAGGTTATTCCTTGCATGTTATCAGACTACAGTGCTTTGAAACTGGAACTCAATCACAAGAAAAAATTTGGAAGGAATTCAAACACTTGGAAGTTAAAGAGCATCCTGCTAAAGAATGATTGGGTCAACCAGGAAATTAAAGAAGAACTTAAACAATTCATGGAAACTAATGAGAATGAAAATACATCAGTTCAAAACCTATGGGATACTGCAAAGGCGGTCCTAAGGGGGAAATACATAGCCATCCAAGCCTCTCTCAAAAAAGTAGAAAAATCCCAAATGCACAAGCTAACCTTACACCTAAAGGAGCTGGAGAAAGAACAGCAAATAAAACCTAAACCAATCAGGAGAAGAGCAATAATAAAGATTAGAGCAGAGATCAATGAAACAGAAACCAGAAAAACAGCAGAACAGATCAACCAAACTATAATCTGGTTCTTTGAAAGAATTAATAAAATCGATAAACCTCTGCCCAGACTTATCCAAAAGAAAAGGGAAAGGACCCAAATCAATAAAATCATGAATGAAAGGCAAGAGATCATGACTAACACCAAGGAAATAGAAACAATTATTAGAAATTATTACCAGCCACTATATGCCAACAAATTAAGCAACCTGAAAGAAATGGATGCTTTCTTGGAAACTTATAAACTACCAAGACTGAAACAGGAAGAAAAAGACAATCTGAATAGACCAATAACCAGTAATGAAATTGAAGCAGTAATCAAAAACCTCCCAAAAACAAGTCAGGGCCAGATGGCTTCCCAAGGGAATTCTACCAAACATTTAAAGAAGAAATACCTATTCTACTGAAGCTATTTCAAAAAATAGAAACAGAAGGCAAACTTCCAAACTCGTTTTATGAGGCCAGCATTACCTTGATCCCAAAGCCAGGCAAAGACCCTATCAAAAAGAGAATTGCAAACCAATATCCCTGATGAACATGGATGCCAAAATACTCAACAAGATCCTAGCCAATAGGATCCAACAGTATATTAAAAAGATTATTCATCACAACCAGGTGGGATTTATTCCTGGGATGCAAGGGTGGTTCAATATTTGCAAATCAATCAACATGATAGAGCACATTAATAAAAGAAAAGACAAGAACCATATGATCCTTTCAATTGACACAGAGAAAACATTTGACAAAATACAGCATCCTTTCCTGATTAAAACTCTTCAGAGTGTAGGGATAGAGGGAACATACCTCAATATCATAAAAAGCCATCTATGAAAAGCCCACAGTGAGTATCATTTTCACTGGGGAAAAGCTGAGTGCTTTTCCCTTAAGGTCAGGAACATGACAGGGATGCTCACTCTCACCATTATTGTTCACCATAGTACTAGAAGTCCTAGCATCAGCAATCAGACAACAAAAAGAAATAAAAGGCATTCAAATTGGCAAGAAGAAGTCAAACTCTCTCTCTTCCCAGATGACATGATACTTTATGTGGAAAATCCAAAAGACTCCACCCCCAAATTACTAGAACTCATCTAGCAATTCAGCAATGTGGTAGGATACAAAATCAATGCACAGAAATCAGTTGCATTTCTATACACTAACAATGTGACTGAAGAAAGAGAATTAAGGAATCGATTCCATTTACAATAGCACCAAAAACCATAAGATACCTAAGAATAAACCTAACCAAAGAGGTAAAGGATCTATGCTCTAGAAACTACAGAAAACTTATGAAAGAAATTGAGGAAAACACAAAGAGATAGGAAAACCATTCCATGCTCATGGACTGAAAGAATAAACATTATTAAAATGTCTATCCTGCCCAGAGCAATCTACACATTCAATGCCATCCTTATTAAAATACCATTGGCATTTTTCACAGAACTGGAACAAACAATCCTAAAATTTGTATGGAACCAGAAAAGACCCGGAATTGCCAAGGGAATGTTGAAAAAGAAAAACAAAGCTGAGGGCATCACATTACCTGATTTCAAGCTATATTACAAAGCTGTGATCACCAAGACAGTAGGGTACTGGCACAAAAACAGACACATAGATCAATGGAACAGAATAAATACTCCAGAAATGGACCCTCAACTCTATGGTCAACCGATCTTTGACAAATCAGGAAAAAATATCCAATGGAAAAAAGACAGTCTCTTCAGTAAATGGTGCTGGGAAAATTGGATAGCTACATACAGAAGAATGAAACTCGACCATTCTCTTACACTATACACAAAGATAAACTCAAAATGGATGAAAGACCTAAATGTGAGACAAGAATCCATCAAAGTCCTAGAGGAGAACATAGGCAGTAACCTCTTTGACCTCAGCCACAGCAACTTCTTTCAAGACACGTCTCCAATGGCAAGGGAAACAAAAGCAAAAATGAACTACTGGGACTTCATCAAGAAAAAAAGCTTCTGCACAGCAAAGGAAACAGTCAACAAAACTAAGAGGCAACCCATGGAATAGGAAAAGATATTTGCAAATGACATTACAGATAAAGGGCTGGTATCCAAGATCTATAAAGAACTTCTCAAACTCAACACCCAAAAAACAAATAATCAAGTCAAAAAATGGGCAGAAGACACGAACAGACACTTCTCCAAAGAAGACATGCAAATGGCTAACAGACACATGAAAAAATGTTCAACATCACTGGCCATCAGGGAATTTCAAATCAAAACCACAATGAGATGCCACCTTACACCAGTTAGAAGGCAAAAATTAACAAGGCAAGAAACAACAAATGGTGGCGAGAATGTGGAGAAAGGGGAACCCTCTTACACTCTTGGTGGGAATGCAAGCCGGTACAGCCACTTTGGAAAACAATATGGAGGTTCCTCAAGACATTAAAAATTGAGTTACCCTATGACCCAGGAATTGCACTACTATATATTTATCCCAAAGATACAGATGTAGTGAAAAGAAGGGGCACATGAACCCCAGTGTTCATAGCAGCAATGTTCACAATAGCCAAACTGTGGAAGGAGCTAAGATGCCCTTCAACAGACGAATGGATAAAGAAGATGTGGTCCACATATACAATGGAATATTTCTCAGCCATCAGAAAGGATGTATATCCACCATTTGCATTGACATGGATGGAACTGGAGGGGATTATGCTAAGTGAAATAAGTCGAGCAGAGAAAGACAATTATCATATGGTTTCACTCATATGTGGAACATAAGCAATAGCATGGAGGACCATAGGAGAAGAGAGAGAAATCCAAAGGCGGAGAAATCAGAGAGGGAGATGGACCATGAGAGACTATGGACTCTAAGAAACAAATTGAGGGTTTCAGAAAGGAGGGCGATGGGGGGATGGGGTAGCTGAGTGATGGGTATTAAGGTGGGCACATGTTGTGTTGAGTACTGGGTGTTATACACAGCTAATGAACCATTGAACACTACATCAAAAACTAGTGATGTACTATATGGTGGCTAACTGAACATAAAAGAAAGAACAGTTCAGTTTAACAGAAGCCTTTGACAACCAAGAAATAAATTTGTCCTCAAAATAACCCCTGAATCTCTCAATTAATTAGTTTTTTAAAAATGATTAGTTTTAATCTATCTGGAATTAAGGTGATCAAAATGTAATGGTTTTTAAATATATAATTCACTCTGGAATATACTAAGAAGGGAATGAGACCTATAAACGTTGACATGAGATTTATGCTATACAGATAGACCAGTTACATAGGGGAGGGGGGATAAAGTGGAATTTATTACTGATACCTGAGATTTTAGTCATGTTGCTAACTTCAATGCTATTAATTTAGGTATAATGTCAGAAGGGACAAGATGCACTCTAAGATCTTTGACTTCTTGCGAATAAGGTTTATGTTCCAAAGGCCTATTTTATCCAGCTCTATGGAGACTGTATAGCCAATAGAGGAACAATAATTTGAGAAATCTAAAACCAGGTAATCTATGTGTTTGTGCTGGCTTATTCTCACTAGAATAAGGATTAATGTCATTTGTGCAAATTACATTTCTTACAGTCCTGATCTATTTACTCCAACTCTACCAATAAAATTTCCACATGACACACACTGAACCATGGGAAAGTAATTTTCTAGAGGCACCAAAGTTGTTATCCCACACAGTATAACACCAAACCATTTGGGAATGATCAGTGATTAGAGATTAGTTTGCCAATGATGGCAAGTGAATCATTTTTATGGCTTTAAAGATAAATCTCTAGGTTGGTTAATATAAAAATAGTGGCTTTCCACATATCTTCTCTATTCTTAACCTTGCTTAAGTCACACATTTCTTTGAAAATTTGAAAAGAGGGGCGCCTGGGTGGTTCAGTCGTTAAGCATCTGCCTTTGGCTCAGGTCATGATCCTAGGGTCCTGGGATCGAGCCCCATGTCGGGCTCTCTGCTCAGCGGAGAGCTTGCTTCTCCTTCTCCCATTCCCCCTGCTTGTGTTCCCTCTCTCGCTGCATCTCTCTCTGTCAAATAAATAAATAAAATCTTTCAAAAAACAGAAAATTTGAAAAGAACTATGTATTAACTCCACAGAGAAAGACATGTATAAATGGACATGCATAACATTTTGTATACAATTTCAGCGCATTCACATACTCCATTAAACCCATCATGAAACTAAAGCACCACATTAAAAATCTCTGCTTTAGAATTAAGTGTTAATGGGAGGGAAGGGGAATTGAAAATGAACACTACACTGAAAAGGAAGTGTTCTGTTTTATTTTTAAAAATGAGACAAGAGGGGCACCTGGGTGCCTCAGTCGGTTAAGCATCTGCCTTCGGCTCAGATCATGATCCCAAGGTCCTGGGATGGAGCCCCATGTCAGGCCCTCTGCTCAGTGGGGAACCTGCTTCTCCCTCTCCCTCTGCCTGATACTCCACCTGTTGTGCTCTCTCTGTCTCTCTCTCTCTCTGTCAAATAAATAAATAAAATCTTTAAAAACAACAACAACAAAAAATGAGACAAGAAACTTTGCAAAGAGGTGGCAAATTTCTATCATACAGTATTTCTTTTCCCCATGAGATTCCACAAAAACAATGATAATTTTTATGTCTCAGTACCCCGGACCAGGCTGTGCTCTTGTTATGTAGTGATAAATGTCCAGGAGAAAATGAAGTGTGTTGTTGTATAACAGTCTGTTAGGAGAAGCTGTCCATTATGGCCCCTGAGTATCTCGGTATATTCTCACTGGGTATACCAAACACACAAGGTCTTGATCACTCTTTACCTGGACCATTTCTTGAGGTTGTGTTTGCAAAGAAACCCTGAAGGATGGGGTATTATCTCCTATCAAAGAGCAGGTTTGCTTCTGCTTTTTGAATCTTCTAAATTTAACATTACTCTCCTGTAACACAACACATAATATGTATACGCATCTATCATGGACCCTTTGGGTTGCCCCAGTGGGACATGGATGGCATGGGGATACTACACAAATCAACATGAAGCTCTCATGACTCCTTTTGCTGTGAGTAATGCAGTCCTTTGTCTCTTACTCAGGTCTTCTCTCAGCTACTTAGCTAGTAAGTACTATAAGCAAGGCTCTGCACAGTTTCTGACACAAACTACCCCTAAACTTGGTGGCTAAAAAGAATAACCCTTTGTTATAGCTCATGGTTTTGTGTGTTAGGAATTCCAGCAATGCTTGGCTGAGTGATTCATTTTCTCCACATGGTGTCAACCGGGGTCACTCAGTGGCATTCAGCTGATGGCTGAGAAGGACTAGAGGATCTAAAAAAAGATTTATTCACTTGCCCGATGCCTCGGCAGTGCCATCTAGAAGATTGAATTCTTCTGGGACTGTCTCTCCTATAGTCCCAGGGTCCCTGCACATGATTTCCCCAGCAAAATAGTCACAGATCAGATTTATTATAGGGTGGCTTAGGGCTTCAAGAGTAAATACCCCCAGAGAGCTAGGTGGAAGCTGCAGGACATCTTATGGCCTAACCCCAAAAGTCCCAGAATTTCACTTCTGTCAACTTGGATTAGTCAAACCAGCTCAGTATTCATAGGAGGGGAATTAGGCCCTAAATCTCAATAGGAGAACTCCTTTTTTTTTTTTTTAAAGATTTTATTTATTTGACAGAGAGAGCACAAGCAGAGGGAGAGAGAGGGAGAAGCAGGCTCCCCCACCGAGCAGGGAGCCCGATGTGGGGCTCGATCCCAGGACTCTGGGATCATGACCTGGGCCGAAGGCAGCCACTTAACCGACTGAGCCACTCAGGCGTCCCACAATGGGAGAACTCTTAAAAAATTGGTATTCATTTTTTTTAAGATTTTTTTATTTATTTGGGAAAGAGAGAGAGAGAACAATCACAAGTGGGGGGAGGGGCAGAGGGAGAGGGAGAAGCAGACTGCCCACTGAGCAGGGAGCCAGACACAGGGCTCTCTCCCAGGATCTGAGATCATGACCTGAGCCAAAGGCAGACACTTAACCAGCTGAGCCACCCAGGTGCCCCTGGTATTTATTTTTAAACTGCCATGGTACGTACTTAATAAGGATTACTTGTGGAGTTTTTTTCTAAACCTCTGAGCCTATCACTTGAGTTTTCAAATAGATTCTGGGCTCATCATTATAACAGGATATTTGCTATAACCTTTGATGATAGATAGATAGGTAGATAGATAGCCAGATGAAGACTATGAATGCATTTTTTGGTCAACTCTTGAAAAATAAATTTTTTGGATTTAAAATTCCTTAGAATATTTTACTGGGGGCTTGGGGTTGGGTTTTGAGAGAGATAAAAGAAGTATCTGAACCTTTAGTACCACTTATCTCTTTAATAGGAGTCATCTTGTTTTTATCAATTTTAGTCAGATAAAGTCATACTCTGCACTGTTAATTGAGAGGAAATCACCTATTGTTAATTAAATTTAGCATTTCATTTTGTTTGAAGAATTTTAGTCATCAAATGAAAGAGTTTGTCAAAATCCCCTTTATTTAAAATTAAATATGTAGGCATGGTAGGTAAGGCTTGGTAATTGAAATGGAGTCTGGTTTGTTGTTTGTTCTCTTTTCCTTGTTCTGAAAATTAAATTTTACTGCATTTAAACTATTCAATTTATTTGAAAATAGTGTAATAAATTATTATTTCATGAAGAATGATAAAACTAATGTATTTATTACATTTGGGCTTATGGTTAGATGATAATGATTGTTTTGATAGATACTCATTTTTTTTTTTCTGACCCTTTACTGTATCTCTACTCAATGGAAGTTAATGGTAACATGTTGTTTGAAAATATCTAAACCTTTTATTTTTAAAATGTTTAAAGTTGTAAAATGTTACTAAATGATTCAAAAATAATATTATTACTGGTTTAATCAGGAAACAGTGTAAAAAAAAATCAATCTGAAAACATTCCAAGGTCTGGAATAAAACAACTGATAAAAACTTAAAAGAACTCAAAGAAACTTAAAAATGCAAAAACATTAAGAACTTAAAGCAAGAGTAAGTACTTTTTAAATGATGGTTATCTCAAAACACAAAAGTTAAAATATCAAAACAAAAGTAAGTCTAAACTACTAGAAAAAAGGCAGCAAAATTAGAAGCCCAATACTAAGAATGTTCTAAATAGTTAAAAAAAAAAACAACTATTGTAGTACTAGAGTACAACAAAATAAATATGAAAAAGACTACGAAATTCTAAAATCAGTCTCTTTATACCAATGGTTCTCAAGTGTGACATTTATACTTGAGGCACATTGTCTGCAGAATACCCAGAGTTATTTATGCACATTTTGTGGTGCCCTGAATATAATTTTCTTTCTTGTTCAAGAAGGTCTATCAGAATGAAAGTCAATGTAATTATAGGAATAATCTAAATTCCTCTCTATTAAAAATAAATCTTTGGTACTTTAATTCACCTGTAAAAAGATTATGTTCTTTCTGCCTGAAATATTTTTCCCAACACTGTTTTGCTAAGTTCCAGTCATCCTTCAGGTCTCAGCAAAAAATCATTTCCCCAAAGAGGTCTTCCTAAATACTCCCTATTGGCAATCAATTTGAATCAGGTCCCCTCTATTATTCCTTTTCATAGCACTAGCTATCTCTCCTTCATAAGACTCAGCATAATTTGTAATCAAATATATGTTCACTTTTTATTGTTGTTTTCCCCCTACCTCTAGAATGTAAACTCTTGGAAAGCGGGGACTTTGTCTTGTTCACTACTGTATACTCCATCTTCTTGAACAATCCCTACCTAGCATATAATACGTACCCAATCAGTAAATGTTTGTTGAAGAAATGAATACATGAATGGCTTCACAAATAATCTTAATTCACAAGCATTTTACTTTTTTAAAAAATTTAATTTATTTATTTGACAGAGAGAGTTAGAGAGCACAAGCGGGGAGAGCAGTAGAAGGAGAGGAGAAGCAGGCTCTGCGCCAAGCTGGGAGCTCAATGCGGGACTCAATCCCAGGACCCTGGGATCACGACCTAAGCCAAAGGCAGACACTTAACCATCTGAGCCACCCAGGTGCCCCTCACAAGCATTTTAAAATACTGCAGTTGACAACCAATATTGTTAGAGTGGAAACTTTTCAATCAATATTGTTAGATGGGAAAATTTTGAAGGATCAAACCATGACCAAGATAGACGGAGCTAGAAGGAACTGGGACATCCTCTGATTTTGTTGTAAGATTGAGTCACATTGTAGTATCTTCTGTGTTCTAAGAGGGTCAAGTCCCAAATTAACTATTTCACTCATTCAGTCAAGAAATATTTATTAAGTGTCTCTATATATCAAGTACAGTACTATACACTGGAGATATGTTTCAGTCAAGATAGGCCAGGATTAGCTAAAGCAAGGCCTTGTCTTATTGAAAGGGATATATGCCTGTTCACCTTTCTGCTCAACAAATATTGGCTCACTTTCCCTCTTGTAAGCAGATATACTCCCTCCCTCTCTGAGGAAGACAAACCAAAAAGTTGGATTTTTTTTTCAGGGAAGTAAGCACAAAGCCTAGGATCTCTGAATAACTGCCTACCTCAGAGCCCAAGAATGGTTCTGAAAAGGGTGCCTGGGTGGGTCAGTCATTAAGCGTCTGCCTTCAGCTCAGGTCATGATCCCAGGGTCCTGGGATCGAGCCCCACGCCAGACTCCCTGATCAGCGGGGAGCCTGCTTCTCCCTCTCCCACTCCCCCTGCTTGTGTTCCCTCTCTTGCTGTCTCTCTCTCTGTCAAATAAATAAATAAAATCTTAAAAAAAAATGGTTCTGAAAATTAAAAAGACAAGTTATCTGCTCCCCACATATTCAACATACCATGGTGGGGCAGGACAGGACAATCTCAATTAACACCACTATTGGAAAGGGGAAGAATGAGAGACAAAAAGCAGTGAATGTTATTTAGCAATTCTGAAATCCCAATGGGCAGTCTTTCCCTACTGATAGCAAATCTTTGAATTAGGGGATGATTTAAATGTGGAAAGAGGCTCCTCAGAGCTGTAGATCTTGCTTCTGCCATCTGGGATGTTCTCCCTTTTCCATCATCCTCTTTGACTCCAAGTAAATCGGCATTGGGAAATAGGTATTACTTGGGTCCTAGCAACTTTTTCAGCTTACTTCTTACCTTTAGAAAGGTCCAAGGGTTGTTTTAAATCTTAAACAGGTAGACATTTTTATTCCAGAGCTATGGTTTTTTTGGCAGTGCAAGTCTGAAAACATAGTAGATCCTTAACCATTTTATTGCAATCAACAACATGTTTTAAGAATGCACAGTTATGGGCACCTGGGTGGCTCAGTTGGTTAAGCGACTGCCTTCGGCTCAGGTCATGATCCTGGAGTCCCGGGATCGAGTCCCGCATCGGGCTCCCTGCTCGGCAGGGAGCCTGCTTCTCCCTCTGACCCTCCCCTCTCTCATGTGCTCTCTGTCTCTCTCATTCTCTCTGTCTCAAATAAATAAATAAAATCTTTAAAAAAAAAAAAAAGAATGCACAGTTATTTTTCAAGATGTAATATACAAAACTGATATATTTCTTTGCTTTCTTTCCTCTTACCTTTCTGTCTTGATGTCTTGACCTAAAGGTTGGAACCTTGAACATAGGGCTTTACTGAAAAAACCATATCCTTTGGCTCTTATTCTCAGTCATTTCATAAAACTGAAGAGATCTACTGGGTGTCCATACTCATAATCAGTTTGCCTTAATGTAGTTTACTTAGGAGAAAGCATCTGCTTAAATGGTTATTCCTCAAAGGTTTTCTCAATCTTATCTCTTTTTTTTAAGTTTGAGGGATTTTAAATTGAGAAGTAGTTGTCTTTATTTCTTCAACTGTAAAAAGTATCTGAATTTCTGAACTCTGTTTCTCTACATCAGTTTACAAATTGGCCAAAGTTTCCTGAGCTGACTTCTTTCTTGTAACTCCAATTTTTCAACATCCTTCTCTAGAGGTACAAGCGAATTAGATACATGATCTGTTTTGCCAGTTATCACAGGGTAAGTGTTCTACTCCCATAATCTAGGTCACAATCTCTGTAGCCTCTAATAGTAGTTTCCTGCTTGCACCCCTTCCAACCACTGAACCAATGTCAGATAGTTTATGCTTTTGCAACCTCTCCCTTCTATCTATCTAATTTCTTGTTTTTTAGCTTTCTTGAAGTATAGTTGGCCCTTGAACAATGTGGGGGTTAGGGGAGCCAACCCCCATGTAGTAAAAAATCTACATATAAATTTGACTTCCCCAAATCTTTTTTTTCCCAAAGATTTATTTATTTTAGAGAAAGAGAGAGGAGAAAGAGAGAGAGCAAGGGGAGAGGCAGAGGGAGAGAATCTCAAGCAGATTCCCCACTGAGTGCAGAGCCTGATGCCGGGCTTGATCCCATGACCCATGAGCTCATGACTTGAGCCAAAACCAAGAGTCAGATGCTTAACTGACTGAGCCACCCAGGCACCTTGACTCCCCAAAATCTTAACTACTAACAGCTTACTATTGATCAGAAGTCTTAATGATTACATAAATGATTGACTAGCACATGTTCTATATATGTATTTTATACTGTATTCTTATCAAGTAAATTAGAGAAAAGGAAATGTTATTAAGAAAATCATAAGGAAGAGAAAATACACTTGCAGTATTTTACTGTAAAAGATCTGCACATAAGTGGACTCGTGCAGTTCAAACTTGTGTTGATCAACTATATAATTGAAAAATAAACATTTATATATATTTAAGGTGTACAACTTGATGTTTTTATATATGTATGCATTATGAAATGATCACCACAATTAAGCTAATTAACAAATCTATCACCTCCATGTAGTTATTTTTTTTCTTTTTTTGTGGTGAGAGTACTTAAGATATACCCCCTTAGAAATGTCAAGTATATAATATGTTATTATTAACTGCAGTCACCATGCTATATATTACATTTTCAGGACTTACTCATTTCGCACAATTGAAACTCTGTACCCCTTTGACTAACATCTCCCTCTTTCACCCTTCCCCCTAGCCCCTGACAACCAACATTCTTCTTTTTGATTCTATGGGTTTGGCTATTTTAAATCCCGCATATAAGTGAGATCATGCAATATTTGTCTTTATGAGTCTGGTTTATTTCATTTAGCATAAATTTATCCATGTTGTCACAAATCATAGGATTTCCTTCTTTTTTCTGTGTATCCAATTTCTATTTCAGTTGGGATAAGCTAGGTTATGCTGAAGTAATACCACCAAAATTTTATCAGCTTAACACAACCAAAGTATATTCCTTACTCATTCAAAGTGCTTCAGGTCCAGATGAGTTCCTAAGGGAAGCCATGTTCCATATAGTGGCATAGGATGCCAGATCGCTTTAATCTTATGACATCTTATCCATGATTCGATAATTTCTAGAATCTGGGAAGAAAGAGCATGGGGAATTGTACACTGACTCTTAAATGCTTCTTTCCAGAAGGGACACTTCCAATGGCAGTTCCTTGACCAAAACAAACCACTTCTGGATATCTAACTTTGAGGGGTAATGTGCTTGAAAGCAGAGGAGAACCAAAAATCTTTGTGAGCACTAATATCATCTGTCAGGCAATAGAGTGCACAAGACAGGCCTAATGATGATTAGATGCCAGCTCAAAGCTATGTAGGAAAGTCTATGCTCTTACAGGCTTACATAATGCAAAAATTACTTAGTTGACTTCAAGGTTCCTTTCTCTTACTAACTTGGAGCTTATGAAGAAAGTAGTGAGAAAGGTGTGTAGTAAAGTTATAGAAGGAGGATAGTTGATTCTGGGATATGCAGGAGGTAATGCAGGAGGTAAAGAGATTAGAGTATACTGAAGTAAAGGAAGCTGTGTGTGTGTGTGTGTGTGTGTGTGTGACTGGTACTGTGAATAAAACAAATAAAGTATATCTGCCCTCATAAAGCTTACATTCCAGTGCAGACTTTATGTTCAGATCTAGAGACCCACCAAGACGAGATTTTTTTTTTTTCCATGAAGAAACTGGTTTTGAAGGAAAATAAAGAGGCAGCTTTGGAAGCCAGAAAAGGTCCTGCTTTCTCAGTGATCAGGAAAGTTCTTGTGTGTCCTGGGAGTAGTAATGGGATTGGAGATGACTGCTATAAAGTGAGATTTGCATTTTATATCACGGTAAAGAAGCATTTGTCTTTTATGTTGCTATGAAAGTACCTGAAAAAGTAGAGAAGTAGTAATGGACTGAGTGGAACTGAGTGTTACTGACAAGTAATGAAGAACTTAAAGGGAAAATGTGGGGAAAGAGAAGTGTACCAATAATATTGTCCACCCCTTCCCCAAATGGCTCATCTTCATCGAAAAAATCAATCTCATTCACACCTTGTCTTTGAACTTCCTGTATCCTCTGCCTGGAATGATACTCCTTTCCCAACCCCAACCTAGTGAAGGAGTTCAGGACATGCCACACAAAATATGCTGACTTCCTCTTTTTTTTTTTTTTAACTTAAAAACAGGCCATACATTTTCCCATGAGAAAAGTGCCCTCCCTGTACCAGGAAGAGAAGAACATCCTTATTACCAGAGACTGAGAATTAACTCTGAAATGGATCTGTACAAACTTACTAAAATAACCTTTATCTTTCCCTATTCTCCCCACCATCATATATCACCTAGTCACTTACCTGAAGTTTACTATTCCTCGCCCACACCCCAATGACTTATTTCTCCACAAATTCATCATTTCTTTGTCTAAAGACATATAAGCTTTCTGCTCTGGTTACTTCTTTGGGATTTTATTTTCTTGTGAACAGTCCCATGTACATGTAAAATTCTAATAAAACCTGTATGCTTTTCTCCTGTTAATCTGCCTCATATTAGTTTATTTTTTAAAGATTTATTTATTTATTTGACAGAGAGAGAGAGCACAAGCAGAGGGAGCAGCAGGCAGAGGGAGAGGGAGAAGCAGACTCCCCCCTGAGCAGGGAGCAAGGACCCTGGGATCATGACCTGAGCAGAACGCAGATGCTTAACCAACTGAGCCACCCAGGCATCCCTGCCTCATATTAGTTTAATTCTTAGAGTCAGCTGGAGACACTAGAAGGGTAAAAGAAAAATTTTCCTACCCTACACTAGCTTATTTGGCTATCCATTCTAATAAAATCATGTATGTAAATTTCCTAGTAGAGTGCTTAAATATATATTAGGCTTTCAATAAATATTAGTTCCTTTTAAGAATTTATGAAGGGGGTAGATTCTGGACATTATCTCCCCTAGGACAATTAGATACAAAAGATAAGTGGAAATGTTTGGTGGTGTTTAAAATTCATTATTCTAGGGCGCCTGGGTGGCTCAGTCGTTAAGTGTCTGCCTTCGGCTCAGGTCATGATCCCAGGGTCCTGGGATCGAGTCCCACGTCGGGCTCCCTGCTCAGCAGGAAGCCTGCTTCTCGCTCTCCCACTCCCCCTGCTTGTGTTCCTGCTCTTGCTATCTCTCTCTCTCTGTCAAATAAATAAATAAAATCTTTAAAAAAAAAATTCATTATTCTAAAAAATAAATAAATAAAAATAATAAAATTCCTTACTCTTCATGGTTCAACATATTAGCCCAGGGCTAAAAAATTAGACAAATGAGATACTATGTTTGAATTACTCAGAAAGTTCCTAATATATACCAAGTATCCAAATATTATCATTAAATTATTTCCATTTTGTTATGGACTGAATGTTTGTATACACCACAAATTCATATACTGAAGCCCTAACTTCCGGTGTAATCCTATTTGGAGATGGGGCCTTTGGGCAGTAATTAGATTTAGATGAAGTCATGAGGGTGATATCCTCATGATGGGATTAGTGTCCTTCTAAGAAGAAGAAAGAAATATGAGATCTCTCTCTTACTATCTCCCCCTCACTGTCTCCCCATCTCCCCCTTTCTGCTCTCTCCCTCCCTGTCTCCCTCCTAAGGGAGCACAAAAATGAGATCATGTGAGCACACAGTGAGGTGGCAGCAGTCTGCAAGCCAAGAAGAGGGCCCTCACCTAGAACCAAATTTTTTGGCACCTTGATCTTAGACTTTCCAGCCTCTGTAAGAAATAAATGTCTGTTGTTTAAGGCACTCTGTCTATGATATTTTGTTATAGCAGTCCAAGCTAACTAAGGCACATGTATAAAAGGATATTTTTGGAAGAGTGCTTCTTCAGCTTTCTCACACCTTGTAAAATTTACAGTTGTCAATTGTTTCTCATCAAGGTTATGCAAATGTGCTTAGGGCAAATTACTAGATTAAGAATCAACTAATGATAGATTTAAAGCACCCATCTCAGTACCTCGTATATAAAAAATGATTAATAAATATTAATTCCCTCCCCCTGTCTACACAGGAATTTGCATGTAAAAAAAAAAACTCCACTTATAGAACTTATTAGAATTATATTCAAATACAACATGGAAGTTAAGCTTTGATTCTTTTTCTTTTTTAAAATCACACCATCTTGACAGTACAAATCAGTTTCTCAAAAGGTAGGATGTGTGCCAGAGGAATATGGAGACTAAACAAGTTTAGCTTTGACCATGATGACATTAAAACATGGCACAAGGGCAGCATAGGGAATATAGCTGATGATACTGTAATAGAGATGTATTAGAACAGATGGTAGCTACACTTGTGAACATAGCACGATGTATAAACTTGCCAAATCACTATGCTGTGTACCTGAACCTAATGTAACATTGTGTGTCAACTATACTTAAAAGAACAACAACATAGCACAAGGACCATCAAGGGGCAGGGAAGGAAGTTGGCTACCTTCCCCAGTGCCAATCAGGATCATGCTCTGCTGAGTCAAAATACGAGAAAAACAATAAAAAGAAGAGACAAAACAGAAGGATTCAAAGGACAGATGACATGTCTACAGTAGATCCACTAGGTAGCTAATATTGAAACGGTGTATAAGAAATTAAGGCACAAATTGCCACAATAAAAGTCCATCGTAGAAACATCTGGATGGGTCTGAGCAAGTTTAAGGAAAAGATGAGCAGCCATGACAACTCAGAAGCTAGCAGAAGGGCAGTGTGAAAGGAGTCAGTAGGGTAACAAAGAGGGGTATAAAGGGAAGGAAAATAGATGACAGTTCCCACAGACAAAACTGGGTATGCTGTGTGGTAAACTGGGAAGCACATTTGCTAAGTCTTTATCTATTTCCCTCCCTCCATTTCTCTCTGTCTGTCTGTCTCTCTTTTTCTCACAACACACACACCACCTTTGAAAAATTCCTATCTTTCATGTGCCATGAATACTGATAGAATCAGATTATCTGGCTAAATATGTGAGGTCACTAGACACAATGTGACCAGAATTCTCATAGTCCTCATGCTCATACTTGCTGAGCAGGGCAAGACTAATGATGGTAGGGAACGATTTGGTAATGAAAATATCAACAGAGGTGGAGTAAGACCGTTCATAGTGTCAGTTACCTGTCCATTAGTGATATAGACTTTCTGACTCCAGAACAAACCCTGGAAAGCTTCAATTGAGCAAGTATAAAGGTATAAAAAGGGAGAGTGAGAAGAAGCTTATCTGATTTCAGTGAATAAGGCTGAATCCACAACAGGGCAGGAATAATAGAAAAGAAGGGCAAGAAGTATTTTTGCTACATAAATAGCAAAGATGTTAAATATTTCAAAAAGAAAGAAATAACTACCCAGACCAGAAGGAGGGTGTGGTAGGCAGAATAATGCCTCCCCAAAATGTCTATGTCCTAATCTCTGGAATTTGCAAATATGCAAATTACATATTGGAAGGGGACTTACACCACCAAGGGGACTTTGCAGATTCAATTAACTTAAGAACCTTGGAATGGGGAGATTATCCTGATCCAGTGGGTTCCATGTAATCACGAGGGTTCTTAATAGTGGAAGAGGGAGGCAAGGACATTTAAGTAGACTAATTACTGATTCAACAACTATAACTAACGCCACCTTGTTTTTTTGTTTTTTGTTTTTTGTTTTTTACAGATTTTATTTATTTGAGAGAGAGACAGAGACAGAGACAGAGTATGAGCCCGGGAGAGGAGACAGAGGGAGAAGGAGAAGCAGACTCCCCACTGAGCGGAGAACCCAATGCGGGGCTTGATCCCAGGACCCTGAGATCATGACCTGAGCTGAAGGCAGGAACTTAGCTGTCTGAGCCACCCAGGCACCCCAAAAAGCCACCTTGTTTTTAACTAGTACCAGTCTGGAGTGAAGTCTCTAGTGAGGAACTGCAAGGCTCTGTCCTTGATATTTACATTTAAGTGTTTTTACAGTGACTTATTTGGATGAAAATATAGGGAGAACATGCTCATAGAATATGCAGATAATACATAACTGGGAGTAAGAGCATCTATGTTGAGTAGCAGAGTCAGGATCCTCAAATGTCTTGCCAGCTAGAATAATGCAATGAATCTATCATGGTGATATATAAGAGGATAAGACTGGAGTAGCAACAGTAAATTCAAAATGAATCAAAAGATTGATGTGGCTATCAAAAATTTAATGAGATTTTAGGCTGTAATAATAGTAACATAGTATCCAGAATTCTGGATGGTTTCATGATCACCTAGAATATTGTATCTGTTCTGGGAACCCCATTCTAAAAGAAAATAAACAAATTGCTTTGCATTGAGAGCAAAGTAAATAGAATGATGAAACTGATTTCTAATATCAGTTGGTAAGACCAGGCTGGAGATATCATCCTTGTCATAAGAAATACTGGCATAAAGCAAAGGCAGAGGACTGCATGACACTCATCCTCAGATTTTTTTTTCTTTCAAGATATTTAAATTCAAGTTAGTTCACATATAGTATATTAATATAGTGTATAGTTTCAGGGATAGAGTTTAGTGATTCATCAATTGCATATAACACCTAGTGCTCATTCCATCAAGTGCCCTCCTTAATGCCCATCACCCAGTTACCCCATCCCCCCACCCACCTCCCCTCCAGCAGCCCTCAGTTTGTCTCCTATATTCAAGAGTCTCTTATGGTTTGCCTCCATCTCTGACTTTATCTTATTTTATTTTTCCCTCCCTTCCCCTATGTTCATCTGTTTTGTTTCTTAATTTCCACATATGAGTGAAATCATATGGTATTTATCTTTGATTCACTTATTTTGCTTAGCATAATACCCTCTAGTTCCATCCATATCATCGCAAATGGCAAGATTTCATTCTTTTGGCTGGCTGAGTAATATTCCATTGTATATATATCACATCCTTTTCATCCATTCATCAGTTGATGGACATTCTCTTTACATGTTTTGGCTATTGTGGATAGTGCTGCTATAAACATTGGGGTGTATGTGCCCTCATCCTATAAGATTTTAAAGTAAGGTAGCATAGTATAGCAAGAAAGTAGGTTGTAGAGACACACTGCTTAAGTTTAAATCCCAACTCTGCCACTGCACACATTTGTGACCTTGAGCAAATTACTTAACTTCTTCTGGAGTCTCATTTTCCTCTTCTGTAAAACTTGGATAGTAGTAGCATCTGTCCTTTAGAACTGTTATGAGGATATACTGAATTATTATCTGTAAAGCCCTCAAAACAAAGCCGGATGGAGATCAACTGTGATATAAGTGCTTGCAAAAAAAATGAAATAAACCACAAAGAGGTTTGGTCAGGATTAAACGACTTGGCCTGTATGAAGTACTTACTGGGTCTGGTGGATAGTAAATAAAGTATGATAGCTGGTATTTTTTTTTTCAAGGACTGTAATGTGAAAGCAGAATTAGACTTAACCTCCAAACAAGTGTCCTAGGAAAACAGCAGACATAAGTTGTAAGTTGTAATTACATCTCAACAGACAAAAGAACTCGTTACTAGTAAGAACTCTCTAGAATGTGAGGGAAGGTATAAAACTGTGCTCTTGATTCACATAGATGTTGAGTTCAAATCACAGCTCTTTCCTTTGATTTCCTCACCTGTAAAACGGGTGAACATAATGGGGCGCCTGGGTGGCTCAGTCAGTTAAGTGTCTGCCTTCTGCTCAGGTCATGATCCCAGGGTCCCAAGATTGAGTCCCAGTAGGGCTCCGTGCTCTGCGGGGAGTCTGCTTCTCCCTCTCCCTCTGCCCTTCCCCGAGTTTGTGCTCACTCTCTCTCTCTTTCTCTCTTGCCCTCTTTCTCAAATAAATAAATAAAATCTTAAAAAAAAAATTAAATTAAATGGGTGAACACTGAAGGTAATGATGACAATTAAATGAGAGAATGTTAAGGGAACCTTTGTCTGTACTACCCCTTGCTGTGTCCCTGGTACCCAGAACAGTGTCTGGAATTTAGTAGGCACTTGATAAATACTTCTTGAGTGGATACATGTTGAGTAAAAGTGCTATAGTGGGGCACCTGGGTGACTCAGTTGGTTAAGCACCTGCCTTCGGCTCAGGTCATGATCTCAGGGTCCTGGGATTGAGCCCTGCAACAGGCTCCCTGCTCAGCGGGGAGTCTGCTTCTCCCTCTCCCTTTGCCCCTCCCTCCTGCTCATGCTCTCTCTCTTTCTCAAATAAATAAATAAAATCTTAAAAAAGAATGATACAGTGTCAGTTACCTTCCCAATTCCCTGCCAAAACTTAAATCTCCATGTCTACTCCAGAGAAGCACTGGAACATGCACAGGAGGCATGGGGAAAATGTTTATAGCACCAGTTATTATAGTGAAATGGGAAAAACCTGGAAGAATGGTTCAGTAAATGATGGTTCATGTTATGGATTACTATGCAGCAGTTAAGAAGCATGAAGCATGTCTATATGACATGGAAAGTTTCCCAAGCCATCATTGTTTAATACAAATAGCAAAGAAAACATTCGTATCATATGTCTACTTAAATATTATGATAAGCTTGGTAAAAGACCAAGAAGAAAGTTAAAATAGTGGTTACCTTTGTAAAGGTATCTCCATACCTTTGGAATGGAGGATGGGGCATGGATGAAGGCGTTTTAGCCTGATCTTTGAAGTTCTGATAATGTTCGAAAGCTCTGCCTTCAAAGTAGTTGTTCCCAGTACTTGAGCAAGATTATGCAAAGGCTAGGGAAATACTTGATAGGGATATTTTTTTTTTTTTTTTTAAAGATTTTTATTTATTTATTTGAGACAGAGAGAATGAGAGAGACAGAGAGTACATGAGAGGGGGGAGGGTCAGAGGGAGAAGCAGGCTCCCTGCCGAGCAGGGAGCCCGATGCGGGACTCGATCCTGGGACTCCAGGATCATGACCTGAGCCAAAGGCAGTCGCTTAACCAACTGAGCCACCCAGGCGCCCACTTGATAGGGATATTATAGAGAAGAATCGGCATTAAATGATTTTATAGTTCTTCCTTACCCTGTGAGTTTCTGATTCCTTAGTTCAAATTCAATGGTAAATACAGCCTATGCAGATACAAAGTTCATTTTTCAGACGTGTCTTTGTAAGTGGAGGGGAGGTCATGAACTCATCTCCTTTCTTCTCATCAATATCCCTTTTCTTCAAGGCCATCTGAGAAGACTTACACAGTAAAAACAGACAGTTTAGAAACTAACACCTTTAAAGTTCTCAGGGAATTTGAATAGATTGAAATTGCCTGAGGGAATGTGTTTTCTGAATGGTTTCTGATAAGCCATTCAAAGAAAAGAGAAGGAGTCCTTCAAATGACTCTCTATACAAAGTTTCCCCTGATGAAACACCTATTTGCAGATATTATCCTTAACCTTTCAATGAAGGACTCTGGAATGAAGAAAAACAAAAAAGCACAAAAGAATAAAAAGAACAGAAACACAGAGGACCTGGAAGTCACCCTGGGAACTGACAGGAGGGCAATGTGTACCAGTGCCCCACTGGACTTCAGGAGCTTTTTTTTTTTTTTTTACTACTAGCTAGAAAATGGGAACAAAGCACAAAATTTACCTATACATAGACAATATTTTCATAGTCATGTTTTATTGCATTGAATAACTTCTTACCATGTAAAACAAGGAAACAAAAACCAGGGTTATTTTAGTCTTCATATGGTACTTGTCTCCCTACAAAAGAGAAAGGTTTAAGTGCATCGAAAACCTGCTGCTTTGGTTGCTGCAAGGCGGTTTTGGTGAAATCTCCCGGCTGCTTCAGTAGTACTGCGGGGTGACAGTCATAGATTGGAAGGATGGCTTTGGTCATTTTTCCAGCTTCTCCTCTTTCAAAGGCCAAATGTTAGGGTAGGAGGGCTGTCCTGGAGTCGTGCTTATGCTACACAATGGTTTCTAATTCTCAGATTCTAAAGCGTCCTCATAATTAAGCAGATTCCAAGGGCTGAGAAAATAAATCAAAGAGCTGATCGAAGGAAGCAAGCCTGACCCCCAAGCCAAAAAGAGGCGGATAATAGCGGTCCACAGCATGTCAGGTATTTTCAGTAGTGCCCAATGCCCTTAGGAAACAGGATCTAATTAGGTAATTGTCCATAAAACCCGTGAAGTCAGAACTGAACATTTTTTAAACAGGTGATTTTGGGGGCAGGATTTTCAACTGTATGGACCTAGACTTGAATGTCTGAATTGGATCACATGTGGGGAAAATATAATTTACAAGGGGAAGTTAAATTTGTTTTCTACTTAAAATTTTACAGGACATGAAACTGATTAGCCCTTTCTTTAGGGAAAGCAGAAAATGAGAAAAGCAAGGTAATGATCATTAGTGAAATGTGATACACATTGGTATTCTGTAACCTGCCAAACTACAGGTGATTAATCATTAAGGCAATCACTTATTCTTTACTATTTTTAGGAATCTCAGATATTTCCATTATAAATGCACAATAATGAAAGCACCTCTTTAGACGTAGTTGATTGTTAAATGGGTTATGAGCTAAATGAAATACAAATCAGCTGATATTTTAAGTTAACTGTCATTTTTACATAAAAAATGTATTGGCTTTTAATATATGCAATATGGTAAATGAGAGAAAGCTATACATACCTGTAAGTAAATGACTTGTTTATGCTCAGAATGTAAACTCATGAGAGGCTGAGCCTGGGTGGCTCAGTTGGTTAAGTGTCTACCTTCATTCAGCTCAGGTCATGATACCAGGGTCCTGGAGTTGAGCCCCACATCAGGCTCCCTGCTTGGGCTGCTTCTCCCTCTGCCGCTCCCCCTGCTTATGTTCTCTCTCTCTCTCAAATAAATAAAATCTTTTAAAAATGTAAATTCACAAAATTGTTTTTAAAAAGGGGAGATTTACTTAAAGCAGAGAAGTGGAGTATGTTGGGAATCAGCAGTGACTCAAAACTAAGAAAGAAAAAAATTGCTATTGCTAGTTATTAGGGACAAAATTAAATGAAGAATTTTGGTGCTGCCTAGAAATTAAACATTAAAACTTTAAATTCTTAAAACTTTCGTAGAACCATTGAAAATGTTACTGAGAAGATGTAGTTTGTTTTACTAGTTCCAGACATATACTAAGTAAGTGGTGAATGAGGAGTCATAATTTCTATATGTGAGTATTCAGGCAAAAGGTAAAGAGTCATACATTATTAAATATTTCTCTTTCACTTGCTTTGTTTCTTTCATGTATTTATTATAGAGGGAAAATTATATGGGGGCCATCTAGTGGCCAATGCAATATTGCCCAACCCCCTCTGGCTTTGAAACAAATGATTGGTTTTCCAGAATTGTATTCCATCTCTTTTGATGTCAAAACAAAGCAAACATGGTGTCCTTTATGATAGAAATCTCTTAGTGGATGGTTTCGCCATTGAACTGTTTGGATGTTTTGCTTTATAATTTGTTAACCAATGGCAGGGGTGGAAACAGGTGGTAGACTTACGAATAATGACAAACACCTTAAATGTCAAGAGAGCACTTTGGTTAATCAGTATTTCAGCAATTTCATTAACAAAGGTGGTTAGCTTTTACAGTTTTTTTTTAAAGAATTATTTTTGAGTAGGAATTTAAAATTGTATTTACTACCAATCCAGCTGACACAGTAAATCGATTGAGAAGCTAGACTGGTATTCAGCAGGTACTCACCTAGACCGTTGATTTTTTTACTGATATCTCCTTACTTAGTGCTTACTTAGTGCTCATTCTGTATCTGTTGACTATAATGTTGTTGAGAAGTAGATTTCGATTAGCTACGTATTTAGGCATGTGCCTAATGTCTATAATCAATCAGGCAAATTGCCTAACTGGAATCTTGCTGTGAATTTAAAAACCATAGTTATTTTGACCTTCCTTTCTAATCCCCAGAAGTAACTAATGTTAACAGTCTCTTGTATACCGTCCTTGAAATGTCAAGGACTATACAAGTATAAGTTTTATTATACAAAGAATATTGCATATGCTATCTTGCTACTTTTCTCCACTAAATTTAATATATATCTTGAAGCTACTTCCCTACATACACGTATAGAAAAGGATTCTCCTTTTTGAATTGCTGCAAAACACTCTATTGTGTGGACATACCATAATTCATTTCACCAGTCCTCTATTGATAGGCATTTAACTTGTTTCCAATCTTTGATTATTACCAAAAAATCATAGAAACAGCATCCTTTACATATTTCCTTGCTCACGTGTGACAGTAATTCCTAGAAGTGGAAATAACATTGGGTAACTTAAAATTTTGACTTTCAAATCCAATTTTCAAATTGATGGAAGAAAATTTTTGAATGTAGTTGTGCTACCATGTTGACATCAAGTTGGTTCTGCCATTCTGCTTGCTATTGTGGCTCACTTACGTAGTAACGGAGTTGGGACGCAAAGATGGGATGTTGGTTGCAAAGCTAAAGACTACTTTTTCTCCACCCAACTATAAAGGAAGCCTGTATGTAAAGCTTAGTTAAATGAAAATCTGTGGAAGGCAGTGAACCAGGCAGAGTGGAGCAAATGTCCATATTGATATTTTGTTCTATGCTTTAATATTTTTAGAAAGCATACTTCCTGGGTCTAATAGGCTTTAAAATATCTTTTACAACATAACAATTTCCATTTAATCTTTAAGTGAGAATTATTTCTTGATAATCAAATGTTATTTACAGTATTGAATTTCAGTTGAATGATAGGGTTTTTTTGAATTATAGTTTCAAATGATTAAATTCAATTTTCAGTATTTGTGAGCCAAAGACAACCTTTCATCATCATCATCATCATATCATACTCTTTTTAAAGATTTTACTTATTTGTTTGAGAGAGACAGAGAGAGAGCACACAAGTGGGGGGGAGGGGCAGAGGGAAAAGCAGACTCCCCACTGAGCGTTAGCCTGATGTGGGGTTCCATGTGGGGCTCGATCCCAGGACCCTGAGATCATGACCTGAGCCAAAGTCAGACACTTAACCAACTGAGCCATCCAGGTGCCTCATTACATCAGACTCTTCTAAGCTGGGAAAACGTTTCTCATTTATTGCATATTAGGTTATACAGCATTTTTTCAAAAGCACATGCAGAAGTTAACTATAAAAATTAATGATTTTACTATACTTTTCATTTTCCCTTGTGATCCATTAAAGTGAAATGATATAGAACTTATAAACCAGTATGAAAGTAAGCATGTCTGTTTTCATCACTACTATATACCAGACACCAATTCAACACTTAGAATATATTTGAGTTTAATAAATAACTTGCTCAATTAATACTTCACATCATAGTGAACTTATCCAAATTCTTGTGTTTTAATTTCATTGTGATAAGTATGCTTATTATATGTTCAAATCACCTACCAATTACACCCACCACAACATTTACCAGCTCAATTTAAATATGATCAAATTAGTCCAATATGCAGGTGGCAGTAATTTTTAATTGATGGATAATGCAGAGGGAATCGTATCAAGTTATTTTGCTATATCCCTTTTCCTGTCTAGATCAAGTGCTTCCTTTATGGTGTAATATGTAATAAATGTGCACTGAGATACTACTATGAATAAGTTTTCAGAAGATGGTTTAAAATTGCTATATTTAATATCAATGGTTACCATTTTTAAGCATTGACTATGTGCCACCCAGTAGGGAACTTATTTAAAACATGTGCTTTTTTTTTTTAATAAAAATACCATTAATCCTCATACCATTTAATCCTCAGTACATCTCTATGAAATGTGGTATTTTAAAAAAAAATTTTAATTTTTTTATAGATTTATTTATTTGACAGACAGAGAGAGATAGTGAGAGAGAGAGCACAATCAGGGGTAGTGGCAGGCAGAGGGAGAGGGAGAAGCAGGCTCTCCGCTGAGCAGGGGGCCCGATGCAGGGCTCAATCCCAGGACCCTGGGATCATGACCTGAGCCAAAGGCAGGCACTTAACCGACTGAGCCACCCAGGCAACCCTATTAGATGTAGTATTATCCCCATTTTAAGGATGGAATTACTGAGGTTTAAAGAGGCTAAATATCACTCCCAGTGTCAGACAACACAGTAAAGTCAGGATTAAAACACAGGTCTGTCCATTTTTCAAAGACTGTTTCCAGTTAGTGTAAAATTCCATTCTACCATATTACTACAGAGAGAGACAGAGAGGGAGAAGCTCAGAGAAACAGAAGAGAATTTTGGTTTAAAGATTCAAGCTAGTATGGTAGGAAATCTTCAGAATGTAATGGAAGTAAGGGTTGTTTAAAGCTTTTCTACTTTATTTGATGATAGCAGTTGTCATTTATTGAGCATTTACTATCAGTCTGACAGGACTTTAAGGTTTTTTTATAGGTATTATTTAATTTTAATCTCATGACAACTCAATCAAGTAGATATTATTATTATGTTCTCCAAGTTTAGGGTTGAGGAAACTGAGGAACAGAGGTTAAATACTTTGGCCAAGGTCACACAACTACCAATTGGCAGTTGTGAAAAACATGGCAATCTAGAATCCAGAGTCAAGACACTTAAACTACATTTTTGTTGATTTTTGAAGAAGTGTATTAACAATTAACTCCTAAGAACTTTTGAAAGTGAGATTTATAATAGCTAGAAGTACTTGTTAAGATAGAAAAAGCTACCTCTATATTGACTAGCAAAATTTTTTAAAAGGAAAGAAAGAAAGTTAGCTTGGAAGAGCAGAATGTGTGAAGAGAGGTAATATTTGACAGAAGTCAACATATTCCTCCTATTAGAGCCTTTGAGTGAGGAGAAATGAAGAGCCAGGTAAGCTATTTGTTCTCTGGATAGGGAAAATAAAAATTGAAATAGCAGTTGCTTATCTCAGAAAGATTGCTTGGGGATCTTAAATGAAAAGAACTACTTGCTTTAATTTGCTGATCAGTAAATAATTTATTCATCCATTCTTTCATCAAGTATTTATTGAGAGCTGACTATGTGCCAGGCATTGTGGAGATACCACATACCATACCATACCGTACCGTATGTTACCATATCATACTTAATGAAAAAGTAATTCTGCCTACCACTTTACAACTTTCAAGCGTACAAGGTACTTTCAGATAAATCATGCCCCATTGGATCTTTAGAACTAATCTATGAAGTTGGTTGAGCAGGTATTTAAATTACCATTTCACAGACGAGGAAAGAGAACCAATGAAATTAAATACTTGTCTGAGTTTACTAAGCTAATAAACATCAGAATCTGGCCTCAAATTTACATCTTTTTTTTTCAGTTATTTTCTTTTTTTTTTTTTTAAAGATTTTATTTATTTATTTGAGACAGAGAGAATGAGAGAGAGAGAGCACATGAGAGGGGGGAGGGTCAGAGGGAGAAGCAGGCACCCTGCCGAGCAGGGAGCCCGATGCGGGACTCGATCCAGGGACTCCAGGATCATGACCTGAGCCGAAGGCAGTCGCTTAACCAACTGAGCCACCCAGGCGCCCTCAGTTAGAGTATTTTCTCCACAACCCAATGTCTACCCTTTTTAAAACATTTATTTGATTCTTAATTACATGTAAGGCAAAGGTACTTTGCTAGGTTTGGGGAATGCAAAATAGTCTAAGACAGGGGCTCTACTCCTGAAATTTTTAATGTAACTGGAGAAACAAAATGTCCACTTGTAAAGATAAAGAAATATAATAGTTTATGATTTATAACTAACATTTTCCTCCCATTGTTCTTTCTGTCTTGGTATGTCCCCCTGTTTTCCCTCTATCTAAATCTTGCCTTTATTTCAAAGTCCAGCTCAAATCCTATCACTTTCCCCAAACCATTTCAAACCCAAATGACCTTTTCCTTCTCTAAATTCTTTTGATCTTACATTCCTTGTATCAGTCATTAGTTATAATATCACTACCTCCACTGGTCTCACTCCAGCAAGAATCTCTGCTGATAGCTAGCCATTTCTGTCATCCAATTTTTTCTAGAACAATGTCTGCTTTGCACTATTTTTTTTTCACTAGAACCATTTGCTTAGGAGTGATAGGGAAAGATGATGAAAGTTTACATAAACTTCCATTTCAAGAGACACGATTTCTAGTGAGTGCCTTTATATGAAGTTTTCTAAATATGCAGTATGTGCAACAGGCAACAAAACATGAAATTTGGGCGCCTGGGTGGCTCAGTTGGTTAAGCGACTGCCTTCGGCTCAGGTCATGATCCTGGAGTCCCGGGATCGAGTCCCGCATCGGGCTCCCTGCTCGGCGGGGAGTCTGCTTCTCCCTCTGACCCTCCCCCCTCTCATGTGCTTGCTGTCTCTCATTCTCTCTCTCTCAAATAAATAAATAAAATCTTTAAAAAATAAAAAAAATAAAAAAAACATGAAATTTACTCTGTGACACAAGACAATCTCTATAAAAAGTTATCTTCAAGGGGTAGATAATCTATTAATGGCTTGTAAAAATATTCCATTCAGTGACTTTCTCTGTTGCTACAAAAATCCATATCCAGTTTAATCAGGTCAATTATATAATCTTTTTCAGCTTGAAGAGTTAGGTCATAGAGAACATCTCATCAGAATATCAAATGGAGAAGGCATAACATAACCTGAACTGAGGTTCACCACAACCACTTATAGCTCCTTAAGATTTCTAGTCATTGATGGTAAGCAAACTCCCACAATGAGGAAGAAGAGCTCCTTCATTAATCATGCTTAGCCCATGCTAGAAATGACACTATTTTTGGAATGAGAAGTAATTCATGCCTGTATGAATGTGTCCCCCTAAAATTCCTGTGTTGAAGTCCTAATGCCTAGTACCTCAGACTGTGATTTTATTTGGAAATACGGTTGTTGCAGACATAATTAGTTAAAATGATGTTATTAGGGTAGGTCCTAATCTGTATAACTGGTGTCCTTGTAAAATGGAGAAATTTGGACACAGAGACATGCGCATAGAATGACATATAAGGCAGAGATCGGTATGATGCTTCTATAAACTAAGAAATGCCAAAAATTGCTAGTAAACCACCAGAAGCTAGGGGAGAGGCATAGAACAGATTTTCTTTCACAGCCTTTGGAAGGAACAAACCTTCCCAATACCTTAACCTTGGATTTACAGCCTCTAGAACTACAAGTCAATAAATTTCTGTTGTTCAAGCCACCCAGTGTGTGGTACTTTGTTACAACAGCCCTAGCAAACTAATGCAGTGCCTCAGTATTACAAGATACTCTACGGCTGGGCGCCTGGGTGGCTCAGTTGGTTAAGCGACTGCCTTCGGCTCAGGTCATGATCCTGGAGTCCCTGGATGGAGTCCCTGGATCGAGTCCCGCATCAGGCTCCCTCTGACCCTCCCCCCTCTCATGTGCTCTCTCTCATTCTCTCTCTCTCAAATAAATAAATAAAATCTTAAAAAAAAAAAAAAAAAGATATTCTACGGCCAGCAATGCTTCAAGGCAACTATCTTAAAGTGTCAATGGTGATGCGAGTGGTACGTGTTCAGTGTAACTGGCAATCTAGCACAGACTGGGAAGTCAATAGCGGCTGACATTCATAAGGAAAAACTGGAGTCCTAGGGAGGCCGGAAGCTTTTGCTTTGTACGTATGGGGCGGCTGCTGCTGGGAGGAGACAGTAGGATGGCAGGGGCAGCAGGGTCCAAGAACCATATCTTGGGTATGTCAAATCCCTCCTAAGAAAGTGACATTAGAAGTTCTGGCATTTGAGGGCACCTGGGTGGCTCATTCAGTTATGCATCTGCCTTCAGCTCAGGTCATGATCCGGGGATCCTGAGATCGATTCCACCATCGGGCTCCCTGCTCAGCGGGGAGTCTGCTTCTTCCGCTGCCCCTCCCCGCTCTTGTGAGCTCGCTCTCTCTCTCTCTCTCTCTCTCTCAAAAATAAATAAATAAACAAAAATTTAAAAAAGAAGTTCTGGCATTTGAATTTTCTCATTGTTTGCTCAGATACCTGATGCATTAATATAGTGCAGGGTCTCCTACAGCTTCATGTGAGAAAATATATGTTCAGGTTACATTTTACCAAGTAGAAAATTGGGGCATCTGGGTGGCTCAGTCAGTTAAGCGTCCAACTCTTGGTATCAGCTCAGGTCTTGATCTCAGGGTCCTGAGTTCAAGCTCCATGTTGGGCTCCATGCTGGACTGGAGCCTACTTAAAAAAATTAAAAGTAAAGTAAACAGTTAACTTCTGTTCTTGAATCTATGTATTTATTAATATCAAGGAAACTCCATATTACTTTAATTGTGTTTCTAGTGGCATGATGGTATCAACTCAGTTTTTTTTCTATTGCCTATTTGGAATGCTTTAAATTTGTTTGGCAAATGTGTCTTCACTATGCTCCAACATTTTGTTGAAGCAGAAAACTAGTTGTACAGTTCTTGGATAATATAATTCCTAGTGATGTCAAAAGAGATGTTTCTGTATCATTCACTATCAAGTTTAAAGAATTTACGGAGAAAAGAAAATAGAATACTTGAGATTTTGTTTAAGACCTGTTGAAATTTGTATGTTTTCAATGACTATTTATGGCAGTATAGTATCTCTGGCCTCTCAAGTTATTTTTCTTAAGATTCAGTTTTTGACAGTAGACTACTGAAAACATGTATAATTCTCCATTTGTGACATCTGCTGCGGAATATTCCCACAAATGTTCTACATAAAGACATTTGCATTTCAGAAATGCAAAAATCTATTAATTTTTATTTGCTTTAACTGGTTCACACATCAGCAGTTGTACCTTAAAACAATCTTGTTTTATCTTGTTTCCCATCTTTCATTGGCTTCAGTGTCCACCAATGACCCTTGTCTCAAGCAATTATTGCTGTGGTAGTTGACAAATGGTGATCTTCTAATTTGTTCATTTCTTTTTTACTAGTTGGTATTCTAATGTAAAGGTGAGTTTTCCCTTCTCCCTTATTTATTTATTTTATTCATTTACACATATATTAATATGGACTCATGATTTTAAATTTTAGTCTATGGATTATTGTCTGTTACTGCATTATTTATTGTGATTCTTAAATTGTTCCTGACTTGGCAACTGTTAGCCCCTACAAGCTGACTTCTGTGTCTTTTTAACATGTCTTAATCATTATTTGAGCCTTTCCTCATTTTCTGGCATAAGTTCCTGCAGGCTTATCTTGTACTTTCCCTGCTCTGAACTTCCCAAGGAACCTGGTTCCTGTTAGTGGAAAATTGTATTTAGAAACCAACATCTGGGTGCTAGATGAGCTCATTGATTGCCACTGGTGTGTTTTTGCTTCTAGGTCCTATATATACATATATACAACTGTAGAATATAAATATAATATACTACATATTATATTTATAATCTATATGTACATTATATATGTATATATGTATACAATTATATACACACATTATAAATATACATATGTATAATTATATATTGCATAAATATGCATATGCATGTCTTATATTTATTTTTTAGGATATATATGTATATATGTAAAACCTAGAATATATATGTGTGTGTATATATATATATTAATATATATTAATGTTGATACTTTCAAATCCAGTAAACAACACATGGTTTAGTCTTGCTTTCCTGTTTCCATATTTTTAATTCTTCTCCAACAGCAGAAAGCCTGATTCTAATTATCCACAATATATTTACTTATTTGATCAGTCCTACAATATACATAAAGTAGTTTCAAAATTGCTAATTCAATCCACTAGGAAAACAAATTAACCAATTAGAGTGTGCACAATTTGTTTATAGTTCTAATTATCTTTATTCCAAGGGCCTGTGATCAAAATACTTTGTTCAAAAGTACTTCGAGTTAGTGTTACTGCAATGTGATGATATTATTTAGGTGAAATACAGTTAAGTTTATTTATTTTATTTGTATTTCATTTTTTGTCACCTTCTTATCCTTTGCCCTTTTGTTATACTAAATATGCTAAAATATCTAAAATACGAGGTGCCTACCTGGCTCAGTTGGTGGAACATGCGACTCCTGATCTTGGGGTTGTGAGTTTGAGCCCAACACTGCATGTAGAGATTACTTAAAAATAAAATCTTTATTAAAAAAATAAAATATACTAAATATACTAAAATAATCAAATAGTATTTCAAATTTTTTACTTTACTCAAAGCTATTCTAGTCACCACATCTATTATAATTTTAATTATTTACCTTTGGATTTCATCCCCTAAAATCTTTAATAGTATTTTGTGTCATTGTGGTTTGTTTGTTTTTTTAAATTTCTTTTTTTTGGGTCATTGTGTTTTGCATAGATGTTTAGCTGTAAATATTATCAAATGTTGTGTTTATTTTTTCCAAATGAATAAAATTGCCATTATTATGCTCATAAAGTTTCTTGGATAAACTTAGTCTGAATGCTAGGTGTTGTTTTGCCATATGTAGAAACTGGTATATTATGCATTGAACAAAAACATAATATTTTTCTCATTTTCCTATTTTTAATGGTCTATAACATGAATTTAAATCTTGAGTGCCTAGGACTATTGTTAATATGATTTTCACTTTCTTCAAGTTTAACAAATTTGACCCACGCTGCCAATCTTTGTACTCCTGTTTTGCAGGTGATTTTTTTTTTTCTATCTTAAGAGTTTGGGGCATTGAAAAAATTACAGAATTATTTCAGGTAAAATAAATAACCAGAATCAAGTGATTTTTTCATTAGAAAAAATATGTGTAGACTAAGTTTCATAAAACTTCAAACCATGCAATTTTTCAACAAGAAGTATCCATCATTTAATATTCAAATTATATTCCTATGTGCCTGAATTGGCAGAAAATACATTTAGTTAATAATTGTTCAATTATTTTTATTTTATAGTTTTAAAAATGTTATTGGTTATCATGGGTATTAAAGATAAGGTAAATCCTCAATCTACTTTATTTGTGTTTTATCTGTGCTATGTTTTCCTGAGGTTAGAAATTTCTGAATTTTATTTTTCATTTCTCCATCTATGTTTTTCAAAAATGAGTTTAATTACCCAAATAATTTTATTTAATTTTCTTGTTTAATGGCTTTGTATTTTGTGTTTTCTGATGCTGATAATTTCATTGATTTTCTTTCTGACATCTGGAATAGATGATATAATAGCTTATAATTCTCTATTATATTATGTAACATTAAAAATGTATATAATTCAAAAAAATTTTAAAAAAATAAAAAAATATATAATTCCACTAAATTTGAATACTGGTTAGTTTTTGTCCTGAGAAAATTTCCATAACAATAAACATACACTAACTAAATGTAACTATAGATCATTATAATTAATGATAAATGCATATTGCTTATTATTTAATGACTCATGTCATAATGGAATAATTTGGGGAGTTTAATTAATAATGCAACAGTACCATTACAGAAGAGCAAAAACAAACACAAAAACTAAAACAAAACAAACAAAAAAACTCAGCAGAATATAAGAACTATAACATGAAATGCCTAACCAAAACCAGATCTGGTTTTCTTTTTTTTTTTTTTTTTTTTTTTTTTTATATTATAAAGATTTTATTTATTTATTTGAGACAGAGAGAATGAGAGACAGAGAACATGAGAGGGAGGAGGGTCAGAGGGAGAAGCAGACTCCCTGCCGAGCAGGGAGCCCGATGCGGGACTTGATCCTGGGACTCCAGGATCATGACCTGAGCCGAAGGCAGTCGCTTAACCAACTGAGCCACCCAGGCGCCCAGATCTGGTTTTCTAATATACTTACCAGTATCTTTTATTAGATATATTTAATAACACATTATACATTGAGTTTTTCTTATAAAAAATAATCTTTCTATTAAATAAAATCTATGTCATTGAACAGAGAGAATTTAATCTAAAGAATTATTAACTAGATAGCAAGTTGTTAAATAGGTAACAGAAAAAGTAAATTCTTTTGGTAATTCTTGAATTTCCATTTTTTAATTATTATTATTATGTTCAGTTAGCCAACCTATAGTACATCATTAGTTTTTGATGTAGTGTTCAACGATTCATTAGTTGTGTGTAACACCCAGTGTTCATAAGCTCATCAAAGAGACCTTATTTCTTTGCAATTTTAGCACGGTACCTACACGAAGCAGTATTTGACCAGTGCTAGCAGGGTTACACTGTATATCATTGCCCTTTCTTAAGAGCCTACAATGAAACCTAGTTTCTGATCACAAACAAACCTAAACCCACCAAACTGGCCTAGTCTTGGAAGACATCTCTGTCCATTACTTATTACACTTCTTTGCTGGTGACCTCCAAGACTTTCCAATCTAGACTGCTCCAGATCCATCTGACATTTTATGGTTATTTCTAAGTATTCTATAGGTACCTCAAATTCACATTTTTTTCTAGTAAGAGAAGAGAAGGCACGAGGATAGCCTTTCCCCCACCGCATCCTTTCTGCTTAAAGTGTGTATATTCTTTTTAAGTATATGTAGACAATTTAAAGATTACTAACAACATATTAATCTATAAAATCAGTATTCAATAAATTTCTTTTTTTTTAAGATTTTATTTATTTATTTGAGAGAGAGAATGAGAGAGAGAGCATGAGATGGGGGAGGGTCAGAGGGAGAAGCAGACTCCCCACCGAGCAGGGAGCCCGATGCGGGACTCGATCCCGGGACTCCGGGATCATGACCTGAGCCGAAGGCAGTCGCTTAACCAACTGAGCCACCCAGGCGCCCTCAATAAATTTCAAGGATACTATATTTTCTGATCATGTTTCACTTAAGGTAGAAATCAATACCAAAAATAAAATAAACAGAGAGGATTTTCATATGAGCTGTTGTATGTGATATTAAAAGGAGTTAGGCAGTTCCTAATTTAATTTTTGCCTATTTTGTTACTGTTTACCTTGTATATATTATTTTCATCTTTTTACTTTCAGTCTATTTGTGTCTTTGAATCTAAAATGTGTCCCCTATAGACTACATATAGTTAGATTGTGTGTTTGTTTTTAAAATCTATTCTGTCATTTTTTGCCTTTTGGTTGCAATGTTTGATTCATTGTAGCTTAATGTAGTTCCTAATAAGATAGGATTTAAGTCTGGCATTCTGCTGTTTTCTTTTCTTTTTTTTTTTTTATTCTTATGTTAATCCCCATACATTACATCATTAGTTTTAGATGAATCATGATTCATTGTTTGTGCATAACACCCAGTGCTCCATGCAGAATGTGCCCTCCTCAATACCCACCACCAGGCTAACCCATCCTCCCACCCCCCTCCCCTCTAGAACCCTGTTTGTTTTTCAGAGTCCATCGTCTCTCATGGTTCGTCTACCCCTCCAATTTCCCCCGCTTCATTCTTCCCCTCCCGCTACCTTCTTCTTCTTCTTTTTTTTTTTTTTTTTCTTAACATATATTGCATTATTTGTTTCAGAGGTACAGATCTGAGATTCAACAGGGCATTCTGCTGTTTTCTATTTGTCTTACATCCTTTCTGCAGCTTTATTACTCCATTACTGTGTTCTTTTGTGTTAAATAGTTTCCATTGTAACATTTACAATTTTTTCTCTATTTTTGAATGATTTGGTTATTGAAGTGTTATGCTGGGAAATACAATTATATACAATAATTGTAAATATACAATTAATCTAGGTCTAATTAATACCAACTTAATCATAATAGGAATTTTGTTTCAATATATTTTCATTCTCTTCCTCTCTGTGTGTTGTTGTTGTCATACATATTACATCTTTATACATGATAAACACATCAGCCAGGTTTTATAATTATTATTTTATGTACTTGTATTTTAAATCAGAAGAATTGCAAACAAAAATACTTTTATATTCATTTTATATTTGCTGACATAATCACCGTTACCAGCACTCATTATTTCTCTCTGTGTCTTCAAGTAACTATGTAGTGTCCTTTCACCTCAGCTGCCAGATTTCTTTTAGTATTTCTTCTAGGGGAAGTCTGCAAGTAATATATTTTCCAGTTTTTGTTTATCTATGAACGTCTTAATTTCTTCTTTGTTTTTGAGGAATATTTTTGCTGGATATAGACTTTTTTGTTGACATTCTTTCAACATTCTGAATCTCCTCCACTACTTCTGGTTCCATAGATTCAGGTGAGAGGTCAGCTTTTTATCTTATTGAAGATCATTTGTTTTGGCTATTCTCTTCCTCTTTTCATAATTCTCTTTTGCGTTTGGGTTTCAACAGTCAGCCTATGATGGGTCTACATGTGGACCTCAAAGAGTTCATCTTACTTGGAACTCACTGAGCTTCTCGGATATGTAGATTAATGTTTTCCATCAAACTTGGGAAATTTTCAGCCATTATTTCTTCAAATATTAATTCTGCCCCTTTCTACCTCCTCTCCTTTTTTGCATGTGTAAATGTGATTGAAGATGCCTCCTAGATCCCTGAGGCTCTGTTCAATTTTCTTACTCTTTTTTTTTTTAAGATTTTATTTATTTATTTGACAGAGAGAAACACAGCGAGAGAGGGAACACAAGCAGGGGGAGTGGGAGAGGGAGAAGCAGGCTCCCCGCCTAGCAGGGAGGCCAATGTGAGGCCCGATCTCAGGACCCCAGGACCATGACCTGAGCCGAAGGCAGACACCCAACAACTGAGCCACCCAGGCGCCCCAGTTTTCTTAGTCTTTTTGTTATTGTTGTTGTTCCTTACACTGGATACTCTCAATTGACCTGTCTTCAAATAGGTGTTTCTTTCTTCTTCCTATTCAAATATGCTGTTGAACCCCTCTAGTGGATATTTCATCTGTTAACTACAATTTATGTTCCAGAATTTCTACTTGATTCTTTTTAAAATAATTTTTCTATCTTTGTTGATATTTGCTGAGGCATTATGGTCATGTTTTCCTTTAGCTCTTTAGACATGGTTTCTTTCAGTTCTTTCAGCATATTTGTAATAGCTGATTTAAAGTCTTTTTTCTAGTAAGTCAAACGGCTTGACTATCTCAGGAATAGTTTCAATTGACAATTTTTTTCCAGCCCAGGCCATACTTTCCTGTTTCTTGGTATGTCTTGCAGTATATTTTGTTGTTGAAAACTGGATTTCAGTAATATAATGTGACAACTCTAGAAATCACTTTTACCTTTCCCCAAGATTTATTGTTGTTGCTGTCATTCTTGTTGCTGTTTGTCTGTTTAGTGACTTTTCTGGACTAATTTGGTAATATCTGTATTCCATTCATCTACTGAATGGTTAGCTTAATGATCAACTAACAATTGAACACAGATCTTCCAATGCCTTTAAATAGTTATTTTTTCAACTTTTTCTGAGGGGCTCTGTGTTTGTGTATTGGAGCATGCTTTCAACACTTACAGTTGTTATTTAGCCTTCACTTCCTAATTGTGCAGAGCCTCAAGATGAGCCCAAATAGGAGATGAGTGAGTGCCTTCTTTTTCTTTCTTTTTTTTTTTAGATTCTCCAAGTTTTTATTTAAATTCCAGTTAGTTAACATACAGTATAATATTAGTTTCAAGAGTAGAATTTAGTGATTCATCACTTACATACAACGGGTGTTCATCACAAGGGCCCTCCTCAATACCCATTGCCTATTTAACCCATTCCCCTGCCCAGCTCCCTTCCAACAACCATCAGTTTGTTCTCTATAGTTGAAAGTCTTTTTCTTTGTCTGCCTCTCTTCTCCCCCACTCATGTTCATTTGTTTTGTTTCTTAAATTCCACATATGAGTGAAATCATATGGTATTTGTCTTCTTCTGACTTATTTTGTTTAGCATAATACTCTCTAACTCCACCCATGTCAAGATTTAATTCTTTT
Organism: Neomonachus schauinslandi; assembly: GCF_002201575.2. NCBI lineage: Eukaryota > Metazoa > Chordata > Mammalia > Carnivora > Phocidae > Neomonachus > Neomonachus schauinslandi. The sequence continues at coordinate 34,545,210 of NC_058419.1, read as the reverse complement.
TTATGGGTAAGCAATATTCCACTATATATATACACCACTTCTTTATCCATTCATTAGTTGATGGATATTTGGGCTGTTTCCATGGTTTGACTATTGTTGATAACGCTGCTATAAATATCAGGGTGCATGTATCCCTTCAAATCAGTATTTTTGTATCCTTTCGGTAAATACCTAGTAAGGCAGTTGCTGGATCATAGGGTAGTTCTATTTTTAACTTTCTGAGGAACCTCCATAGTGTTTTCCACAGTGGCTGCACCAGTTTGCATTCCCACCAAAAGTACAAGAGCGTTTCCTTTTCTTCACATCCTTGCCAACACCTGTTGTTTCCTGTGTTGTTAATTTTAGCCATTCTGACTGATGTGAGATATCTCATTGTAATTTTGAATTGTATTTCCCTGATGATGAGTGATGTTGAGCATCTTTTCATGAGTCTATTATCCATCTTCTTTATCTTCTTTGAAAAAATGTCTATTCATGTCTTCTGTCTGTTTTTTAACTGGATTATTTGTTTATTTGGGTGTTGAGTTTGATAAGTCTTTTATATATTTTGGATACTACCCCTTTTTGGATATGTCATTTGCAAATATCTTCTCCCATTCAGGAAGTTGTCTTTTAGTTTTATTGATTGCTTGCTTTGCTGTGCAGAAGCTTTTTATTTTGTTAAAGTTCTAATAGTTTATTTTTGCTTTTGTTTCCCTTGTCTCAGGAGACATATCTAGTAAGAAGTTCCTAAGGCCAATGTCAAAGAGCTTACTACCTGTGTTCTCCTCTAGGATTTTAATGGTTTCCTAGATCAGGGCTTAATTCTTAGTTCTTTCATGGGCATCCCCACCTCTTAATTCTTTCATGGGCATCCCCACCTCCCTGCATATGCACTTAGCCTTCTAAAGCCCCATTAATATGCCAGAGCTATTTAAAACTTCCTGTGGACATCTCTTCCCCAGATCTTCTTTTTAAGTTTTTGGCCAGCCTCTTGTTTGCCCCACTTGCATTTACAACTTAGGCAGTTAAAATAGTAAATAGTTGCCTCAAGATAAAATTTTCCCTGTGGATTGAGCTGAAGTTGGGAGGTCAAGTCAAATAACAACACCCAGTGAATGGGGTTTTTCCAGGGAGTTGCTGGTCAGGTCAAGTAGGGAAAATGGTCTGGAGATGAGACTTTTTTTAAAAAACTTCAAATCTTGTCTATTTCCTCTAGTGGATGCAAGTCTGCTGGTTGTCATTTGCAAATATGACTTATTTGCAAATATGACTACCATATTTGTGAGGCTACTAATTTTCAAAGTTATTGTAGAACTAGAAAAAGGGGATAGATGGATGTAGGTTAAGTTAAATACCACAAACTCTGATGTTCTTACCAATTCATCAGTTTTTTCTTTAATGCTCCTTGCATTTGTTGCATTTGGTTAGTTTCCAGAGTTTTGAAAAATTTGATTTTGACCATTTCCAAGTGTTTTCTTACTTTTATGAAAGGATATATTAACTAAGATCCCTTCTACCTTACCCCAAAACATGTACTTTTAACCACCGCCCTATATTTTTCTTTCTTTGGCTAAACCAGAATTTTTCTTTATTTTTTTAAAGATTTATTTATTTATTTATTTATTTATTTATTTATTAAAGAGAGAGAGTACGAGCAGGGGGAGGGGCAGAGGGAGAGGGAGAAACAGACTCCCCACTGGGCAGGGGCTTGATCCCAGGATGCTAAGATCATGACCTGAGCCAAAGGCAGATGCTTAACTGACTGAGCCACCCAGGCACTCCCAGAGTTGTTTTTAAGTTTTTTCTTAGAACTCATTTCTTCCAGGGGTGCCTGGGTGACTCAGTCAGTTAGGTGTCTGATTCTTGATGTTGGCTCAGGTCATGATCTCAGGGTTGTGAGATCAAGCCCTGCATTGGGCTCCATGCTCAGCAGGGAGTCTGCTTGAGATTCTCTCTCTCCCTCTCCCTCTGCCCCTCTCCCCATGCATGCACTCTCTCTCCCCCTCTCTAAAATAAATAAATAAGTATTTATTGAAAAAAAAAAAAGAAATCACAGGTACCTGGGTGGCTCAGTACGTTAAGCATCTGCCTTTGGCTCAGGTCATGATCCCAGGACCCTGTGATTGAGCCCCACATCAGGCTCCCTGTAGGAAGCCTACTTCTCCCTCTCCCTCTGCCTCTCCCTCCGCTGTTGTGCTCATGCTCTTTCTCTCTCTCTCTCTTCCTCTCAAATAAATAAATAAAATCTTAAAAAAAAAAGAAATCACTTCTTTCAGGATGCCTAGAGGGAGCTTGTTCCCCCTGTGCCCTATAATAACATCCTGTATCCTATTGTTCTTTAATAACAAACAGGCAGTTATAATATGATGTGATATTCCTCCCACGAGACTGTGGCCTTCTTGAGAATAGGAACAGTGTTTCTCATGAACTCAAACATATAGAGCATAGGAATAATGTGCAGTAAATGTAGGGGCACAGGTGTTTTATTCTGAATTTTTTAGAAGTCAACAGGTAAAAGATTCAAAAGGAAACTTGAAACTGGGAACAGATTGAATACACTTTCTAAAAACAGTTCCCTTAAGAAAAATTCCCATTTTACTTAGCCTTGTTACTAAATTAATCGTTGCTCTTAATCCTTTTCTAATCTATGCATAAGGTTCTCAACTGGCCCTAAGGCATTTGCTTCCTTAGCATATGAGTCATTTTGAAGTATTATAAATATTTGCAGTCTTTTTTCTCATCTCTTGACAATTGTCACTACTATAAAGGAGTGTTTTTCCATAGACAAACACAATAAATTCATCTCTAATTCAATTTGTTGAAACAAGACTGGTATAGCAGAAAAGTAGGAAAAATCTTAGAGATGCAGCAGGACAGTTTCATTCTACAGCTTTTCTATGAAAAAAAAGATTAAAGAGAAATTCAGGTAAAATACTCCTACAACAATATTTCAGGTCTTAAACTTTGGGATGACAGCCAATCTCCAACCTAATCTCTGGACCAGCCCTATAAGTGAAATGTAAGAATTGCTCTGCCACACCTCTGCATAGAAAGCAACCTCCCAGTTTTGTGTTCTCTGCCTTAAGATGTTGGGGCTCTTGGTTGTTATTGAGAAAGAGCTGAGGCATTTGGAAGAACTACTTGACAAAATAAAATTGAACAACTATGCAGAGCAAATGGGAAGAGATGACAGGACTAGCAGGGGAAGATGGAAAATGAAGTTTCGAGAAGGAAAGTTGGGAGTCATAATTGGTATATAAAGGTTATGAGAGAAGGCAGAAACACCAGCTATATGTTGAATCAGAACAACAAGAAAAAAATCTTGTCTGTGTTTTGGCAGAGCCCACAAGGTTTGGCAGAGGCTTGGGGCTTGGACATGCAATTTATAAATCAAAGTAAACCAAACTGCTTTGGATTGTTTAGACTTGTTTATTATTATTCTGGACTTCACTCTGCTTCTGTACTTTTATTTTATTTTTACATAATTTTCTAAAACACCTGGGATTGAGAAGTCATTTTTTTATATAGCATTTAGTTAAAAGTGAGACCGATGGAGGCACCTACCAACTAAATAAAAAAATAATTTTCATAATTCAATAAAACTGTAAACCATACAATAGCTGAAAGCATTTTCTCAGGAACCATCAAGGCTGGGTTCCAAGTCAGGATGCTGTGTTAATAGCCAGGTTGTACTGACCTACTTAGCAAATATGCCATGCCATGCCATGGCTCTGTGCTTATGCTTTTCTCTTTGTCTAGAATGTCTTTTCCAACCTTGAATACCTGACAAATTTCTAACACATTCCTTAATAGCAAGCCAAATAACTCATACTCTATTTTCTTCCTCTAAGGCGTGGTGGGTATGTTTAAACCTTCTGGAGCCACACCGCCTGCCAGCTCTAATTCCCAAATCTGTGAGATCTTGGGCAAGTTACTGAAGCTCTCTGGGCCTCAGTCTCCTCACCTGTAAAATGAACATGATATTAGAATCTACTATATAATGTGCTTGTGGAGATTTAAGAAACAATTATACAAAACCTTGAGACATCGCTAATGATGTATCGGGTGTTCTGTGAGTGTATGCTTTTATTATCTTTTCCCCATAGTTCATCGATTCTTTGTGTCCACTCTGTCCTTTCACTGCAGGTAGTTGCCAGGGTATCTGTCTTCTGGGACTAAACCATGAGCTTACAGGCAGAGACCACATTTGAGTCATCTTTGTATCCCCAGCATGTAGCACAGCACCAGGCAAAGAGTGTGTGTTTAAAATGTCATTTGATTGTGTAAGTCATAGTGAGCTTTGATTGCTCTTTCTCTCTCTCAGATGGTTCTACTTTCTCCTCTGGGCCAGGCATTCCCAGAATGCCCACAGGATATGTTTTTATCTGCACTAATTTCCTCTGTTTTGACTGTCCAGTCTCTGCTGATGACCCTCTAGTTTACTCACCGGCCACATATTCCCAGCAGCACTCCACACGCTGGCTTTCTACTCTTGCCAGGATAACTCTCCTTGGAAATGCTGTCACCACCTCAAAGAAACTCTGTTCCCAAATTCAACTTTGCATCTTCCCTCTCAAGCTACCTGTTTTCTTGCCAACATTGTGATTGAATTGCCTAAGCAAAGCTGCTTTCATCATAGTACATTATCTTGTGTTGGTGTTTTATGCTGTTGGAGTTCAAAATGCTAGAGATCAGAGCTTTATATTTCTGAGTATCAGATTTGAGCACAAATATGCACAGTAAATTATAGATAATTATTCTACAGAATCTGAGAAGCAAAGAGAGTAGTATTGATTGAAAATATAATCGCTCTCTGTGCCTCCCTACTTCTGCTGTAGTACTCCCTCAGTGTCCCACTTCCTCATGTCCCAGCTCTTTTTCTCTTTTATTCTTTACTCCTTTGCATGCCTTTTCCCTCTCATATTCTGTCACAGTCTTTGTCTCATCTCCTCAGTCTGTCTTCTTTCTTTTTCTTTATTTTCGTTCTTATACAAAGGTTGTTTTGAAAGGTTATACTCCACCTAAATGACTTCCCTAGCCCTCTGGCTTCCTACCTCTCCCTCCAAAATAAAAACAAACCTAAGCAATTTGAAGTCAATGTAACATTTTAGGGATGTTTCCTATGCTTTGTTGTCATATACAAACCATATACATATGGAGTAAGAAAGATTATTTTGTTTAGCAAAGATAGTTGAGATAAGGCTGTAGGAATGCAGTTTCAAAGATTACAGTATGTAAAGGCCATTTCCTAGTGCCTTAGGTAGGGTACAAAATTTTCTGGCTAGAGAAAGTAAGAAAGCTAATGGTGATCACATATTCAAAATACTCTGATGTGGTTTCTCACTCTCAACTGCTTCCCTGATCATCACTTTTAGGCTATTCAGAATGACCAAACTGATTTGCCAGGTTCCTTTTCTGCAATTGATAGATAAAATCCAATAAGCTAAATAACATAGATCTAATTATTAGTAAGTATGGTAGGGAGAGTAGTTATTCCACCTCATTTTTTTAAAAAAATTATTTGAGAGAGAGAAAGAGAGCACGAGCAGGAAGAGGGGAAGAAGGAAAGAGAGAGAGAGAGAGACTCACCAGCAGACTCCCTGCTGAGGGAGGAACCCAACGTGGGGCTCAGTCCCATGACCCTGAGATCATGACCTGACCTGAAATCAAGAGTCGGATGCTTAATCAACTGAGCCACCCAGGCATCCCCACCTGATTCTTAAGATCAGCAACAAAACAGAATCATTTACAGTAAATAGAATCCCAGAAGGGCTTATGTATTTCTTTTTCTTTTTTGTACATGTATAATTCTCTGGGAGGCCACATGCCATAGCATTACAGGTAGTTAGATAACTTCTGGGGATGACATAGAGGATGGTATTGTTCAACTCAGCACTTCAGACTTATTCTTCTTCTTGAAACTCCAGAACAAGAAGAGGGAGTATTAAGTGTGTCAGCCTTTCAGGAAACAGATGAAGACAGGGGAGCAGAGTTCAAGGAAAGTAGGATTAAGTATAGAAAAATCAACCGAAGCAAAACTCAAACAAAAGAGAGAAACCTTTAACAAACCAATCAAGTAGAATAGAAAATATGCAAAAATAGTTGATTTTTAAAGCCTTACAAGCATAAAAATCTAGTATTGATGTAAAATAATCTAGATCCTTCACATGTCTACAGATGCATGCTGAGTATGTTAATGAACCTCATTAAATATACCTGGTTTCTTATTATCAAGGAGGGTCTGATATACCCCAAGAAAGTATTGCTGATACTGGTGTGACCAACAGAGGAGTGGGGTCTGATTGCTTCGAAATAGCGGTTCTTTCCCCACCTCTCCTCTTCAATTTTTTTCTGCTTCCCCATTTCACTACATTAAACTAACAAGCCTTTCCTTTTTCTCTTTTACATGGTCAAGTAATCCCAGTAAGTAACTTGTAGAGGGCTTTTGAGAGAAACTTTCCTCTGGATGGAATGGACCTATTGCAGAACACAGATTGTGAGTTGGAGAGAAGTCGGAAAACAATACCTGCCCACATCCTACAGCCTTTACAATTTCAGTGAACCTGGTGCGTGCACGCACACACACGTGTGTGTGTGTCTGTGTGCCTGTGTACCTGCACACATCTAAGATCCAAAATATTACAGTATTCATGGAGCATGTACCCTCATTCTCTAGTCATCTTTCATTCTTCTTTTTCAGAAACAGTAAGAAAATAGAATTCATAAGAAACAGTCTCTCTCTGTGAATAATATCCAGCCCATGTGGGCGTAGCACTTTTTCATGTAGTATTACGTGCTTTGTACTGATAGAGTTTTCCTATCTGTTGTGCTGCCCTTGAGCTCCCCAGTGCTTTCTTCTCTTGTTTGTTGTTATGGGGGGATACTTCAGAAACATGCTCAACTGTGGGAATCCATTTGATGTGCATATACTCATATCTTGTTGTATGTATAGTATATATTTTACATATGCACACCTAAATATATTTACGTGTTGACCAGGAGTTAGTATGTGTTTTATATTTTTAAGTATGTCTTTCAGAGGACAAGGTTATTTGACATTTATACATTTTCTTAGCAATTAGAAAAAAGTAACCGTTCCAGAGCATGTTCATTATTTGAGACTACCTTGGTGTTACAGAAATAATATTGAGACCTTAGGGTGTTTTTCTCACCAAATGTTATTAATTTATTTAAGAAGATGAGAAGCAAAAGCTGTAATGACTTTTAGCAAACATTTCTGCCTGCAATCAAAACCATTTGTGCTCCTTTCCCAATCACCAGAAAGATTAAAATCATAACCGTTTTACAAGACTGTGTTTTTGACAGATTCTCTAATAAAAGGGATAGAGCTGATAATGCAGGTGGTAAGAAATTATTCCCCTGAATGCTGGTAAGGTTATGAAGGCTGCGTTTTTCAAAGAGCTAGTTTTGGTGGGTAGATTTCAATTGTGCTGGCAATACAGAGTCCTCCTATGTTGGAGATTAAAGACTCCTTTATCAGCAATGATTTGGAGATCTGAAGTGAAATATAGATCCAATTAATTTCATATTCCTGTGTCAGTGATGTTCTTTTCTCCTTTCATGAGGAAACTGGCCATTTGGATTCTATAGAGTTTTATGTGAAGCTTCCATGGTGACACCCTTATCTGGGCAAAACAAAGACCTTGGCTGGGCCTTTAGTTGGATCAGATGTGACTGAGGATTTGAGGATTTGAAGCATCTCGTGTCAGGCTGAAAATAACACACTTTCCCACTTGTAAAGTGATAGCTGGACTAGCAGAATTTTTCAGCCTTACCTAATTCCGTTGTCCCATACTGACTGTTATATTTCCACATACTGAGAGGAATCTATTATGTGCCAGAACTTTTCAGAGGAAAATTTCTTTTGTGTTCCTTTCTTACGCCTTTTAAAGGTACTTCCAGTTCTGTTTTAAAGTTCATCATGAATCTTTTCAAATGAGGAACTATAGGTTGAATTTCTACCTTTGTCATTAACTTGTATGACTTTCAGCAAGTCCATTAACCTCCCAGATTAAAACTGTCTGTATTGTTACCTTAGGTTAATATTTTGCTCTTGGGGTTGCAAATGGTGATGATGATGTTTTGTTTTTGTGCAGGTGAACTATTAATAATAATTTTCAGAACATCATTCCCCTGAGCACATAAGGGGTAGCTCCTTCCACGAGAACAAGAGGAAGTAGGAATAGCTTGTAACCCGAGCCAGAAAAGAATGGATCATTCCTTGAGCTAGTGTTAATCATCTCTGCTTTGTAACTCTGCCAAGAACAAAGGGGATCCCTTCAGAAACCAATATGCAGTGGAAGGTCTAATGGGTGATAATTTGGGTAAGGATGAGGTAGAGATCTTCACTGTGGCTATGGAACACTGATGGTCTCCAAGAATTTAGGATCAGATACTTGGGACCCAGAATATTGCAATCAGTTGTGCTCCATGTTCACATTTATTACTAACTATGCTTAGTCTAGAGTTTCCAAAAGGTTTATATTTAGAGGTAAGGTAAAACAGACAGAAGATGATCCCAATGGTAATGTCACTCAAGCTTGCACTACGATGTGTTCTTTTGAGTGGGAAAAAAGAAAGGGTGGAGTTACAGTTAACTCACTAGAAAGCATGTATATCGAAAGCAGTATTCCTATTCTATCACTCTCGATCCCCTTACTCTGTGTTATTTTTCCAATATCACATATATTTTCTGTTTATTTATATTCTGTCTCTCTAACCAAAAAGCAAGTTCCATGAACTCTAGTGCCTGGAGTCTGGCATATAGCTGATATCCAAAAATTATTTGCTGATCCAGAATATGACACCTCAAAATATGCCACTTTGGCATAAGGATTATTATTTTTTTTAATTTTTTTTTATTCTTATGTTAATCCCCATACATTACATCATTAGTTTTAGATGTAGTGTTCCATGATTCATTGTTTGTGCATAACACCCAGTGCTCCATGCAGAACGTGCCCTCCTCAATACCCATCACCAGGCTAACCCATCCTCCCACCCCCCTCCCCTCTAGAACCCTCAGTTTGTTTTTCAGAGTCCATCGTCTCTCATGGTTCGTCTACCTCTCCGAATTCCCCCCTTCATTTTTCCTTCCTGCTACCTTCTTCTTCTTCTTTTTTTTTTTTTCTTAACATATATTGCATTATTTGTTTCAGAGGTACAGATCTGAGATTCAACAGTCTTGCACAATTCACAGCGCTTACCAGAGCACATATCCTCCCCAGTGTCTATTACCCAGTCACCCCCTCCTTCCCACCCCCCCCCCCACTCCAGCAACCCTCAGTTTGTTTCCTGTGATTAAGAATTCCTCATATCAGTGAGATCATATGATACATGTCTTTCTCTGTTTGACTTATTTCGCTCAACATAATACCCTCCAGTTCCATCCACGTCGTTGCAAATGGCAAGATCTCATTCCTTTTGATGGCTGCATAATATTCCATTGTATATATATACCACCTCTTCTTTATCCATTCATCTGTCAATGGACATCTTGGCTCTTTCCACAGTTTGGCTATTGTGGACATTGCTGCTATAAACATCGGGGTGCATGTACCCTTTCGGATCCCTACTTTTGTATCTTTGGGGTAAATACCCAGTAGTGCAATTGCTGGATCATATGGTAGCTCTATTTTCAACTTTTTGAGGAACCTCCATACTGTTTTCCAGACTGGCTGCACCAGCTTGCATTCCCACCAACAGTGTAGGAGGGTTCCCCTTTCTCCGCATCCTCGCCAACATCTCTCGTTTCCTGACTTGTTAATTTTAGCCATTCTGACTGGTGTGAGGTGGTATCTCATTGAGGTTTTGATTTGGATTTCCCTGATGCCGAGCGATATTGAGCACTTTTTCATGTGTCTGTTGGCCATTTGGATGTCTTCTTTGGAAAAATGTCTGTTCATGTCTTCTGCCCATTTCTTGATTGGATTCTTTGTTCTTTGGGTGTTGAGTTTGATGAGTTCTTTATAGATTTTGGATACTAGCCCTTTATCTGATATGTCATTTGCAAATATCTTCTCCCATTCTGTTGGTTGTCTTTTGGTTTTGTTGACTGTTTCCTTTGCTTTGCAAAAGCTTTTTATCTTGATGAAGTCCCAATAGTTCATTTTTGCCCTTGCTTCCCTTGCCTTTGGCGATGTTTCTAGGAAGAAGTTGCTTCAGCTGAGGTCGAAGAGGCTGCTGCCTGTGTTCTCCTTTAGGATTTTGATGGACTCCTGTCTCACACTGAGGTCTTTCAACCATTTGGAGTCTATTTTTGTGTGTGGTGTAAGGAAATGGTCCAGTTTCATTCTTCTGCATGTGGCTATCCAATTTTCCCAACACCATTTGTTGAAGAGACTGTCTTTTTTTCCATTGGACATTCTTTCCTGCTTTGTCAAAGATTAGTTGACCATAGAGTTGAGGGTCCATTTCTGGGCTCTCTATTCTGTTCCATTGATCTAGGTGTCTGTTTCTGTGCCAGTACCATACTGTCTTGATGATGACAGCTTTGTAATAGAGCTGGAAGTCCGGAATGGTGATGCCACTAGCTTTGCTTTTCTTTTTCAACATTCCTCTGGCTATGCGGGGTCTTTTCTGGTTCCATACGAATTTTAGGATTCTTTGTTCCATTTCTTTGAAAAAAGTGGATGGTATTTTGATGGGGATTGCATTGGATGTGTAGATTGCTCTAGGTAGCATTGACATCTTCACAATATTTGTTCTTCCAATCCATGAGCATGGAACGTTTTTCCATTTCTTTGTGTCTTCCTCAATTTCTTTCATGAGTATTTTATAGTTTTCTGAGTACCGATCCTTTGCCTCTTTGGTTAGATTTATTCCTAGGTATCTTATGGTTTTGGGTGCAATTGTAAATGGGATCGACTCCTTAATTTCTCTTTCTTCTGTCTTGTTGTTGGTGTATAGGAATGCCACTGATTTCTGTGCATTGATTTTATATCCTGCCACTTTGCTGAATTCCTGTATGAGTTCTAGCAGTTTTGGGGTGGAGTCTTTGAGGTTTTCCACATAAAGTATCATATCATCTGCAAAGAGTGAGAGTTTGAGTTCTTCTTTGCCGATTTGGATGCCTTTGGCATAAGGATTATTTTGAATTGAAGACAACTGAGAAAAAAACAGACACAGGAAGAACTTTCTGCACTCCCCCATCTATCTAAAAGCAGGGCATAAATTTCTTTGTGAACATGTTGCCCTCTCCCATACCTAGAAGAGGAGACCAACTCTTTTTTTTTTTTTTTTTTTAGATTTTATTTATTTATTTGTCAGAGAGAAGGAGAGAGAGAGAGAGAGCGTATAAGCAGAGGGAGTGGCAGGCAGAGGGAGAAGCAGGCTCCTCACTGAACAAGAAGCCCAATGTGGGACTCAAACCCAGGACCCCGGGATCATGACCTGAGCCAAAGGCAGACACTTGACCAACTGAGCCAACCAGGCGTCCCGAGGAGACCAACTCTTAATGCCAGAGATGGAGATAGCACTGAGATGAGCCTGCATGAACAAGTCTTACTAAATAATCCCTATCTGCCATTCGTTTTCCCCATATTTTTACTTTCCCATAGCTACCACCCCTAGAAGCCCAAACTCCCTTTTCTTTGTCTAGTCACTTTTTCACAATTTATTGCCCTTTATTAAAATGGTATGTCAAAGCTGAACTCTAACCATTTCTTTTGATCCTTTTACTTTTATTTGTATGTGAAGCTCCAGTGCATGTAAAATATAATTTGTATGCCTTTTTTTTCTTATTCATCTGTCTTTTATAAGTTTAATTTGCAAGTCCCAGCCATGAACCTGAGCAGGTAGAAGAAAAGTTTTCCCTCCCCTACAGTTCAATGAACAATTACCCAGATCCTGAAGGTTATCTTTTTCTATGCCACAACCCATATAAACTACCATTTCCAATGTTAATCAATGGAGAATTACAAATGATGGGAGTGCTTTACTTCCTTGCCATTTGGAAAGAAGAAGCTATTATCAAAATTTGATTATGTCCCAGGGGGGATATCCCACATACAGATGCTGGTTGTCTAATGTGAGTAAAGTTAGCACAGAATAATAATAGAAAAATACGGTATCAGCTATCATTTGAGTACTTTATAGATGCTTTTTGAGTTTTGTGTTGTTTAATCCTCTATGAGGTAGATATGATTACTAGTCCTGTTTTACAAATGAGGAAACAGGCACAAAAGGCCAAGTAACTTGCCCAAGAGCCAAGATTAGACTCTGAATTTGAAACTAGGAAGCCTAACTATAGTACATACACACTTGCCGACCACACTGGTACATACTGTGTGCTGACACTTAGCTATAGTAACATGATTGAGGCAAAAATTATGTTTAAAAAGAGAGGGAAGATGTCACTTTCTGAGATCATAAGCAAGCGAGAGTTCATAAGGGCACTAGGTATCCCTTATATCTCTGCACTTCAGTTAACAATGGGAGCCAGGTGACAGGAAAAAGAAAACAAAACTAGTAAGAACTCGTCTTACTGTCTAAATATTTTTAGAACAACTCTTTTATATCATCTGTATTTTGAGCAATGGTTAGATATGGGGTAAAAATGGCAATGAATTGTTTTATAGGCAGCTGGGGGAGAAGGATCTATATGACAAAATAAATGGTAAACAAGATAGAGAAAGAAGATGAATCAACCTCTATAAGTGAAACCCTATGAGTGAAGAAAAATAAGTGAATAGACCCTTGATGATAATTGGCCTATACAAGTTTCCATAGGAAATTGAATAGCAATGAAGAGGAAGGCCAGAGAGTTACCCAAATAGGCACTCATGGAGGACTTTAAGCTTTTACTAAGAAAGACTTTTCAAGGGGCGCCTGGGTGGCTCAGTTGGTTAAGCAACTGCCTTCGGCTCAGGTCATGATCCTGGAGTCCCGGGATCGAGTCCCGCATCGGGCTCCCTGCTCGGCGGGGAGTCTGCTTCTCCCTCTGACCCTCCCCCCTCTCATGCTCTCTCTATCTCATTCTCTCTCTCAAATAAATAAATAAAATCTTTAAAAAAAAAGACTTTTCAACAGAACAAACTTACATTAAGCTTAACATAATATTTTACAGCAATTTGATATTAAGAAATAGAACTGTCAAGTGGAGCAGGACTCTGCTTCTCTCACCATTTTGTTTTCTCCCCTATATGGAATACCTAAATATTATCCAAATTTTAACTGATGAATCTGAACTTAGGATAAGAGGAGTTTATTGGGTTATTTAGTTGCACTCCTATAATAAGGATGTGCTTACCACAGGGACAAAATATTTTGTCTTTGGGCCAGGGCACTTTGCATTCTGCTTGTTTGGGATTATCTTTGCTTGTCTTAGTGATTTTATTATATTTTACTGGTCAACTCTCCTAATTTATTTTTTTTACTTAAAGTCCATTATATTTTAAAGAGATTTAAATAATAAGAAAATAATGATATTATTTTACTACCATTAGTACCATTGGTACTACCAATGTAGTTACTATTTCCAGTGTTCTTTATTTCTTTTGTGTAGATGTCTGTTTCCATCTGGTATCTCTTTCTTTCTGCCCTAAGACCTTCCTTTAACATTTTTTGTATTAATGGTCTGTTGGTGATTATTTCATCTGTTTGTTTCTTAAAAAGTCTTTATTTTGCCTTTTCTGTGAAAAGATATTTCCATTGGGTTATAGAAGTCCAGGCTGATTGTTTTATTTTTTTCTTTCAGCACTTAAAAAATATCTCCCTACTATCTTTTTGCTGTATTGTTTCTAATGAGAAATCTGCTATCTTCCTTTTCTCTGCTGCTCTGTACATATGTTGGTTTTTTCCTGGTTGCTTGCAAGAGTTTCTCTTGAGCCCTAGTCTTAAGCAATTCGATTTGATATGATTCAGTGTTGCCTCCTGTATTTCTTTTCATTTATTTTTTATTGTGGTAAGAACACTTCACATACAATCTATTCTCTTGACAAATTTTTAAGTGCACAATTATTCCTTCCTTTATTTTATTTTATTTTTTTAAGTAGGCTCCACACCCCACATGGAACCCAACATGGGGCTGAACTCATGATCCTGAGACCAAGACCCGAGCCAAGATTGAGAGTCGGATGCTCAACAAACTGAGCCACTCAGGCGCCCCCAATTCCTTCCTTTAGATATGATACTCATTACAGTCATGTCCCTGTCAAGGCTTGCAAATCTGAGAGTCATTTCCTTCTTTCAGTAGCCTGAACAGCTTTCTATTCTCGTTGTTTATGTGTTTAAAACTTCAGTCTCAGAGGACAAGTTTCCCTAGTTTCCACATGTCCCTTGGTTAAGAGATGCTGTAACTCTAGCCGTGTACATAGTCCTCATGTCACTTGCTGTCTCATTCATTCTGCTCTAGCAATAGCCTTCCTTTAGTTACTTGAAGACAATGAGCTCTCTCCCATCTCAGAGCTTTCCCACATATTGTTGCCCTTTCCTGGAATACTTTTCTTTTTTTTTTTTTAATTTTATTATTTTTTTAAGATTTTATTTATTTATTTGAGAGAGAGAGGGGAGTGGGAGAGGGAGAAGCAGACTCCCTGCTGAGCAGGGAGCCCGATGTGGGACTCGATCCCAGGACTCCAGGATCATGACCTGAGCCGAAGGCAGTTGCTTAACCAACTGAGCCACCCAGGCGCCCTCCTGGAATATTTTTCTTCCTGTCTATCAAGAAATTAATTCCTGCTCATTGTTCAGGATGCATCTTAAAAAGAACTTTCGTTAGGGAGCAGTTCCTACGCTAGATTAAGCCCCTCCTTATCATTCTTATGATATCATACAGGAGATTAAGCTCCAGGGGAGCTTAATCTAGCTTCTCTCTCTCTCACTATCTCTCTCTCAAATAAATAAATAAATTCTTTAAAAGAAAAAGAAAAAGAAAGTATTGTTTAAGCATATTTAAGCTCAAACGTAAGTGATATCATTCTTTCCCTGTCCTCATCATATATGTGTAAATCTTTTTAAGGACTAAATACAATTCTTGCCAGTCTTACAACTCAGGGATTTTTCCTCAAGGATCTGAGAGTCATCTTGTTGAAATGTAATCATCGAAGAATATAATGCCCTTTCTCCCAGCGTCCTGGCAGGACATATGCCTAAATTCAGCTGCCACCTGACTCCAAAGGGCAAAACCTACCTTCAGTCCTAAAGAGAGCTGAAAATTAGCCATTCTACCTTGGGAACATGAATTTTATGTCTTGTATCTATTTAGCTATATAAAAGAGTGATATTTCTTGATGTCTTTGCAATCTCTTTAGCAGATTGCCTATAATGTGCATTGCATTCTTATTTATTGCTTATTCAAAAATCGTTTTCTTTGTCTGCTACTTTTGCATAGGTGTTTTCTATGCTGGGAGGAGATTTTGTTTATAATTCTATTTCCCCAATAATGGTGAGCTCCATGAGAACAGTAACCAGGTCTGTTTTGTTTACCACTGTATTCTCCGTGCATATACAGTGACCTGACTATAGGTCAAATAATTGTTTAATGAAAGAGTGAATGAAGAACCTAGCAGAAGACTCCATTTTCCCACCCACTTTCCCTACAGGGCCATTATGAGGACCAAATGGAGTCAGACCAACCTAACTGGGAGCTTTAGTTCCATCAGGATTTTGTAGTGTGATAAGGACATGTTGCTTAAACTCCCTGAGCCTGAATTTTCTTATCTGTAGAACAGGGATAATAATAGCATCTATCTCAGAAGACTCTTGTGAGCATAAATTGATAGAATAAGCAATATGGTGCCTGCCTGTACATAAGGAACAATACATTCAGCTGGTAAAGTTTCATTATGATCATTTACCCCAAATATATAAACATTTTTGTTGGGACCCACACATCACAATGATAAGGACAACTGTGGATTGGAAGAGGTATGAAAAATTGTCTTTGACATTTTATCAGAAAATTTTGTAATTCTGTCACCCCTGTCCTCAGATTTATTTGTTTTTTTTTCATTAGGCTGATATTAGGGGACTGTAGCTTTTACCCCAACCATTCTCCCTACCTTTCCTCACTGATCCATAACTGATACTTCACTCAGCCAGGAATTCAGAGTGTAAGTGTGAGATATGTCAGGGTGTCTGTAAGCCATAGGTAAGCAAAATATAAACTTAATGTTCTTAGAGTCTGGCCTTTTCCATTTTCTATCCTGATCAGTTGGTATTTTCTCTCTGTGGATCACTATCTTCCTGTCTCAACTCAGGTAGGAGAGACTTCTACTCGTTCAAGTAGGTGAGCCCAATAGGGTTATTTGTGGATTTGCAGTCTTTTTAAATTTTCTTTAACAGACCTAGCATAAATCATGCTATACTTTCACTTTCCTTCCCCACATTTCCCATCCCCCTACCTCACTCAAAACATCCTTAAGTAGACACAACTTGGTCAGTGCAAAAACCGTCGACTGTCATGGTTTTAAATATTTTAGAAAAGAGGGCTACAAAGGGTGTGTGGGGGTGGGGTGCCTGCACTCATGTGCACGCACACGCACTTAGAGTGAGAGAGAGAGAGAAAAAAAAAGAGTTATTCATGAAAGATCACTGAGTCAAGATTAAAAAAGCTGGCTTTCTCTGACAGGACTACCAGTATGTCATCATGTGAACTTAGGCTAATGATTTAATTTCTTAGTTCATCTATTTTTCATTATTAAAATTGGAGTTGACAGTACCTTTCTGCAAACTAATTGGCTGCACCTACCACAGTATTAGGCACAAATAGATTACTCAATATCTGTAGATTAATGGATCGATCCATAGGAAAGTTATATGTGAAAATGATGAAGGTATTTTAAATCCCCAGGATAAATGCTTCCAATGCATTTAATGTGATATGCTATGTAATAATGTAGTACTATACTTCATTATAGTACTGTCCTCAGAATTCAACATTTTCAAACACTTTAGTAAGGAAACTTCTAAGAGTGGGAATCATGTTCTTTTTAACATGTAAGTATGTCAGTTAACATGGAAGCACTGGACTCAGAAGTTAGCTTATGAACCCTGTGCAAAGAAAATGGGTTGCTGAGATGCTTTTATGCTCAGCCGTAGGAACATATCTCACAGTGAGATAAAGTAATAACAGTGATTTCCTTGTGTGACTCATAAGCTGATTCTGGTGGCAGTTGCCAGAAAAATTCCACACGTTGCTAGGATAACTACATGGTTTCTGCAACCATATTTGCTGAACTCCAAATCACAACATGTGATTCAACCAAGTGTTTCTCCTGATTTATAAATACCTGCAAAATGTCTTTAAAAATATTCAGATTAAGCAATGTTGCATTCTACCTTGAATGAATCACCTTTATTGAGAATAATAAAATTATGGGACATCTGGATTATCTGTCCTGGACAATTTGGAACCGATAGTTATCAAGTACACAACCAAGATGATAGTACTTTGAAGAGGACACGTCCCTGAAATGTAATAAGGCTTGTGTGTTTACTTAAACACTAGTCTTACTCTTTTATAGTCATACCTTGTATTAATATATGTGAGGTGCCCTAAAAAGAGAATAATAACAAAATGACTGAATCTGTTGTTTTTTCTTCCCCAGAGTTAATTGATTGCCACAGTAGGTAATAATTCCTTGTTTCTCTGTATTTAAAAAAAAAAAAAAGGTAGTTATTAATGGACTACGGTACAATTGTGATTCAACCACACCTCTATACTTCAGACAAAATGGCTTGGTGTACATCTATTATTTGGCATAATAGAGTTCTTTGTCACTGAATTTTCACAAATATTTTCAGGATGTAAGTATCCTGATTTTCCCTTGACATTTACATAGCTATAGGAGACCATTATCCCCGTTACAATACTTTTTTTTAAACTATCATTATCTTTAAAGAAAATAAAAACATCTGCAGCCCTTTTAACTTTCTTCTTTTAGAAATCACAGTTGAGCTTTTCTCTTGTTATTGTCAGCATATATAAGACATTTTTCCCTCTAAGGAGTTCTAGCTTCTCCATCTGTCCTCAAGGTCCCCACGTAAAGTACTGAAGTTCTTGTTTTCAACAAGTTGGAAGTCACTGTTGCTGATGGTGTTTGCTCCTTTCTCTGACTCTCTACTAGCCTCAAGCCTGAGGAAAGTGGAGCAGGGATGGCTGACAATTCACTGGCCAGAAGAAACCATCTGGGTCTGCTTCCACCATCCTCCTGCTTGCCAAATGCATAGGCCTCAGGACTATATAGCCCTATAACTCCTGAATTAGTACATGTTTGGGTGCTTTCCCAGATTTAACTTGAATTAGGGGCCACTTTTTATAAATTTATAGCACCAGCAGACTGAGCAAAGGTATTATCCTCTCCAGGCTTCTTAAGATTAAAGAAATTTTGTTTATATCCAAAAGAGAAGTGCCTTACAAAATAGATGGCTGTGGATGGGGGAGTGGGCAAAATCAAATTATTATTTAATTCTCTGTTATTACTTTCAGCCAAAATAGAATTGAGAGCCCTAGAAATATTACTAGAAGAATGAAATAGGAAACACATCTTATTAGCATACAAACTTAATTTTATTGCGGTATCACAACATTGTCAATCAAATTGGATACTCAGTTCTCACCTAGTGAGTAGAAATGAGCATTATTATTTTTTTCTTGAAAAACTTTCTTCTGTAACATTGGAAAAAACCAAGAGGAACTCTTTTTTTTTTTTTAAGTTTTATTTATTTATTTGATGGAGAGAGACACAGCGAGAGAGGGAACACAAGCAGGGGGAGTGGGAGAGGGAGAAGCAGTCTTCCCGCGGAGCAGGGAGCCCGACCCAGGGCTCGATCCCAGGACGCCCCAACCAAGAGGAACTCTTTTCAGTTCTTTTTGCTAAATCATTCTGTCCAATTCTAATGCGGCCCCTCAGATAACATTGCAAAGAAAGAGAAAAGAAGGTACACTGAGACAGTGTTGCCACCTCAAGACCATTTGAAAATGAAAATCAAACAATCAAGGTCGGCTTGGTGTGTTGGTGGTCTTTAGGGGTCTCTAAATGCTCAGCCTCTACCTTCACAACATCTACTAGCTCCATCAGGTTTTTTTGTTCAATGTGTCTTGTTCCAGGGGTACCTGGGTGGCTCAGTCGGTTAAGCGTCTGCCTCTGGCTCAGGGTCATGATCCCGGGGTCCTGGGATCAAGCCCCGTGTGGAGCCCCGAGATGGTCTCCCTGCTCAGTGGGGAGCCTGCTTCTCCCTCTCCCCCCTGCTTGTACTCTCGCTCTCTGTCTCTCTCTCTCTCACTCGCTATCTCTCTCTCAAATAAATAAATAAATTCTTTAAAAGAAAAAGAAAAAAAAAAGTATTGTTTCAGCATATTTAAGCTCAAACGTAAGTGATAGTTTATTTCCACCCCCCTGGAGCTTAATCTCCTGTGGTTGCTTCCTAGTTTGCAAGAAGCCAGAATTGATTGATAGGTAACACTGAATAGAATAAGACTATTTGTAAATAGAATTGATTGCTACAGAAATACCATACTTATACTAAATACTGTACTTAAACACTAGGTCCTTGACAGAAAATATCCTCAGTTTGCTTAGTGTTTTTAACCCTGAGACTGTGTACATGAGTATGAAAATGTTTTTTACAAAGTCAAGTAATTTTGTGATCTTCCCTAGACACATCTAGAGAGTTCCAGATTAATGGGCAGATGATACTGCGGTGTCATCGAAAGAACATGGGCTTTTGACTCAGACAGATGGCCTTCGCCAAGTTATTTAACTTGCTCGAGTGTTAGTTTCTTTAGGTGGAAAATGCATATTACTGCTAATTCAAAGGGCTGTAGAGAAGATTGAAAAAGAAAGTGCAAAACATCTAGCACAGTGCTTGGTGTACACTAGGAGTTCAAGAGAATATGCTCATTATATGAAAACTTAACTCCCAGAACATTTGAAAATGCACTTTAAAAATTACAATGTTTATTTTTTACATGTTTTCAGGTTAGAAAGTGCCTTTGATGTTAATAAGAGCCGGGTTAGATAGGAAATGTACTCATTATATCCTCATTTTACAAATGAAAAGTCTGAGAACCCAATAGGTTTGCAGCCTACCCTAAGTAATCCAGTTAGCAAGTGGCAGACACAAGGGTAAAATGGGGTTCTTTTTTCCCCCTAAGTCTGCTGCTGTCTCAAGGAGTAGAATAGTCACAACTTTGGAGGAATTAAAACACAAGGGTAAAAGGGGAAAAAATGTAACTGGGGATAAATAATTTGTTATTTATAATCACCGTGCAATTTCTATGGAGAGCTGATCCTAAAGTCAGCCTTTTGTTACCAGAGTTGCATTATAACTGTGAAGTTAAAAGAATAAGAAAGAGCTGAATTGCTCTGCTGCACAAGGAAAGAGAAAACTGTTGGAGGTGTGTCATGCTTGATTTGGGGGGCCAAATCCAACAAGGTAGATCAGTGGAAAGCCAGATCTGGGGGGTGAGTGCACTGGTGAAGAACTTTAGAGGGACAACAGAGATACCTCATTGATGTTTTCTTATAATTTTGCTTTGGGGGTGTGACATAAACCTAACCTCCTCTCCCCAAACAAATCATCGGCAAAATCTCAGTTTATTAATACTGCTGGTAGAGTGGATTCTCTTTGGGTATAGAAAATGACAAGGTGTATTCCAGGTTAGTTGGACTTGTTTCCATCTTCACCTGGCACCCATCATATATGGATTACAAAAGATCGAATTGCCATCCCAATCTTTATAGACAATTAAGGGTACTCTTTAATGGTCTTTGTGACGCAGATGCTGTAAATTCCAATATGGCCAAGCAGGTGATATAAGGGAGGAAGGCAGGGTGAGTGGAGAGTGCATGCCTCTTCTAAAGGGGACTAACTCAACTCAGACCTCACAGATGGGTCCAGTGCAGAAATGAGTATCGCCAGATCTGATTTTTTTTTTCCAAAAAGAGAAAAAAAAATACAAGACAACTGCTGGTCTGAAATATTATGTGGACTTTTTGGATTTTAAAATATCTACCATATTTTAAAAACACAATGAAATAAACAAGCAAACAGTAAACGCTGTGTTGACCAAGCAAAGCAATCTACAAGCTGAATATGCCTCTGAACCACCTGCTTACGACTTCTGCTGCCAGTATTCCTCTTCTTCCACATACTACAAATGAAGTTCGACAAGCATTATTATATACACATCCTAAACACCTCAGGCTAGGGTTTTCATAAATATTTGTATGACCTTGGGAGAGTATCTGTTTTCTCTGTACGTTTGTTTTCTCATCTATAAAGTGGGAAAAGTCATTGTCCTTACCTCATAGGATTGTTGTAAGGATTCAATATATTAATGCATTGTTCTCTTCATTCACTTCTCAATCGTCTTATAATCACTCAAAGTCTGCATTTAGCTCTAGTTAATCTCTAACCAACAGTGGCATCACTCACCAATAGTAGCATTGCTCAAGAAGGAAGTCTTTTATTTTCTTTTATTTTAGTCCCTAGCCCTAGTCAATAGCCATGTTATGTTTTTGACCAGTACCATGTCTCTCCAAATTTTTCTAAGGCCACCTTTTTTCTAAGGTACATTTCTTTCTTTCTTTTTTCTTTTCTTTCTTTCTTTCTTTCTTTTTTTTTTTTTTTGAGGGGGGAGGAGCAGAGGGAAAGGGAGAGAGAGAATCTTGAACCAGCTCCATGCCCAGCACTGAGCCTGACATGGAGCTCCATCTCCACAATCAAGGGTCAGAAGCTTAACTGACCTGAGCACCCCCAGGGGCCCCACCACAGGTACATTTCTAACTGAACTCTAGTAGGATGTTCCTTGCCAGTGTTCCTACTATATAATGCTGGGCAAGTGGGCTTTTTACTTGCACTGTTTTCATCTCACTGCTTTTGTCCTAAAAATTCTGTATTCGCTCTTCATCCACTACTTAAGACCAAGTCAGTTTTGTTGGTTTTCAATTTTTCTTTTTAGTTTACAAAAATAAATGCTTATAAAAATTCAAATAATGTGAAAAACTGAAACACGATTTTTTAAAAAAATCAGTGAAATCCTCCCAACAAGATAAAACTACCACATTTTACATGCTGTTTCACAATGTGCTTTTTTCATGCATCATTGTGTTGTGGACATTTTCTCTAGTCAATGAATTTTATTCACTAAACAAAAGTGGCATCATTTGTAAATAGCTTTCTAACATTCTCTTATGTGGAAATATCATGATTTATTTAACCAAACCTCTATGGATGGGCATTTACATTATTCCCATTTTTTTTTGCATTTATAAGCGATGCAAAGATGACTATTTTTATACATATCTTTCCCTTTTCTGACAATTTTTATGATGATATATTCTTAGTAGGGGAATTTCTTGAGTATATATACAAATATAAAAATTTTATCCTTATTGACAGATAACTTTCTGGAAAATTTTACTATTTTGCAACTTGAAGAGACCAAGAATGAGTCTTCATTTTCCTACATGCTCACCAATACTGGATATTTTAATTTCTCTTTTAGTCTTTCACTTCTGCTAGTCTCATAAAAGACAAATGACATCTCGTTGTTGCTTTTTTGTTGTTTTTTTGTTTGTCTGTTTGTTTGCATCTCTTTGGTCAAAGAGCTTTTCATACATTTATTGACAGATTTTTGTTTTTGTTATGAATTGTCTGTTGCTGCTTTTTGCAAACATTTCTATCAGAACATTCATTCCTTTTCTTATTAATTTATAAGGACTCATTTTAAAAAAGATTTATTTATTTATTTTATAGGCTGGGGAGGGACAAAGGGAGAGGGAGAGAAAAACCCAAGCAAACTCTGTGCCAAGCACTGAGCCTGACGAGGGGCCTGATCTCAAGACCCTGAGATCACGACCTGAGCTGAAACCCAGAGTCAGGTGCTGAACCAACCGAGCCACCCAAGCGTGCCTATAAGGACTCTTTTTATATAAACTCTTTGACAGAAGTACTACAACTATTTATGCAGATATTTCTCTCTTTGTCAATTTTCCACCAATTTCTAGAAGCATGTTGCTGAGGAACAGTGATAGTAATTAGTAAAACCATTATGTAGCCTTCACTATGTGCCAGGCTGTGTTCTAAGTTAATTATGTGGATTAGCTCATGTAATCCTGTCTACCAACCTACTATTATTATTCCTATTTTCAGATGAAGAAACTGAGATACATAATAGGTATGTGATTTGACCAAGGTTCTGCAACTAGTGGTTCTGCTGGGATTTGAAACACTGTAGTCTGGCTACACTCCATGCTCTTTTTTTTTTTTTTTTAGATTTTATTTATTTATTTGACAGAGAGAGAGAGCACAAGTAGGCAGAGAGGCAGGCAGAGGGAGAGGGAGAAGCAGGCTGAGCAGGGAGCCTGACACAGGGCTTGATCCCAGAACCCTGGGATCATGACCCGAGCCAAAGGCCGACCCCCAAACAACTGAGTCCCCCAAGCGTCCCTACATTGTACGCTCTTAATCACTGTCAAAGACTAATAAAGTCAGATACTAGTTAAAGCAGTAAGGATAGATTTTATTAAGTAATACTATTACAATAGGGAAAAGAGTTCAGCATGAACTAAATTCAACTTCAATTTGTGCAAAAGTGACAGAACAGAAGCCAAACATGACAGACTATATATTGTATTCTTGAATTTATATAAAATTTTAAAACAGACAAAATTAATAGATGTTGGAAGTCAAGATAATGGTTACATTTGGAGAGCAGGTGGGTAAAAGAGGGGATTCTTGGGTCCTGGTAATAATCTATTTCTTAATCTGGTTGTTTTTATAAGTATGTTCATTGTGTATAAAATTCATTAAATTATATAGACTTATGATTTGTGTACTTTTATGTACATATACATGAGTAAACACATATATACACATGTGTATGTACACACATGTATATATATAAGTACATATGTATAGTTTATAAAATTTTCTGGTATTATTTTTATATTTGGCATCTGGTATTGTTGAAAATCTAAGAATAGCCCAATCATTTTGTCCCTTGGTAGATGACTATAGCAGACACTTTTAGTTGCCTATGCATTAGCCAATCCCCTTTCACTTCTTACTTGCCATCAAAGTCCATTGTTAATAACAGAGCATGAAAATGTCAGGGACTCACTTCCCTCGCCTCCCTTACAGCTATAGTGTAGTTATGTGGCCTTGTTCTAGCTCAAGAGATGTAAGGAAAATTTTGCTAGATCATTCTATGAAAGATTTTCCAGGGCGCCTGGGTGGCTCAGTTGATTGGGCATCTGCCTTTGGCTCAGGTTATGATCCTAGTGTCCTGGGATAGAGCCCCGTGTTGGGGTCCCTGCTCAGCGGAGAGCCTGCTTCTCCCTCTCCCTCTGCCTGCCGCTCCCCCTGCTTGTGCACTCTCTCTCTGTCAAATAAATAAATAAATAAAACCTTCAAAAAAATAAGAAAGATTTTCCTTGGGATACCTGGGTGGCTCAGTCATTTGAGCATCTGACTCTTGATTTCAGCTCATCATGATCTCAGGGTCATGGGATTGAGCCCCAAGTTGGGCTCTGTGCTCAGTGCAGAGTCAGCTTACAATTCTCTCCCTTTCCATCTGCCCCTCCCCACCCCCCCGGCCTGCTTGCATACACACAATCTCTCTCTCTCTTAAAAAAAAAAAATTAAAAAAAAAGATTTTCCTCACTAATAAATGGAGAGAGAGGTGTGGAGAGGGAGGCTGAGTCAGAGATGCTATCTGCTTCCATCTGTCACATAGACCCCACTGGAGCTGCCACCACTATGGATGCTCACGAAGACCTGGTGTACCAAGTGAAGCTGGCCAAGCAGTCTTGTTGATAGGATGAAATGGTAAGATTAATGAAGAAGGTAGCAGAGATGAATGTTGAGATGATACTGAAAGAAAGAAACCTGTCTGTTGCATACAGAAATGTGATTGGAGCTAGCTAGAAGATCCTCCTGGAGAATAATCAGCAGCATTGAACAGGTAGAAGAAGACAAGGAAAGAGTAGACAAACTGAAAATAATTCAGGAATATTGGCAAGTGGTTGAGATTGACTAGGGTTAATCTTTTATGGCAGTTTGGAAACACTGGACGAACACTTCATTCCAGTGGCTAACACTGGTGAGTCCAAGGTTTTCTGTTATAAAACAAAAGGAGACTATCACAGGTATCAGGCTGAATTTCCTACAGAAAGGAGGCTGTGGAGAACAGCCTACTGGCTTTAAAGCTGCTATTGATATTGCAATGATAGAATTTGGACCACCACATCTCATTCTCTCAGGTCTTGCCCTCAATTTTTCTGTATTCTACTATGAAATTCTTAATTCCTCTGACCATGCCTGCAGGTTGGCCAAAGTGGCTTTTTATGATGCAGTTACAGAAATGGATATGCTGAGTGAAGGAAGTTCTAGGGACTCTATACTTATGATGCAGTTGTTACATGATAATCTGACACTGTGGACTTCAGACATGCAGGGTGTTGGGAAAGAGCAGAATAAAGAATTTCTGCATGATACAGAAGATGAAAATCAGTGAGACCTAAAGGCCAACAAGAGAAACCATCTCTGACCTCCCTACTCCTTCCTATTCCCCCCCACCCTTTGGAAATTCCCCATTGTCACTGAGAAACACCAAATTTGACTTTTACATTCTACCTCAGAATATAGGTTTCTGCCCCAATGTTTTTTTTTTTTTTTTTTTTTTTTTAAAGATTTTATTTATTTGACAGATAGAGACACAGCGAGAGAGGGAACAGAAGCAGGGGGAGTGGGAGAGGGAGAAGCAGGCTTCCCGCTGAGCAGGGAGCCCGATGCGGGGCTCAATCCCAGGACCCTGGGATCATGACCTGAGCCGAAGGCAGACGCTTAACGACTGAGCCACCCAGGCGCCCCACCCAATGTTTTTTAAACAGACATTTTTTTCAAAAGTTCTTAAAGGCAAGAATGAATTTCTGTGGATTTTACTGGTTCCAGCTTTTTGGTTCTTTAGGACACTAGCAGGACTACACAGAAGCTTTTTCAGCATTACTGTATTATCTCCTGTCAGATGGGGTGAGATCACCATTAGAAATGTAAAGTAAATTCAAAAGCCATTTGACTGCTAGGTGATGCAAGCATCTAAGAGAGAGGTTAATCACACAATGGAAGCATAAGTGGTACCATTTTTCCTTTCTTTAATTGGTTAAATCAAATTTTATGCCAATGTTTAAAATTAATTGGGTGTTAGCTTGAGGTGGTTAGGGTTGTTTGAGGAGTTTGTTGTTATGGTTTTGCCGTAAAAAGTGCTTCAGACTCTCCTGAAATGTTGCTGAAAAGCATGATGCTGGTAACAGGTCAACAATTGTTGAATCTCATTCTTGCCTACTTTATACTCTTTCTCTAAAGCAAGTTAGCTTTGAAGGTGGTGTGGAAAAGTCTGTGTGGGTGTTCAATTATTTGTTTTATCTTCTTCCCTCTCTGCCAGGTGCCCTCCCCTACTTCACTCCCTCAACTTTTTTTGTTCAGTGTGTGTAACTTGAAGCTCCTTTGTACTATCAGATATCTGCCTGGAGCCACAGATACAGAATCTGTATTGTTCTTACCTCAACACAGCATGGAATTAACATTAAACTTAAATAAAACAAACAAACTTAAAATGCCAAATATTATTGCATCTCCATCCTTTGTACTTCAAAAATAAAACTTCTAGTCAAATAAACAACTAGATGATAGAGAGATGATAGATAGATATAGATACATGATAGATGATAGATAGATAGATGATAGATATAGATGATAGGTGATGGATGATAGATGATAGATAGATAGATAGATAGATAGATAGATAGATAGATAGGCACACAGACAATGAGGAGAAAGTATCTACTCTTTATTTCTACTTTTAGGTGTAGCTATGTAAGGACAATGAGCCATGACACAATAGTCATGTTAATCATGATAGAAAAAAAATGAAAACAAAAGTCTTCATGCTAAGAATGGTGATGTGAAAAGATACAAAGGGCCCAGATCCTTGTGGACATTGTTGAGCCACTGTAACAATTCTGTAACAACCTCTTTTGGATTGCTTCTAATGTGAGGAAAATAAAAACAAAACAAAAATGGAAATACCTATTTTTTATTTATTTTTTATTCATGTATTTTTATTTATTTTTTCATTTTCATTTTCATTTTTTTATTATGTTCAGTTAGCTACTGTATAGTACATCATTAATTTTTGATGTAGTGTTCAATGATTCATTAGTTATATATAACACCCAATGCTCATCACAACATGTGCCCTCCTTAATAACCATTACCCTGCTACCCTCATCCCCCCAGCCCCCTCCCCTCTGAAACCCTTAGTTTCCTGGGGTCCATAGTCTCTCATGGTTCATCTCCCTCTCTGATTTCTACCCCTTCAGATTTCCCTCCCTTCCCCTATGGTCCTCTGTGCTATTGCTTATGTTCCACATATGAGTGAAGCCATATGATAATTGTCTTTCTCTGATTGACTTATTTCACTTAGCATAATCCCCTCCAGTTCCATCCATGTCAGTGCAAATGGTGGGTATTCATCCTTTCTGATGGCTGAATAATATTCCATTGTGTATGTACCACATCTTCTTTATCCATTCATCTGCTGAAGGGCATCTCGGCTCCTTCCATAGTTTGGCTATTGTGGACATTGCTGCTATGAACACTGGGGTTCATGTGCCCCTTCTTTTCACTACATCTGTATCTTTGGGGTAAATATCTAGTAGTGCAATTGCTGGGTCATAGGGTAACTCTATTTTTAACGTCTTGAGGAACCTCCATACTGTTTTCCAAAGTGGCTGTACCAGCTTGCATTCCCACCAACAGCGTAAGAGGGTTCCCCTTTCTCCACATCCTCACCAACATCTGTTGTTTCCTGTTTTGTTAATTTTTGCCACTCTAACTGGTGTAGGGAAGCATCTCATTGTGGTTTTGATTTGTATTTCCCTGATGGCTAGTGATGTTGAGCATTTTTTCATGGAAACACCTATTTTTAAACAACTTCAAACCATTCATTCTTTGACTTGTAGCCAACAATATCTTCATGCCATAGCGGTCTTCTTCTTAGATCTGGGTATCTATAACAATCCTCTATCTTCAAAGTTAAATCATGACCGATACCTCTATATTGTTTTGTCATTATAAACTTTTCTTGGAACAGTGAAGCCTTTTGATTTGCAGACTCAGGATTTCTGTCATTTTTGGAAGATTTTCTTCTTTTATACTTGTCAATATTTTGTCCTTGTTGCTATATTCTTTTTTTTTCCTTTTTATCAGGCATTTCAGTTATCCAGATTTTGAATCCTCTTTTTATGAGTATTTATCCTATTTTGTTCATAATGTGTTTTCTTCTTTATCCTTTTTGGCATTATCTGTTATGCACTCACTCTTGTCTTCCATTCCAGTTTTCACCAATAAAAAACCCCACCAATTTTCTACTTTAATTGCATTTTAACATTAGGTGATACTATTATATTTCCTCAATTTGTTTCCTGGCTGACATAATGCTCTCAGCTGCCCATCCAATTTGAGAAATAGCAGTAAGGTTTTTTTTATTATTATTATTATTCTTTCTTATCCTTGTATCTCACCAAATTACATTGCTCTCTCTATAGTTGATTCTTAGTGTATATTTTTTTATTAATTTAAATTTTGTTAGTGAACATACAGTGCAATATTAGTTTCTGGAGTAGAATCTAGTGAATCATCACTTACATACAACACCCAGTACTCATCACAAGTGCCCTTTTTAGTACCCATCACCTGTCTAGCCCATCCCCCACCCACATCCCTCCATCAAACCTCAGTTTGTTCTCTATCGTTAAGAGTCACTTATGGCTGGGTGCCTGGGTGGCTCAGTTGGTTAAGTGGCTGCCTTCGGTTCAGGTCATGATCCCAGAGTCCTGGGATCAAGTCCCACATCGGGCTCCAGCAGGGAGCCTGCTTCTCCCTCTCCTCCCTGCTTGTGCTCTCTCTCACTATCTCTGTCTCTCTTGCAAATAAATAATAAATAAAATCTTTTTTAAAAATAGAGTCACTTATGGCTTGTTTCCCTCTCTCTGTTTTTTTTTCTTTTCCCTCTTCCCTTTATCCTCATCTTATTTCTTTCTTAAATTTCCTTAGTGTATACTTCTAATGTCATCCAAAATACTTTATATCTACATGATATTCCTCCAAATTCTGTTATATGAATGGGAGCCTGTCATAATTTCAATGATACTTTAATTTTTTTTACCCTTTTTATGTCCCCCTTGGGAAGGAATGATAGCATAAGCCTTAATTTATACCACTTTCATTCTTTAAAAAATATATATATATTTATTTATTTGAGAGAGAGAGTGTGTGTGTGTGCAGGAGGAGGGGCAGAGGGAGAGGGAGGGAACAGACTCCCCACTGAGGGCAGAGCCTGACATGGGGCAGGATCCCAGGACCCTGAGATCATGACCTGAGCCGAAATTAAGAGTCAGACGCTTAACGGACTGAGCCATCCAGGAGCCTCTATACCACTTTCATTCTTAAAGCATATACTGCTCTCTGCTTTGGTTATTTCATGGTCATAATTTGTCTTTTGTCCATAAAGAAAGGAACGTTTTCTTGGCTGACACTTTAGAACAGTCATTCCAATCTTTGAATATTGCTTTCACATACCATCTTAACTTTAGCTTTATAGTAAGCAGTTCTAAGAAAGAGATAAACGATGTAAAATAAATAAAGGAATATGAATTTAGTCATAGGATATATTTTTATTGTGAAACTTCCCCAGTTTTTTATATGGCTTTCAAATTAGTATTTTTACAATATCATATGAGAATAGAAGCCTATATTCTTGTCCATTTGTATTTTTCTGTCTTCGTTCACATCATTTAATGATTTATGGGGTGATGTTTAGTAGACTAATATAATTGAAACTCATAACCGAAACAAATATGTTGTTTATTTCACATAGTGACCTTATGAGACCATACACATATTCTAACTTTATTGACATTGTTGCAAATCTGGGTGCATTTCCATTTTGGTAGCTGCCATCACAGCCAGTTGATGTATCACACAAGAAACTAACTTTCATTATCTTATAATTACACTTCAATTTAGATCCTAAACAGGAATGTGAAATTTGTCTTCTAACCTCTTTTTCTAGACTTGACTTTTGAAGGCAATTTACACCTTCATATTTTGTACTCCTACTTATGCTATTCTCTTCTGCCATCTAGGGCAGTGTTTTTAAGATAAGTGCTTTAATCATAAGAGCAAACAATGCCATGTACCATGCTGTGGAAATTAATGTAAGTCACAAATATAAATTTTTAATGTTAAAAAATTTAATTCTACATTAATGGTGTGTTACGTAGTATAATAAGTGTGTTCCTTGAACAGTTAGAGAGCAGTGTTTTTTGTTTTGTTTTATTTTGTTTTGAGTTCCAGCTGACAAATACCAAAGAAAGTTTGCACCAAGGGAGAGGTTTTCACATTTGTGTCATAAATTGCAGATTTTTATGTTCCATTTGAAATATACTTGGAATGTAAGCCAATATCCCAAATACTGAATTTTTCACTGTGCTTAATGAAGTCTCCCTTCCTTCCTTTTTTCTTTCCTTCTTCCCTTCCTTCCTTCTTTCCTTCCTTCCTTCCTCCCTTCCTTCTTTTTTTCTCACTTTCTTTAAAGTATCAGTAAATTCATTGTAGATATTTCTTGGAAATAACAGATGGTTGTGCCATCATAAATTAATCTTCTGATTTGAAGATGTGAAGAAAATAAAAATAATTTGCACTTCTGGATTGTAAGAGCAGACAAGACACAGTAGAAAATCTGTATATATATTTTGACTATGATTAGGAAAATCAATCATATGAAAATCAGTCATAGGAAAATCAATCAAAATCAATCACTGGCTCTTAACTTGATTGTTAAGTTGACAACCCTGACCCAGGTAGGCTAAATTTCAAAGCTAGTGGGGAAAGGATAAGTGAACAGATAGAATGCAAATGATTTGCTGACATCACTATAAAATGAATTCCTGAGAGGGATAATCAATAGCTTAAATTGGAGTAGTCAATCAAACGTGGTTACCTTGTGCTTTATCTTGGCTGGCAATAGAGTCCTAAGAAATCTGATCTAGAGTGTAAAGTCATAGAAACAGGAGGCTTCAGAAAGTGGCGATTGGCAATTTCAGACTGATTGCAGCACTATTTGTTTACAGGAGTTATATCAAATTTTGAGCAAGACTCCTGGCAGGTGGAAGAAATATAGACAAAAGTAATCGGTGATATGTGGAAAGTTTTTCAAGGCCACAGACATACTCTACTCTCCAGTATTCAGGATCCAGACAAGGCTTCAGTTCCAATGAAAATTAACACTCAGAAACAAAGACCTAGCTCAGTAGGACAGATTGGATATATATGGTTTAATAGAGAAGTTGAGGGATATCAGACATTTGACTTAGAGCAATAGGATTAATTCAAAAGCTTACTCAGTGATTGAAATGTGTCTCCTTGTGTACACTTTGCTTTGGTCAGGTATGGCTTCAGATCCTGCAGTAGGAAGATGTAAGTGCCTACACATGAGCGATACTAAGAGAGGATTATATAACAAGTTAGTTGTTGGAGATTAAAGATACCCCTATTTTTCAGTTTGTATATCTTACAGATTTTATCACAGTGCCCAGCCTTTAGTAGGTGGCTCTTGAACTGGAGAATATTTGGCTTCACACAGAGCATGATATGATAAGGTTTAAATGAAATAATATTTTTTATGCAAATAAAATAGAGGGCCGAACTATAAATGAGGTAAAATTTGCCTTTGGGGACTTTTCATTTTGACATGGCCTCCCTATCTCTGAATGCTTGAGGATTCTCAATGGGAATTGGGATGCAAATTGCATTTTTGCCAAGTCAGTTGATTCCTCATCTCTGTTTTCAAAGTTTATCTCCAGCAAAGTGGTGAAGGATGTCAAGTTGGCCCTCTGCCCCATCTTTCTATCCCTTCTGTTGTTGTTCTCAAGCAGTCCCCTGCTGTCCCTTCTGTCTTCCTCCACTTTCCTTACATTTCATGAGACCAAGACAGAAAAATCATCTTAGAGCTTTTCCTGCATGTTTGTACTCATTCCATTGCTTCCTGGACATTGACATTAAATTAATAAAATAAATTCCTACAACATAGTTACTAATATATTTCTTCTCCAGTATAAGAGAACACCTAACACAGTCAAAATCTTCTTAGGAAAACTTACAAAAGTTGATGCAAATGGTCTTGGCCTTTTTAGGAATGTGGAATGAAGACTGGAGAAAGAAGTACCTTTTGAGCTTTTGGAATCACAACATATAGGCAGCTACCTAGCCCACAGCACTGGTCATGACAGTGTACTCAGATACACCTCAAAAACATCAAGAAAATGTTTCTACTAGATTTATAGATATAAATGTAAAATATACATGTAAAAGGTTGGAGATGGAGAACTAGTGAATACCTTATTGCGGTTCTATAAATAACAGCGTCAGCTTCTCCATTGAAGAAAACATTTCTTTAACTTTGGCATTTATGAAAAATGAATGACTTCTATATATGCTGATATATTTTAGCAGCCTACCTTCTGCCATCCACTAATTGGATGTCTAATTGGACTGTTGTCACTGAAGCTATTACCATTGGCTCCTATGTTATTATGCTTTCTGATTAAAAATCAACCTGAAAGAAAAATATTAAGAATAGTGGTCTATATTAGTGTAGAGCTTTTAAATTTTTCAATGCCTGTCCTCATCTAGCAACTTCATTCTCTTTTCAAAACAACTCTGCCAGTTAGAGAGAGTGCGTATGATACACACTTTATAGATAAGGAAATGGAAGCACAGAAGCTGTGACTTGTGCCTAATCCACAGCTAATTAGTGGCAGAGCTGGACTTGGTGCTCCATATCTTCCTGTTGTACACCATGCTGTTTCTACTACGGACAACTAAAACTGGAGGGAAAATGAAAGAAAACTCTTAATTTTCATTTTCTCTTTCCATTTGAAACAGAAGCAGTCATCATAATAATATCTATAATCAGTGTTTGGGGACTATTCCTGTCTATCCAAAAAGAAGGCTACAGTAAACACCTACTATTTATCTGACATGGCTTATGAGTTCATAAAGGCTAACGCTCTGGTTAACTGGTGACCAGAAAGAGTTAATCAGCTCTTCCTGAAAGCTCTGTTTACTTTCACAGAATCATTAGGGGTGGAAAGAATAGGTAATTATCCAATAATAAGATAATTGAATTTTCCTTTAAAATAGTTCTAATTGTTACAACAAAGGTTCTACCTATATTTATTATACTGTAAATAACAGGTAACATTATTGACTTGTTATTTGGTGGAGTATTTTACTTTAAAAATACTTCAGGGGCTCCTGGGTGGCTCAGTCATTAAGTGTCTGCCTTCAGCTCAGGTCATGATCCCGGGGTCCTGGGATCGAGCCCCACATCGGGCTCCCTCTCCCACTCCCCATGCTTGTGTTCCCTCTCTTGCTGTGTCTCTCTCTGTCAAATAAATAAATAAAATCTTTTAAAAAATAAATAAAATTTAAAAAATAAAAATAAAAATACTTCAGTATATACAGTATGATATAAATGTGTGTACAAATTAAGACAACTTCACTGTAGGGACAGTTAATTAGCATTTGAAGTAACTTATGTTGGAATCCACAAAACGGAAATAGTTATTTAGCATTTCCAATATTATTGTCAAAATCTATACCAGAGATTTTGTAATTAAAATAAGAGATGTTAGGGGCACCTGGGTGGCTCAGTCATTAAGCATCTGCCTTCGGCTCAGGTCATGATCCCAGGGTCCTGGGATTGAGCCCCACATCCGGCTCCCTGCTCGATGGGCAGCCTGCTTCTCCCTCTCCCACTCCCCCTGCTTGTGTTCCCTCTCTCGCTGTGTCTCTGGCTGTCAAATAAATAAAGTCTTTAAAAAAAATTAAAATAAGAGATGTTAGAGATGTTAATATGTTTCACTACTAGAGAGTTGAAGAGAGATGGCTGGTCAGAAAGATTGCACAGGTTATGCTACCCTTAGGAGAAGCAGGTATATGAATCTGACAATCCCAGCAACCTATGACACTCTGTGCAGAGCTCAGTGTCTAGATCTCCATTGATTCCGTGTCCCTCCACTTCACAGAGGACTCCGCCCACTGATGAGACTACCACATTGGCTGCTCCTGCTGAAGGCATATCATTGTATCTGCCCTAGAATAAATCTTTCCTACAATATGTCATTCTGTGTGTCTCAGTGCAGAGTGGCAATTCACTTGAGCTACATGCAGTCATGAATGGTTTTGTGCTTACAAATATTTGTACATATGACACAATTTGGTCAAAGACCTATTTTCAATGAAGCATAACACCGAGTGGTGAGGTTTAGGGGTAGGAACTGTACAGCCTCTGCCAATTTCTAATCACTTAAGGCTCTCTTTATTTCCTGAAAGGACTTGATGATTGTTAAAGGGTGAAATTGCCCTAGGACTCTTGTGAAAGACTGTGTGTGATGCACCAGGCACTCTGCTAAGCATATTACCTACTTTCTCTTAATCTTTATAGCACTCCTATGGTTTTTATTTTTTATCTTATTTTGATTGTCCTCATTTATCTGATAAGGAAACTGAAACTGAAAAGAATTAGGTAACTTGGCCAAGATTTCACAACTACTTAGTGGTAGAGCTAAGAGTTTTATCCAGATCTATTTACTGCAAAATGTAAATATGGTCTAATGTTTGCCAAAATGTAAGACATGTACATCTGCACTACACATGGATTATTTTGGGTGATGCACAGAGATAGCCTTAACAAATAATAACTCAGTGAGAAAGCTCTTTTCTTTACAAACTTCTCTTTATTATTTTAATTGCCCAATCAAATATGACTCTCATCCCAGTCACTCTCTTTCATATTACCCCATTTTATTTTCTTCAGTGGATTTTCTCCAACTCAAATGAACTCATGTGCTTATTTGTACTGATTGCTATTTTCTCCCAGTTAGGGTTCCAGTGAGGCCAGGTGTCTTGAATATCCAGGCACAGAGTAGGAGGACAACAAATATCAATTGTATGAATGAGTGGATTATGTTAAGGAAAGTCTCAATTTGGTGCTAATGAGTCTTTAACATTTTTCTAACATTTGAAAATCTTCTTGTTTCATAAACAGGAAATAGGCTTGGGATCAGAGCATTTCGCAGAAGCTAGAAATCATAACTGTTCTTTATAACTAGCAATCCTGACTTTCTACTTAAGCTGTTTCCTTTATATATATGTATATATATAAATACACATTTTTAAATGAGTGTGTTAAGAGAAAATAATAAGTAAATGAGTGTACAGGTGTTGGAAAGTTATGGCAGTGATCGTGAATGTTACATTCCATCATCAATAAAAATAAAGGAAAGACTATCTTGTACTGGAGAAATAAATAAAATGTGCTTAAAAATGCAATTAAACAATTCAGTTGAATAGCAAGGCTCTAGGGGAGTTCCCAAAGAAATCTGTCATGGTTCCTACTCTCAATTCAAATGGGAAGACAACATATATTAATTGCCGTTGTTACATGATAAATGATCAAGATACAGATCATAAATGCAAAAGGAAATTTTTACAAAGGGAGAAATCGAATTGGGCTTGGGTAGACAGGAAAAAATAGCTTCATAGGGGTGGAATTCAGTTGTGTTCTAAAAATAGACTCCCACTACCCACCCACCTACTGATTCAACCAACATCAGTTGAAAGCCTACAGTGAGGAAAATAATGTACCAGGCATTCTGGCAGAAACTACCCTAAAGGAACTTCCTCCTGCTCTGAGAACCATCACAATCTAGTGAGGGATTGACTTATAGTACTTAACTCTTATATAAGTTAATATAAGGTGAAAGCTGATTCAGAGAAAAGAGTGACCAAATTGCATCTGAGGGGGAATGATCAAATCAAGAAAAACTTCCTACAGGTGATGGCTCTTGAGTTAACTCTTTAAGGAGGAAGAGTATATGCATAGTTGGGCAACTGAAGGATGGATGACAAGCTAAGCTGAATAAAAGTAGAGGCAGGTATCAATACGCATGGTACAGAAACTGGCTTGATCAGCATGAATGGAAGCTGGCTCAATTAATGTAGAGGGTTCATACTGGGAAGTAGAGGGAGACAATTGTAACTAGGTAACGAGTGATCAGAGTAGGGCACATCTAGGTTTGGTGGGTTCTAAAGCTTATGTAATTTGGGGCCCGCTTTAAGAGAAATAGCATAAAATTTTGAATGCAGTTTTGGGTGTAAGCAAAAATATTTAGAAAGAGAAAAGCAATCTCAACAAACTTCTAAGTTTTAGAAAGCTGACAAACATTTTTAACATCTAAAAAATAACATTTTTATTAAATCACCACTTGAACACCTCTATAGTACTTTTCTTTGTACAAGTTTTGCCTGACACTTGTTGATTGCCTCTTCATTAGACAATGGTTTTGTAATATAAATGTCCATGGAAAGAATAGAGAGATGATTGCTTTTATCCTGTAGTGTGATAGGATTTTTTTTTTCATTGCTAGCTTAAAACCAGTTCTTTCAGCTTCACAACTCATTATAAATAATGTCATGTAAATTTTTAGGATTGTCAAATTTGATAAAACTGCTATCAAATTTCTTTCATATGTAAGCTGAAAGATTCTTTGACACTTCAGATTTTCTCGGGCAATGACTAATTTTAGACACTCTTTGAATTGATGGCACTCGTTAACAAATTTGTCATCAGTGTACTCATTATAATAGCAAATTATGAATTCTGTGTTATCTTTGTCAGTTTCAGATAACTTGTCAACTTCTCTTTAGTCAGATTATAAAAAGGCCTATGACTGTGATCCCTCCAATGCCATCTGACATGAAGCAACATCAGAGTGGAAGGAAACAGGGGTCCTAACTGAATCTAGTTGAAGTATGATACTTTTGCAAACTTTTCAGAAATTCATGGCCGTACGAACACATGGTTAAGGCCCTGCCAGAGTCTTGAAAGGGACCAATGCAAGTGAGGTACCTACAGATCGCATTCAATTAACTTCACAGAAATTCCACCTCTGGGTGAGATTTTTGAGATTTTTGAATGCCAGGATGAGGAGAGTTAACCTAAAAGTTATATTTGATGAAGAAATAAGACGCACAGTATAAGGATGTAAGCGAAGGAATTATAAAATGCTAGTGTGGATTTTTAAAATGTAAGTTCTAGAATAAATTTCCATACAAAATGATATGCTAGTGGTCCAAGGACAGCTGCTCTTTTAGGGGTGAACTTTGCTTCCCTCTAAGACACCGCTCCTATAAAGGAGCGATGAATACAATGACTATTACCTTATTTTGCAGCAAACTGCCTGAGTCAGATTAATACCCTCCAGGACACTGCCAAGCCTGGAGAATCTAAAGAGCAATACAGAATGGTTAAGGAAAATGTTCTAATGTGTTAAACAGTGAAGAAGTACAGGTCATTTTCAGGTTTATCAGCTAAATGCACCTTGAAGCTAAAATGTTCATGGAAGAGCAAGCTCTGGATCATGCTGCAGAAGAAAAGCTTGAAGCTAAGTTTCTCCAGAGGCTAGTTCTGGAGGAAAGAAACTGAAGTGTATTTTTTATCACTAGTACAGTAATCATTTCAGTGGTACGCCCTGTATGACTCTAGAGAATCTCCTTTACCTTCTGAAAAGGGAAGCGTAGCAGTAAAGCAACTGATGATACACAGGAGTAAGGTTAAGCAACAAAAGTTAGATGGCTTTTGTTTGTTTTTCTGTTCTTTTGTTTTAAAGAGTAACTTATAGTCACATTATTTCGTAGTCAAATTATTTCGTAGTGTTTACTAAATAAGTTGATAATTGTCACCATACCTGGGCATCTACAATGAGCCATTCTAACTTCCTCTGCATTTCCAGCTCCAGGCAAAATGTCTGAATGAGGGTCACAAATTTGCTCACATCACAACTCAGACAGGCAAAGAAAAGGAAATGACTCTTGCAGAATAAAAGAGACATAAGAGAAATAACACCTAAAGATAACGTATAGACCATGTTGGTGAAGCGGGAGAGCTAGGTTCTTGTCTCCCGGAGTCAAAGAATGAATCTCGCAGACAAAGAAGGGTGAGAAAAGTGACAGAGTTTTGTTAAGCAAGGATACAGAAAAAGCTCTTAGGAGTGAGAGGGGTCCCGACAGGGTTGCCACTGAGGGCTTATAGGGTTGGTCTTTATAGAAGGCTAACCAGGGAACTTAAATCTTTTTGACTTCTCTACTTGACAGCACCTTTGTATAAGCAGGACTCGTGATAACGTCTTTAATGGGTTACTTCTTTTTAGGGTCTGTTTATTTTCTGTTGACCACAGGAGACTGTCATAAATAAGACTCCCCCCCTCAGACACCTAGGGCAGGGTGGTCTGGAGTGTTCCCTTATCTCTGGTTTCCTTACACCTCCACAACTTTGGGATTTCTGTGAGTCTGATCATGGAGCCCCCTATCTATCTCTCCCTACCTAGTCCTGCCTTCCCTTTCTCCTTGGGATCCTGATTGGACCAAAATCAACTGTTCAAATGTGTTGAGAAAATCAGATCAATTGAAATATAGACTATTAGGTGATAGTATGGAATTAACATTAATTCTGAGGCATGTGATGATGGCAATCTATATCATGCATCCTGAAGTATTTGTGGGTGGAATGACATGATGTCTGGTCTTATAATTAAAATAGTCCAATACCCACACATTGTAGAGTTAGGACTTGATAGAGGAAACAAAACTGGCCAAAGGTTGATGGTTGTTGAAACTGGTAATGCAAGCATGGGTGTTCTCTACATGATTTTCTCTGCTTTTGTGTAGGTTTGGAAAGATAGAGGCTTAGTTTTCTCATCCCCAGGGTTTCCCTTTTCTCCTTGTTGTGGTCCCAGCACTGTGCCCCTCCTTCTCAGCAGTATATTGAGTGGTGGTCTTTGTTTCTTTTGTACAGCAACACAGAAGACCCACTAATAGAGGCTGAGAATAAGTCTGAAAGCTACCCATAGATCCATTCTGTGCAGGGCCTACACATCCTGCCATGGGTGTATCATACATATAGTTAGGCAATATTATTTCTTAGTTATAATTTCAGAACTGATGAATGTATTAAAAATTGATTTCATACTAACGGAAAACTGGTTGAATAAAACATTCCAATACTAAGTATCATATATTGAGCATCTACTCTGAACTAGGCATGGCAGTAATTGTTTTACTTACATTATTATTCTCACTTCATCTTCCCAGTAGCTTTGTGAGGATAATAATATTATCTTCATTTTATAAATAATGAAGTGAAGTAAAGTAACTTGTTCTGTGTGATTCCATGGCATGATGTTTTGTTTGTTTTTCTGTTAAGGTCTTCCAGGTCATTTCTGTGATTATTGATTCTAATTTAAAAGAAGCAGAAAGAGAGAGAAGGGAAAGAATATTTATTGCTTCCTTCCATTGTGTAAGGCAGGAAATAGGCTAGGTATTTCATGAATGTTATCTCATTTCACAGCAAGCTTGTGAGGTAGTTAGAATCATTGATATTTTTCTCAATATGACAGGTGAGAAACTGAGTGTCAGCCTTGTCAAGTAATTTCTGCAAGACCACATAAGTGGTAAATTTGTATCATCCTATCTAAGATTGTCTGTTTCTGAAGCCTGGGTCCTTCACAAAGACTATATAGCTATTATCTTAGAGATAAGGAATAAATCTGTTCATTCTAGAACTATATATGGAACACTGACTACGTAACCAGCCATGTTTTGCATGCAAGGAAGAGTACAAGAAAGGTTTGATGAAGTGATTCCTACACTTAGAGAAGTGTGTAATCTAGCTGAGGAGAGAGGAAGCATAAGCATACACAGTAACAGATAATATGAGAATGCATGCATTAGACTAACATTTTAAGAGACTAAATTTGGGTCCTTATTAAAATGCAAATAGCACTTCAGAAGTTTTGCACTTAAAACCCGATAGTATATATTGGGAAATAGTTTATGGACAGGTATTCAAAGATCAGTATTTTTTTCTAAGATAGGAGTTTGACAAATTATGCATTTAAAATTTATCCTATTTTTAGCATTTAATATTATTGTTCCTGGGAGTTGATAGTTAAAGTAGTTTGAAATAAAAGTGAATTATACCCTTAAGAAAACTTGAATCAATAGATGAATAATGGGAAACACTTCAGTACTAAATATCAAGGTTTGTTCAACTCAATAATTCTAGAATTTGAAAATACTGTAGTCAAAGTAAACCATTAAGGAAAAAAATGTGGTCCTTTTGGTCTTAAAATATGCACTCTTTTATCTTCAAGACAAAGACTGCCTATACCATACACAGAAGTTTGTATTACAGATCATGTTTAAGTAACCATCCCCAACACTGGGCGGGAAACTGGGAAACCTCTAGTTATGTGGGATATCTTGCCAGACTGGTAATCAAGAGATATGGGATCCAGTCCTGGATCTACCACTAACTAGCAGAGTGCTCTCATACAATCCCCCCCACAAGCCTCAATTTCTCCATCTGTAAGAAATGTGATAATTGAACTAGGTGATCTTCAAGATTCTTTCCAATTTTGACCTCCCAGGTTTTCATAAGATACATAATGTAAGACTGGCAAGATGCTTCATTGTTGCCTTTTATATGTGTAGGGAGCGTATCAAGTGCAGCTTTCTTCATATGTGTTATCAGAACCATCACATTTGTAGCCAAAAGAAGGGTGGACCTAGTCAGTGAGTGCCCATCGGTCTGGCTCAGATAAATAGTGGTATGATTTTGTGACTTTATCTGTGCTAGGAAATCTCTTGTCCAAGGATAGATATACTTGGACCCCAAAATTGGACCGGTGCCTTGGTTGTGGTTTAATTCTTTTCACTTATTTCTTTGATCCCTAGTTAAAGGATTGATAGCTCTGATATAGATAGTAACATTGTAGGCCTCATCAGACACTGACATCTCATATTCATTTCTTTGACAGCATGAGGATAGTGAACAACAATAATGGGAAAGAGTACCAAAGGGTATCACCTCCAGTCTCACTCCAAGAAAACTTTATTTCATGGTTATAACAAGTGGTAAGGGAATTTTTTCCCCTAAAAAGATACTTTATCTCTGGCAGCCAGGAGACCCTCAGTGGCTCTTTGAGAAGAAGTATGGAGGGCAATTCTGGAAGCACATGAATTTATCTTGCTTTCTTTTCTCTTTTTTTTAATTTAATTTATCTTGCTTTCTAACATGAAAGAGGAATTCGACCTCCCTGCTTATTGTTAATATCATAGGGATGTAGAGGACCTCCATTATAAAGAACCTCAATATTCCATACTGTATTACCCTGTAGGTCAAATGCAGTCCACAACTACTCACCTACTTGTCTTTTTCTCTGTCTCTCCCTCCCTCTCCGCACCATATGGAATATCTTTACTGTAACTGCTTTTTTTTTTTTCCCCCAGACAAAGGAATTCTAAGTCTTGACTCCATATTTCATCTATTTGGCTGAGAATTATTTTATCAGTTCATTTTGTAATTTTCCCATATGCTCGTAACATAACTACACTTCTTTAAAACTATTCACTTAGAACAGATTTTCCCCCCTAATTTATTGGAATGGATTTTAAAATCTGTGGCCCTTCACCTGAAGTTAATGAGTATTATTACTGTGGCTGTTCAGCAGTTAGACATCTCACCTTGAATATTATTTCTTTTTCCCATCTCTAAAACAGTGACAGAAGGTCTATTGAAGCTTTCTGCTTAATAACTTCAT
This sequence comes from Neomonachus schauinslandi, assembly GCF_002201575.2. NCBI lineage: Eukaryota > Metazoa > Chordata > Mammalia > Carnivora > Phocidae > Neomonachus > Neomonachus schauinslandi. The sequence goes on along the minus strand of NC_058419.1, from coordinate 34,503,472 downwards.
CCTGCAAAAATGAAAATTATTCACGGAGAGACCATTTATTCCCTTGTTATGTGTACAAAACATTAGAATTCCACTGTCTTAAAAAACGGGAGCTGTCATAGAGTTCGGGTAAAATTACGAGAGTGTTCTGGTTAAAAAGTGACACTTGGAAGGCAAATACAACACTTTAATAAGCTTAGGAAAGATGCCAGGAATTTAGTCCCTTTTGAAAAACATTGGCTATGCCAATTCCAAAGGATGCCAGGCATTTTCTCTCCTCAACAACCCTGGAACTACAATATAAGTACAGTACTTTGAAAGGTGTTTGCAGGATTATGGAAAGCACAGGTAGAATTCAATTGCTAAAACCTGTTTCTGTCCAGATTAATGAGTGGAGACAAAACATCTGCCAGTAACCTCCATTTGGCTATACTCCTTTAGACGGCCTGAAAAAGGCACAGATGCCTTTCTTTTTATTTCACTACACATTCATAAGCTTTCTGAGGAAAAGAGGACTTTAAAATTATTTCTAATTTTTTTTCACAGTTATCTGTTTGGTACTTTTAATCTAGCATATCCTTTTAGTCTAGCATACTGTGTTGAAACAGTCTTAACTCTCTTTATGGCATTGCTGCCATGGAAATTAGCCTGGCTCTAGGATTGGAGCATGTTGACAAAAATCAGCCTTCTGACTATCATCCTAAAAACAAATTATATGGCAAACATTTTGCCCCTAGAATGTTCCACAGAAAGAAAACGTGGATCATTTTATACTTTGGGCTTTTTCAACTATAGGAATATAGGCAACCCTACTTATACCTATAGACCAGGCAATAGGTTTCCCCAAGTAGATATTTGCTTTCTTCTTCTTGTTGTTTTATTGAAGTAAAGCTCTCTCTCCTTTTCCATGTCTTTTGATTTTTCAAATGTTATAAGTCTGAAAGCCTACATTGACATTAACTAATACCCTTTTCAATAAGAGGGTCTTCCCAGGCTATGGCAGAAGCAATGCCAAGAAACAGAAGGCATAATAAACTATTGGGGCAGGAAGTGAATATCACAACGGAGACTTCTAAAACTGATTCCTAAATTTGGGAAATAGGAAGATTTTCTGTACCTGCTGATGAGGTAGTCAAAAATTTTCACAATACTTTTTCTTCACTGGCAGAGAAACATAAGTGCATGAAAAAGTGTTTTAGAAGCTATTCCCCATACCAGTGTCGGCTGAATGAAACTCAATATCCAAGTGTTGATGAGTCTCTATTACTGTCAGCTGGATGTATTTGTCACTGCCAAATGCTATACAGCTTCATGAGCCTTCAGTAGAATTCTCTATCAGCCTTACTTGATGTGGGACTCATACCTAAAGCACAGAAGGCTGGTAATTTATCATTTTAACGTGAAATACAGAGAAAAAAAGAAGAGCCATATTACTGGCATATACTTTCGGAAGTTTGATTCTGATTATTTGAACTTGGTGATAGCTAAAGATTAGCAGAACATGCCATTTATTTGTTTTTTAAACAGACTATTTTTTAAAGCGGTTTTAGGCGCACCACAAAACTAAGCAAAAGGTATAGAGGTTTTTCAAATACAGCCTGCCCCTACATATGCACCATCTCCCCCACCTATTTTATTTTAATATTCGAATAGCACATGCTCCCCCTCTTCCCCATCTTCCATGGAAATGAGTAAGGGACAGGCAGGGCTAGGTAGGGAGAAATAAGTAGGGGACCATGGGATCAGGCTCACAAAATTCAAAATGTGGGAGATGAAAGGAAACCAAAGATAAGGGAATAAACCAGACCATTCTGTCCCTGGTGTCAGAGGTGAGTTCTTGTTATAACAGCTACTTGTGACCAACCAAAAATTACCGGGACCCTAAAAAGGATGTAGGGAGGTAAGCCGTTGAAGGTGTTATCACTAGTCCTTACTCAATGGTGCTATCAACAGATTTAAGTCCCCTGGTTAGCTTTCTACAAAAGACCATCCCTAAAAGCCCTCCGTAGCAACCCTACTGGGACCCCTCTCACTCCTGAGAGCTTTCTCTGTATCCTTGCTTAATACACTTTATCGCTTTACTCACTCTCCTTTGTCCGCGAGATTCATTCTTTGACTCTGTGAGACAAGAACCTTGCTCTCCCACATCAGAATGTGCCAGTCAAATTGCCTGACTTTATAATTAAGGAGTGTTTCAAGGCTATCATCTTGATTGAAGATCCATTCTCATTATTCAGAACATTATATGTAGACGCAGTACATTTAGGAAATTAGGGTGAATGTATGCTGACTCCAGGCTGACTACTCTGGATTAATTTTTCTTTTTTGCATTTTAAAAATTAAAACTCTGATCGCTTCTTTTCTGGTAGAGTGCAGATAAGACATACAGTAACTTGAGGATATTGGTTGCGTTTTGGTTAATGGATGTTTATTTATTTATTTATTTTTAAAGATTTTATTTATTTATTTGAGACAGAGAGAATGAGAGAGAGCATGAGAGGGAGGAGGGTCAGAGGGAGAAGCAGACTCCCTGCCGAGCAGGGAGCCCGATGCGGGACTCGATCCCGGGACTCCAGGATCATGACCTGAGCCGAAGGCAGTCGCTTAACCAACTGAGCCACCCAGGCGCCCAATGGATGTTTATTTTGATTTATAAGTAAAGCTGGAACTAGGGCAAAGAGACTAGAACTTTGTCTCGGGACATTAAAATTGAAGGGAGGGAAATAATGATAATACTCCTCATTTTAAAAGTATAGTAACCAGTGTAAATAGAATCTGCCAGAAAGTGGGCTGACTCATTTCTTTGAGCTACATCATGAATTTTAATTCAATTAACTCAAGTTTATTGCATTGCCTTTAGTATTGTTTATGTACTGAATAAAATATCTGCCCCCCAAAGTCCTACTTTGACATCATACAAATGTACATCAACTCTTACTTGTTTACAGACCAATTTTACTTTCAAAATTTTCTTATTAAATGTCAATTCTAGGGGCACCTGGGTGGCTCAGTTGGTTAAGCATCTGCCTTCAGCTCAGGTCGTGATCTCAGGGTCCTGGAATCGAGCCCTGCATCGGGCTCTCTGCTCAACGGGGAGCCTGCTTCTCCCTCTCCCTCTGTCTGCGGCCCTGCCTACTTGTGTTTTCTCTCTCTGTCTCTCTGTCAAAAAAATAAATAAAATCTTTAAAAAAAAGTCAATTCTATCCACTTGAGTTTGTTGCTGATACTGATTTTATCTCAGAGGCATCTGAGCTAATTTGAACTAACTGAATTAAAATAATATTTTGTCAGCAAAAGTCTTCTAAAATTAACACTGCATAGAATTTAGTTATTTTAAAAATAAGAAACATAGTTGTTCAGTACTTTTTCAGTTCATCTGAACTTAGATGACATAGACTGAGAAAGAGTGCCAACTCTTTTCTGTACAGAGATTTTGAAGACTAATATTTATCCTATTTTGGCATCAGGAAGTTTATAAGGATAGTTCGGCAAAGATATCAAAGAGCCAATGAATGGTGTATCTCCCCTGTGGGATTTTTAATAAGTCACTAACCCGGTTGGGAAAGAAAAGCCTTAAACAACCATGTTTATTAGGTTAAAAATGCTCTTGTGAACCCTATACCACCCCAAACCAGAAAATGTTCTCTAGTAATTTTTAACTAGGGAATGGTGGTGATCGCTGGCCAGCTTTTTGAACTAACATACCCAAATCCACCTCGTCAAATTTTGATACCCTCCAAAAAGGGACTGCCTCTCAACAAAGAACTCAAACATAAATAAATGCAATACATTTGAACCACAGTCCCCGTCTGCAGTACTTAATTGTCCAGCAAGTACAAGCTGGTTTGCAATAAGTAAGTCTGGGTGGGTACATACTGACAATTTTAGATGTATGAAAGAGATAAATATTAGCATAAATTTCCTCTCTGCAAAGAAGACACCTAATGAGAACATCTGAGAAGAAATACGATTTCTGCTGTTGGATGTAGAATATCTTGGGAGAGAATAAACATGAAGAAAGTCTTATATATTCATAGTTGTAATAATATCTAATTAAATAAAAGACACATTTTTATATTTGGAAAGAGACTTGTAGTTATTTGTTATATTTTTCACAAGAGAGAAAGATTTGCCTCTGGAGCTATTTTTTACTATGAGGTTCTTATCTCCAAACTTTAATGCTTCAAAAGTCCTTTTCTGCATCAGGATAACCTTTGATACTACAATCAGGTCAAAATGAAGGAGGAGAGAGAGACAGAATTTTCAATTTAGGAATACTGTGTTGGAGACGCAAAGTCTTATCTAGTGTTATTACTTGATTTGGAGCCTTAGAATTAAAGAAGAAAGCAAAATTTAAAAATCTTTGAATAGTCTGTAAAAAAAAGAGAAAACCATTATAAGTCCCCTATTCACAAAGTTGTAGTGTAAGCCTAATGCCAAAAATATTCATGCTGCATGATTATCTATGTAGAAAATTGCAAGGAGGGATATTTAAAATAATTTTATATATTTATATATATGTATCATACATATATATAGTTCTTTTAAAAACATCTTCTGGAATTAACAAATGAATTTAGCATTGCATAGATACAGGATTTTCACAAGAAAATAAATCATATTTTTATATACAAGCAATGAACAAATCAAGTTTTAGCAATGGAAATCAGAATTTAAAATACAATACCATTTACAATAACCCCAAAGTGAAATATTTAGGTATATTTCTAACAAACCATGTATGAAGAAAGTAATAAGAGACTGAAATAAATGGAAAGACATAGTGTGTTCATGGATTAGAAGACTAAGAATAGCAAAACTATCAGTTCTTCTCAAATTGATCTACAGGTTTAATGCAATCCTCATCAAAATTCCAGCAGGAATTTTTGTAGATATAAACAAGATGATTTTAAAATTTATATGTAAAAGTAGAGAGTGTAGAATATATAAAACAATTTTGAAAGAAGACTAAGGTTAGAGGAATCATACTACCTGATTTTGAGACTCACCAGATAGCTATAATAATCAAGGTAATGTGGTATTTGTGGGTGGATAGACACAGAAATCAATGGAACAAAATAGAGTCAAGAATAGACCCAAATATGTACGACCAACTGATTTTTGACAAAGATGCAAAAGCAATTCAAAGAAGGAAGGATAGACAGTCTTTTCAACAATTGGATATCCATAGGTTCAAAGGAAAAAGAAAAGGTTCAACCTAAACCTCATACATCATATAAAAATTAACTCAAGGGGTGCCTGGGTGGCTCAGTTAGTTAAGCGTCTGACTCTTGATTTTGACTCAGGTCATGAGCTCAGTGTTGTGGGATCGAGGAGTCTGCTTGGGATTCTCTCCGTCTTCCTCTGCCCCTCCCCCCACTCAGAGGCATGCATGCTCTCTCTCCTTCTCCCCCAAATAAATAAATAAATCTTTAATAAAATTTACTCAAAATGGATCACACTTCTAAGTGTAAAGTGTAAAACTATAAAACTTTTAGAAAAAATAAGAGAAAACCTTCATTGTTCAGGATTAGGCCAAGAGTTCTTAGACTCAACACCAAAGGCATGATATGTAAAAGGAAACATTGAAAATTAGATTTCATTAAAATTTAAAACCATTGCACTGTGAAAACCCTGTTAAAGGAGGGAAAAGGCAAGTCAGAATGGGAGAAAATATTTGCAAATCAACTCCCAGCAAAAGGGCTTATATCCTGAACATTTAAATAACTCTCTAAAATCAGCAGTAAAAAGTCAATTAGATATGGGCTAAAGACAGGAAAAGACATATCACCGAAGAGAATACATAGATACCAAGTAAGCCCATGAAAGGATATTCAACTTTATTAGCCATTAAGGAAATTCAAATTAAAGCCACAATGAGATAGTACTATAAACCTAAAAGAATGGCTAAAATAGAAATTAGTGACAACACGAATTCTGGCAAGGATATGGAAAGAGTGCATTACTCATATGTTACTGTGGGAATGAAAATGGCACAGGCACAGGGCGCCTGGGTGGCTCAGTCGGTTAAGCGTCTGCCTTCGGCTTGGGTCATGATCCCGGGGTCCTGGGATCGAGCCCTGCATCGGGCTCCCCGCCCAGCGGGAAGCCTACTTCTCCCTCTTTCACTCTCCCTGCTTGTGTTCCCTCTCTAGCTGTCTCTCTCTGTCAAATAAATAAATAAAATCTTTAAAAAAAAAACTCACTCTGAAAAATACGTTGGCAGTTTTAACAAAACTAAACATGCATTTACCAGATGACCCAGCAACTCCACTCCTAGGTGTTTACTCAAGAGAAACGAAGGCATATGTTCACACAACATCCTGTATAGAAATGTTCATAGCAACATTATTTGTAATGCCCAAAACTGTATAAAATCTAAATGTCCTACAACTGGTGAACGGACGACCATGGAATACTACTCAGCAATAGAATGAAACATTGATACATACAACAATATGTACGGATCTCAGCAATATGCTGAATTTAAAAATGCCAGTTTCTTTTCTTTTTCAAGATTGCTCCAGCTATTTGGGGTCTTTTGTGGTTCCATATAAATTTTAGGATTGTTTGTTCTAGTATGTGAAAAATGCTGTTGGTATTTTGATAGGTATTACATTAAATCTGTAGGTTGCTTTGAGTAGTATAGACATATTAACAATATTTGTTCTTCCAATCCATGAGCATAGAATGTCTTTCCATCTCTCTGTGTTGTCTTCAATTTTTTTCATCAATGTTTTATAGTTTTCAGGGTAAAGATCTTTTACCTCTTTGATTAGGTTTATAGGTGTCCTATTATTTTTGGTACAATTGTACATGGGATTGTTTTCTTAATTTCTCTTTCTGCTGCTTCATTATTGGTGTATAAAAGTGCAACAGATTTCTGCACATTGATTTTGTATCCTGCAACTTTAGTGAATGTATTTATCAGTTCTAATAGTTTTTTGGTGGTGCTTTTAGGGTTTTCTAGATATAGGATCATGTCATCTGTAGATGGTGAAATGTTTACTTCTTTCTTACCAAATTGGATGCTTTTTATTTTATTTTGTTGTCTAATTGCTGTGGCTAGGACTTCCAGTACTATGTTGAATAAAAATGGTGAGAGTGGACATCCTTGTCTTGTTCCTGACCTTAGGGGGAAAGCTTTCAGTTTTTCCCCATTGAGTATGATGTTTGCTGTGGGTTTTTCATATATGGCCTTTATTATGTTGAGGTATGTTCTCTTTAAACTGACTTTGTTGAGGGCTTTTATCATGAATGGATGCTGTACTTTGTCAATTCTAGACTTCAAGCTGTTTTACAAAGCTGTAGTCATCAAAACAGTATGGTACTGGCACAAAAATAGACACATAGATCTATAGAATGGCATAGAAAACCCAGAAATAAACCCACAATTATATGGTCAACTAATCTTCAACAAAGAAGGAAAGAATATCCAATAGGAAAAAGAGAGTGTCTTAAACAAATTGTGCTAGAAAGATTGGTTGGCTACATGCAAAAGAATGAAACTGGGCCACTTTATTCCACTATACATAAAAGTAAATACAAAATTGATTAAAGACCTGAATGTGAGACCGGAAACCATCAAAATCCTAGAAGAGAGCACAAGTAGTAATGTCTCTGACATTGGCCATAGCAACATTTTTCCAGACATGTTTCCTGAGGCAAGGGAAACAAAAGCAAAAATAAACTATTGGGACTACATCAAAATCAAAAGTGTCTGCACAGCAAAGGAAACAACCAACAAAACTAAAAGACAACTTACTGAATGGGAGAAGATATTTGCAAATGACATATCTGATAAAGGGTTAGTATCCAAAATATATAAAGAATGGATATAACTCAACATCCAAAAAATAAATAATCCAATTTAAAAATGGGTGGAAGGCATGAACAGACGTTTCTCCATAGAAGACATATAGATCACCAACAGACACATGAAAAGATGCTCAACATCACTCATCCTCAGGGAAATGCAAAACAAAACTACAATGAGATATCACCTCACACCTGTCCGAATAGATAAAATCAACAACATGAGAAACAACAAATGTTGGAGAGGATATGGATAAAAAAGGAACCCTCATGAACTATTTTTTTTTTTTTTTTTTTTTAAAAATTTTTTTTATTTATGTATTAGAGAGCGAGAGAGAGAGAAACAGCATGAGAGGGGAGAAGGTCAGAGGGAGAAGCAGGCTCGCCGCTGAGCTGGGAGCCCGATGTGGGACTCGATCCCAGGACTCCAGGATCATGACCCGAGCCGAAGGCAGTCGCTTAACCAACTGAGCCACCCAGGCGCCCCCCTCATGAACTATTGATGGGAATGCAAACTGGTGCAGCCACTGTGGAAAACAGTATGAAGTTTCCTCAGAAAGTTAAAAATAGAACTACCCTATGATCCAGTAATCACACTACTGGGTATTTACCCCCAAAATACAAAAACACTAATTCAAAGGGATGCATGCACCCCAATGTTTACATCAGCATTATTTACAATAGCCAAATTATGGAAGCAGCCTAAGTGTCCATTGATGGATGAATGGATAAAGAAGAAATGGTATGTATATACAATGGAATATTATTCAGCCATAAAAAAGAATGCAATATTGCCATTTGCAATGACATGGATGGAGCTAGAGAGTACAATGCTAAGTAAAATAAGTCAGTCAGAGAAAGACAAATACCACATGATTTCACTCATATGTTGAATTTAAGAAACAAAACAAACAAGCAAAGGAAAAAAAAGAGAGAGAAAAACCAAGAAATAGACTCATAACTATAGAGAACAAACTGATGGTTACCAGAAGGGAGGTGGGTGGGGGGGTGGGGGAAATAGGTGATGGGGATTAAGGAGTACACTTGTCGTGATGAGCTCTGGGTGATGCATGGAAGTGTTGAACCACTATATTGTACACCTGAAACTAATATCACACCGTGTGTTAACTATACTGGAAATACATATATACATACATAGCCAGTTTCTAAAAATTTCCTTGTTTATGATCTCATTTATACCACACTCTCAAAATAACAAAATTATAGTGATGGATAACAGATCAAGGTTTGTCGGGGGTTTGGATTGCCAGGAGTGAATAGCTATAAAGGGACAGGATGAAAGAATTTCTTTCGGGTGATGGAACAGTTCTGTGTCCTGATCATGGTGCTGGTTACACAGACCTATTCATATGACAATATTTCACAATTATTCATCAAAAGAAAAAGAATGAATGTAAACACTGTTGCAATCTGAATAAAATCTGTGTTGAAGTGATGTCGGTTTCCTGGTTAGGTAATTGTACTCTGGTTTTGTTAGATATTGTCACTGGGGGAAGCCAGGTGAAGGACTCATGAGATCTTTCAGTACTATTCTTGCAATTACTAAGTTAATTTCAAATTGTTTCAAAATAAAATGTTAAAAAATGAATGCATGACTGAATGAATACATATATACATAAACTAAGGAAGTGAGGAAGTAAAGTAAAATAAACAGAGACCTGCAACTATGCCGAACTGTTGATTAGTGACAAGAAAAAAAGAAGAAATGAAAATTGAAAACATGGTTTGCTTTATAATTTTTTCCTTTATGTAGAAGATATTATGTAAAGCTTAATATCCTGGTATTATTGGGAATCTAGAAGCATTGAAGATAACTGTTAAATATTTACAGATCATTTCTAGGGTTGGCACAGGAAGACCACAGATGGGCTCAAAGGTTAACAAAGTATACAGGTCTTTGCAAGACATCCCCAGCAGTGGGGCGCTTGGGTGGCTCAGTGGTTAAGTGTCTGCCTTCGGCTCAGGTCCTGGGATCGAGCCCCACATCAAGCCCCACATCGGGCTCCTTGCTCAGTGGGAAGCCTGCTTCTCCCTCTCCCACTCCCCCTGCTTGTGTTCCCTCTCTCGCTGTCTCTCTCTCTCTCTGTCAAAAAAATAAATCTTTAAAAAAAAAAAAAGACATCCACAGCAGCAACATAATCTATGAGCCATTTGTTTCATTCAAGCTAAAATATCTGGAAAGCAGAAGTGATCCCTTGGGACATGAGGAGAAAGAAAGGACTAGAGTGGAATTCTATCTGATGACTCAGTATTTGATTTTCATCTTCTGGTGCCATTGATTACAAAGTAAATATCATACAAATACAATTTTATTTTTCTAGTCCTTTTATATAAGAATCAAAATGGCATGTGATTAAGGGAAATATTTATCTAATGCTCAAGAATTCCTTTAAAAATAGCATACTGTAGGGGAGCCTGGGTGGCTCAGTCGGTTGGGCGTCTGCCTTCAGCTCAGGTCATGATCCCAGGGCCCTGGGATCGAGCCCCACATCAGGCTCCCCGCTCTGCGGGAAGCCTGCTTCTCCGTCTCCCACTCCCCCTGCTTGTGGTCCCTCTCTTGCTGTGTCTCTCTCTCTCAAATAAATAAATAAAATAAAATAAAATAAAAAATAGCATACTGTATAGATGCTACAGTTAATATAGCCTTCCCATTGGTGGTGACTGTTCACTGGCCCAACAGATGCACATTTGTCAGGAGGAGCTGCTTTCTCCCAAAGTTTGTGTGAAATCAGAGAAGTAGGTACTGATAGTAAAGGCAAAAGTGGATGGTGCCTGCCAGTGAACTGTTAGGGATGAAGGACTTAACTAGTATGCTTCAAATGGGGTACACAGATTAAAAAATTCATAATGTGGTCTCAAAATATTTGATACTATTTATGATAATTCTTTCAGAATAAAGGCTTAGTCGCTGCTTGCCCTCAGGAAGTTGTATTCCTTCTTTGACCAAAAGAGAACATTGATACTTTTGATAAAAGGCAGTATGCACCCAACCAATCCAACAAACATTTATTGAGTGGCTACTATGTGTTGGTCACTGTAGTAAGCATTGTGCATGGCCAATAAACAACACATACAGAATCTTTGCCTTCATGAGGTTTAGAGCACATCAGGGAAAGCAAACATTAAAAAAAGATCCTTCACTTGTTTTTTTTTTAAATAAATATTATAAAGACTATGACATTTTCTGAAAAGAGAGAAAAATGAGAGGAAAATGCCATGATATATATAACATACACAGATGGCCTTTCTGAAGAAGTGACATTTAATCTGAGATCTAAAATATGAGGAGCCATTAGCCAGGCAGGTGAAGGCAAAGGGGTCATTTCAAACAGAGACACTAGGATGTACAAAAGCTCTAGAGATAGGAAAAAGCTTGGAGAATTCAAGGAAGTAAAATAGAGGTATCTGAAGGGTAGTAAATGATAGGAAGAGTAAATAGAGGTTGGTAAGCTAGATATCAGCCAGATCAAGCCTGGTCTTGTAGATCATGGAACAGAATGTAGATTTTATTTTTAGTGCATTGGGAAGTCATAAAACAGTTTTAGGCAGGGAAAATGACATGATAAATATTTTCGTGTTTGAAAAGCTTGCTCAGGTTACTGTAGCTCCAGCATGAAATCAGGAAAAACAGGAAGACATTTGAGCCTTTGTATTTGTGTGATTTCCCATATCTTAATATTGTGGGAAGAAAGCACAAGATTCATCCATGAGGGTTGGGTTCTCATACTGACTGCATCCCTGATGAAGTGTAGAGCTAGGAACAAGTTAATAAGAAGACCTCACATTTGTTTAGTGCTTACACTATTGCAAAATGTTTTATCTGCATTTTAAGTCACAGGTTTTATTATTTCAAAAGAGAAATAGGTAAATAACCATAAAAGTCATACAGCCAGTTAATATCTGCAAGGGAACCAGGGCATGGGTTTTCTCACTCCTCATTCAGTTATTTTCCAACTCTGCCATGCTAACTTCCATATTATTTCTCTATCTTTCTCAATTTCTCCACATATCTAACAGAAATAATAATCTCTCTCTTGTCCAACAATCATAGGATTTGTGTGGTTCAAATGAGATACGGAACATGCAAAATCTTTTTTTTTTTAAAGATTTATTTATTTATTTGAGAGAGCGAGAATGAGAGAGAGAGAGTACATGAGAGGGGGAGGGTTAGAGGGAGAAGCAGGCTCCCCGCCGAGCAGGGAGCCCGATGCGGGACTCGATCCAGGGACTCCAGGATCATGACCTGAGCCGAAGGCAGTCGCTCAACCAACTGAGCCACCCAGGCGCCCAGGAACATGCAAAATCTTAAAAAAATAGGAAGTACTATCCAAATATAGGATCTTACAATTTTAAAACCCAGCACTCCTATAAATGCTGGTCAGAATTAAAGGCAATGCATACCTGCATTCGTAAAGAAACAGAAGAACAATTTAGCCCCAGGGAGCTATTGCTCCTAGGCACGCTTCCAGGTAAGAGAGTTGCTCTATGCTTCCAGCCCAGAATAAGATGATTTTTGCACCAGTGAGATTTCCGCATGCCTGTGACCCACTGTGGAGGAGGGCCTGGATCTTATGTTTATCTACCCTGTGCCCACTGTACGGAGGGCAACGTATGAGTCACACAGCAAACAACTATTGAGCAGAAGTTCTTCTCCAGCCCCTCTGAAGGGAAGCAATGGGCTCAGTTCATTTGGCCACATGGCATGCCTTATATCCCAATGAATGTATTTCTCAAATTTGGCTCTAATAATCACTGATTCCATAAAGATGTTACTAGGTACTCTGAGAAAACAGTTTCATGTTTACTAAGTTTGGGAAATTATGAAGTCTGTATCACTAACATAGAACTTCATAAAATATTAAAAGTCCCAATAATTCTTGTAGTAATTATTAACTGCCTCATTATTTTTAGGCTATCACTTTCCACAAATTTGGAGCACCTCTTTTCTCAGGTTACTAATACCTTACACTTTTTGGAACATAGTTGGGAAAATGCCTTATTCCTTTTACTATACATGCTTATATGACCTTCCTGCAACCAGAAGTAAACCATCTCTTACTATGATACCACACACTTGCCCCTCTCCTATTCAAAGACAAAGGACTAGATAGGCCCTTAGTTAAGAATTACTGACATCCTAGTTTTCCTAGCTGAATTTTCCTAGGTAAAAGAATGGAAGTTAAGAGGCATTCATGGTAATATTATGGCCCTTTGTGATCTAAAGCATGCCTGGATGTGTAAAATTTGAGAGACACAGGTGAGTGGTAAGTAATGAAATAAAAGAACCAAGACTATCTTCATTATCATGTTAAATATGATTTATACTGGAAAACAATCTGCCTAACACATTCTGAGGCAGTCATGCCTAGTATATGTCATGGAAGACTGGAATCACTTAGTAAATGACTGCTGATTCTCTTATTCATTATAGATTTAGAGTCATATCTCTGAGAAGATTTGTCCTTGGGAGGTATGAGTGCATGTGCACATTCACGTGTGTGTACATTTCTACTACCCAGGAATCCCACCACACAAAAGAAATAAGTGCAGGGGTGCCTGGGTGGCTCAGTCAGTTAAGCACCAACTCTTAATTTCGGCTCAGGTCATGATCTCAGAGTTGTGAGATCGAGCCCTCCATCTGGATCCACACTGGATGTGGAACCTGCTTAAGATTCTCACTCTCTCTCTCTCTCTCCCCCTCTCCCTCTCTCCCCTCTCTAAAAAAATAAAGACATGTGTATTTGATATTTGTCCCGCACGACATGTAAAAAACTTTATAAAAACTTACTTATAATACACAAAACTGAAAATAACACAGACGGCCAACTATACCATGTTTGAATTAATTGCCATAAATTTATGTGAGGGAACAATGAAAAGAGCAAACTACTATTACCTGGAACAATGTGATTGCATCTTATTTACATTAATATTAAAAGAAACATTACATACTATATTATATTATGTGAAATTTAAGAAGAACCAGTATCAGTATGTGATGGTAGAAATCAGAGTAATGGTTACCTCAGGGGGCTCTTGACTGGGAAGTAGGATTAAGGTTTTGAAGATGTTTCTATCTAGTGTGGGTGGTAGTTATACCAGTGTAGCAGGAATTGCCTCTGGCTTGCACAGAAAGAGAATGGCAACTTAGGAGGCAACTGTGTCCAGAATTTCTAAAGGGTGACAAGTGGCAAATACTGATCTATCGTTGAACCAGGAGCACTAAGCAACATTGCCAAGGGACAAACTCCAGAGAGAGGAAGGGGAGAATGGGATAAAGAGAGAGGAGGGACCAATGCTCCAGTTACATGTAGCATGGTCATCTAGTTTCTTTTTCTATAAAAGATATAAGTTGTGGGGCATCTGGGTGGCTCAGTCGGTTAAGCGTCTAACTCTTGGTTTTGGCTTAGGTCATGATCTCACAGTCCTGGGATCTCACAGTCCTGGGTGCTGGGATCGAGCCTTGCGGCCAGGCTCCTTGCTCAGCAGGGAGTCTGCTTGTATCTCCCCTCTGCCCCTCTGCCCACTCATGTGCACGCACACTCTTTCTCTAAAATAAATAAATAAGGGGCACCTGGGTGGCTCAGTCATTAAGCATCTGCCTTCGGCTCAGGTTGTGATCCCAGGGTCCTGGATTGAGCCCCGCATCGGGCTCCCTGCTTGCTGAGAAGCCTGCTTCTCCCTCTCCCACTTCCCCTGGTTGTGTACCCTCTCTCGCTGTGTCTCTCTCTGTCAAATAAATAAATAAAATCTTTAAAAAAATAAAATAAAATAAAATAAAATAAAATAAAATAAAATAAAATAAATCTTTAAAAAAAGAAAAGAAAGAAGTTGTATATTAAGTGGAATGAATTTTATGCTATAACACTTGGTGAGAAAGCTAATACGGAATTTTTTTTATTTTGTTTACTGATGGTGTTTCTTCATTTATGGATTGTTTTGATAGCCTATCCTCATGCCCAGAACTCAAATAAATTCACCTGTTAATCACAATTCCTTAATCAGTATTGAAATCTCATGTGATTTAGCTAGACAAAGAAATGTTGCAAGGATGATTAAGGAAGAAGGAAAAGGATGTGAGATGGTGTAGAAGTGAAAAGGCATAATTCCTTTGGATAATTATAACGATTTCATTATGGCTGGAATCAGAGGTATTTTAGAGATTGGTGGGAGAAGGCAAGAAAAGTAGCAAGCTATAAGTTATAGAGGGAGGTAAATGCTCTTAGTCATCTATTCCCATTCTATTGGCATTTAAAACACTTTGTAGAAAGACACTGATCAAGTCCATATGCAGTTCCTTGGCTTTATAAAGTGAGGTAGCACACAGACAATATACACAGATGGGGCCCGACTTACGCTGGCTTGACTTAAGATTTTTTGACTCTGTGATGGTGCAAAAGCAATATATATTCCATAGAAACCATACTTCAAATTTTGAATTTTGATCCTTTCCCAGGCTAGAGATATGCAGTTCAATCCCCTCTCATGATGCCGGGCAGTCACAGCTCCCAGTCAGCCACGGATCACGAGGTTAAACAACTGCCATACTGACAACAATTGTGTCCCCATACAACCATTCTGTTGTTCACTTTCAGTATAGTATTCAATAAATTACATAAGATAGTCAACACTTTATTATAAAATTGGCTTTGTGTTAGATGATTTTGCTCAACTATAGGCTAACGCAAGTGTTCTGGGAACACTTAAGGTTGGCTAGACTAAGCTATGCTGTTAGGTAGGTTAGGTGTATTAAATTCATTTTTGACTTAAGATATTTTCTTTTTTTTTTTTAAGATTTTATTTATTTATTTGAGAGAGAGAGAGCTCATGAGAGGGGGGAGGGTCAGAGGGAGAAGCAGACTCCCTGTTGAGCAGGAAGCCTGATGTGGGACTCGATCCCAGGACTCCAGGATCATGACCTGAGCCGAAGGCAGTCGCCTAACCAACTGAGCCACCCAGGCGCCCGACTTAAGATATTTTCAACTTACAATGAGTTCATTGGGACATAACCCCATCACAAGCCAAGAAAGATCTGTATTAGAACTCAGCACATCTCCAGGGAAATATAACTATAACATAACCTTTGTCAGCAAAGAAGGAAATTTCATCTAATTTTATTTATGGTGTTTACTATGTGCCAAGCATTGTTCTAATTAATTTATAAATATTAGTAAAGTTAATTCTCATAGCAAGTCTATGAAATAGGTTCCAATATCATTATCCCTTTTTAACAGATCAGAAAGTTGAGGTCCAGAGAAGTTATCTGATTTACCCAACATGGCACAGCTCATAAGTAGTAGAACCAGGATCTAACTCAGGCAGTCCTTGCTTCTATAGTCCATGCTCTCAACCATTAAATGATGCTGCCTCTTTACTGTCTGATTGATTCAGAAACTCTTTTATGTATACAAATTTAAAAAGCATTCATGAATTTAGATTTCACTAAGAGAGTAATGGAGTATTGGAGACTCACTAAGTAGTGGTTCCTATAGAGTATATTTGTTGGAAAATCATGCATATAAGAATAATTGGATGATCATGCAATTTAGATTCCAGCCTATTGTATTTAAAATACAAGGACAGTAAAATGTTCATCAGCTTGAAATTAGTCTTTATTTATTTTTTTTAAAGATTTTATTTATTTATTTGAGAGAGAGAGAATGAGAGACAGAGAGCAGGAGAGGGAGGAGGGTCAGAGGGAGAAGCAGACTCCCCGCCGAGCAGGGAGCCCAATGCGGGACTCGATCCCGGGACTCCAGGATCATGACTTGAGCCGAAGGCAGTCGCTTAACCAACTGAGCCACCCAGGCGCCCTGAAATTAATCTTTAAGTGATGTCAATGCATTCAAGTCAATTTGAGAGGATTAAGGGATGATATGGATTTGCCAAAGTACTTTGAGATACTAAGGAACCATGAGGGCACTTGTAGGATTACACAGGATATTTAACAGCTTCAAGTCTATCTCCGAGTTTTTAATTATTCACGTTAACTTTTGAAACTCACTTTACTGAACAAAATGGTGGCTATACTGGTTACCAAAACAGAAGTTACAAGTCTGAACCATTATAGGTTTGAAGTGGTGATATTTTAAACCATTTGACACCGTTGACTGCTTTAGACTGTCTCTTTAGGGCGCCACCAGGAGAGGAACAAGGCTGGGAGCCTAGAAGTTTGACAGGGCTGTGTTGCTCCATCCTCATTTCAAACAGACTGGCCCTGTTGTTGTCTCTTCCACAGAGTAAGCTTTTACATATAGTTTGTTATAACAAAAAGTTCTATGGCTTAAATGCTCTTAAACAACATTGGGCATCATTTAAGTTTTCATTCATTTCACTTAGTATTCACTAAGGTTATATAATCACACACATTAGGGTGACTATTATTTTTTGAAAAGGAAATTAACAAGTGTTGGTAAGGATATAGAGGAATTGGAACACTTGTGCATTTCTGGTGGGAGTGTAAAATGGTGTACCCACTCTGGAGAACAGTACAGTGATTCCTAAATAAATTAAACATAAAATTACCATTGAATGAGCAATTTCACTTCTGGGTATATACCCAAAAGAAGTGAAAGCAGTGACTTGAATGGATATTTGTACACCCATGTTCATGGCAGCAATTATTCACAACAGCCAAATTTCCATCATTGGATGAATAGATTAAAAAAAAAAGTGGTATGTACATACAATGGAATATTATTATCCTTAAGAAAGAAAGGAATTCTGACACATGCTATAACATGCACGAACCTTGAAGATACTATGTTTAGTGACATAAGCCAGTCACAAAAAGCCCAAATATTCATTTACATGAGATACCTAGAATAGTCACAAAGAGACAGAAAGTAAAATGGTAGATGGCAGGGGCTAGAGGAGGTGGGAAAGCGGAGTTAGTATTTAATGAGTACAGAGTTTTAGTTTGGCAAGATGAAAATGTTCTGAAGATGGATGGTCGTAATGGTTGCACAACAATGTGAATGTATTTAATGCCATAGAACTATATGCTTAAAAATGGTTAAAATGATAATTGTTATGTATATTTTGTTACAATAAAAATATGTTTAAAAAATAGCTCATAGGGGCGTCTGGGTGGCTCAGTTGGTTAAGCCTCCTACTCTTGATTTTCACTCAGGTCATGATCTCAGGGTTGTGAGATCAAGCCCCACGTTGGGCTCTGTGCTGGGCGTGGAGCCTGCTTAAGATTCTCTCTCTCCCTCTCCACCCCCCACATCCCCCCAGCTTGTGTGCACTCTCTCTCTCTCTCTCTCTTTCTGAAAAAAAAGAATAGCTCATAGATACAGGGAACAGATTGGTGGTTAGCAGAGGTGGGGTCGGGGGTGATCAAAATGAGTAAAGAAGGTCAAAAGGTACAAACTTCCAATTATAAAATAAACAAGTTGTGGGGCTGTAATGTCTCGCATGGTGACTATAGTTACTAATAGTGTATAACATGTTTAAAAGTAGCTAAGAGGGTAGATCTTAAAAATTCTCATTACAAGAAAGAAATTGTAACTATATGGTGATAGATATTAATTAGACTTATTGTGGTGATCATTCCACAATATATAAAAATATCAAATCATTATGTTGTACACCTGAAACTAATATGTTATATGTCAATTATATCTCAATTAAAAAAGTTAAACATACCTACCTACTATGATTCAGCATTCCATTCCTAGGCAGTTATGCAAGAAATGAAAACTTATTCCCATACAAAGATTTGTACATAATTGTTCATCCCAGCTTTGTACATAATAACCAAAAATTTAAAAGCAACCCAATGTCCATCCACTGGTGAATGAATAAGCACATTGTGGTATATCCATGCAATGGAATACTATTTAGTTATTAAAAGGAATTAACAACTGATAACCCAACAATATGACTACATCTCAAATAATTATGCATAATGAAAGAAGGCAGACAAAAAGAATACATACTTATGGTTCCATTTATATAAATTTCTAGTAAGAGCAGATTAACCTGTATTGATAAAAAGCAAATGAGCGTTTGCTTGGGAAGGAGGGAGCAAGAATGACAAAAGTGGCATAAGGAAATTTTGGGGAGTTATGAATGGTATGTTCGTTATCTTCATTGTGGTGATAGTATCATGGTCAAAATTTATCAAACCATACCCTTTAAATATGTGCAGCTTATTCTATGTCAGTTATAACTCATTGAAGCTATTAAAAACAAAAATAAAATGAAAAACAACTTGGCAGGATTTAAACCTGCAGATTAGAGATAAAACATTTTCCCAAAGACTATCAGGTGACAGCTTCTATTGTACATGAAGGACACTGAAGACTACAAGATAGTTTTTTAGAGAGTGCTTGTTCTGGATAAAAATTTTGGTTTTTGCTTACTAAAGCAGAATAATTATAGTAAAGATAAAGGAAATGCAAAAAGATAAAAAGATTAATGAAGGTTTTACATAGCAAACACTTTGACCAATCTAAAATAATTGGTCCTTAATCATTCATTAGGCAGTTAGCACTAAATTATGAATGGGTCATGTGATGGACTTGACCATCTTAACATACCCATTTACACAATACAGTTCAAGTAGCTCCTGTGCTTGGATAGAGCAAATGATTCCTGATGGGCTAAAACTGCTCTTGCACTTTTACTTTCTCTTCAGCAGGTTAAATCACTTTAACTTGTATTGTTAGAGCCTAAGGGACTGTTTCTGAACCCAAGACTATCCATTACTTAAACATGATTTTGTTAAGAACATTACAAAGAGATGGCTTTAAGTCATTGATTTTTATCAACCCAATTTGGAAAGATTCAGACTTGGACATCAAAATATTATGAGTCATCCAATGTTATAGAGGTAACTGTTTATGATCCTGGAAATAAAAAGCAGACCCTGTAAACATTAAAAAAATATCTTCCCAATGATTAAATGAGACCCGTGGTACGTATCAACAAACATAGCAACTTAGAGTGCAAATGCATTACCTTTCAGAAAAAAAAAGTCCAAGAACTGACTTTTCTTAATGATATGTTAATGAAATACCAAGGAAGGTTGGGATTTACCAAACCCTATTCTACTTGGTACAAGTTCTCTCCTGCTTCCTAAAAGCTGACTATAATTGAGGTGGAAAGGTCTTTAGAACTCTTTCATTACCACAGCACACAGGAACTGTAGCTGAAAGTTTCCAGACTGGAGAGGAGTTATTAAACATGAATTGAGATCCACCTATTCCTTAGTATGTGCTGCATATTGGGATCTCTATAGCGAAGCCTCTTCTCTTTGTGGCCAAAAAGCTATGTATCTTTTGTGAGTTAAATTTTAAAATTGGTTTTATTCCTAATGACTTTTAGTCATTTAAAAAGACTTCATTTGAATTTTAAAAATATATTCATTTGGGTGCCTGGGTGACCCAGTCAGTTAAGCAGCTGCTTTCAGCTCAGGTCCTGATCCCAGGGTCCTGGGATCGAGTCCCACATCGGGCTCCTTGCTCAGCGGGGAGCCTGCTTATCCCTCTACCTCCCTCTCTCTCTCTCTCTCTCTCTGTCTCTCATGAATAAAGTCTTTAAAATAAAAATAAATAATAAAAATATATTCCTTTGCTCCCACGTGTATTAACATTTTCATTTTACTTTGAAACTGAAGGACAAGGTGGCTCAGTATAATAGAAACATACCAAGCTCCTCCACTTTTGTTTTGGGTATATTGTAAGAGGTAAGGATGAGGATTCAGAGCCTAAAGTAATCTAAAGTAACCCTTAATTTTCAGCTCCTCTCTTGATAAAGGATTTTTTGTGGTTGCTTTAACTTTAGTATTTTTAAAAATTAAATTATACTTATTTTTAAATAGGTAATGTTCTCATGATTCAAAATTTGAAATGTGAAAAAGGATATAAAATGAAAAACTCTTTCTCGCTTTTGTTCCTTAAGTACCCAGTTCTATTGCCTAGAACCTAGCCGTATTTTTAGTTTGTTTTGTTTCCAGAACACTTTGTGCATGTGTATGTGTATGCATACACAAACATCCATGCACAAAATCAAATACGATGATCTTTTTTGTGCTCTGCTGATGTACTATACACTCATTTGTGCATCACTTTTCTTTCATTTTACAATATATCTTGGAGATTGTTCCATTATGACACAAAAAGCTTCTATGTGTTTGTTATGCTTTTTTTTTCAGCTGCATAGTATTCTATATTGCCGTATTATAATTCATTTTAAGCAATTCTGTACCGATGGCATTTAGGTTCAATTTTTTTGCCATTAAAAATAATCCTTCAGTAAACAACCTTGTGCGTACATCATTTCTGCAAGATAAATTACAAAAAACTAGAAATGTCATTAAGCTGTTGACCCCTAATGCTTGCTTAGGATCAATTTTCTATGTCTTCTTGAGTGACTTTTGGTATATTTTTCTAAAATACTATCCATTTCATTATGGTATTCAAACTTATTTGCACAGTGTTGAACAAAGTAGTCTCTTACCATTCTCTGCTATGCTTCCATCTGTGCTTATTTTATTCTCCATTTTAACCCCCCCTCATGTTTTATTTTTTTTATTAGTAAATAATTGCCAACGTTATGGTTATTCAAAGAACCAACTATTTTTTTAATTTATTAAATTTTCTTTTATCTTTTTAATTCCTAACTTCTGATATCATTTGACTTATTTTCTATTTGTCTTTTTTACCTTTTCTGGTTTGATGATTCATATATTTATAGTTTTTAATATTGTTATTAATATAAATAAGACTGTGGAATTTTACTTGGGCACTGCTCTTGAAACATCACATAGGTTCTGATATCTGATAGTGTTTCTCTTATCATCATTTATTAGATATTCTTATGTAAGTTTTTATTTTCTCTTTGAATTAAGATGAAGGGTCTAAAGCATGATTTTTTTGTCTCCTGGTTTTGTTAACAAGTTCCACTTTTATTGAATTTTAATTAATGAATATTAATTGCGTTGTTTTGCTTTTCATGTATTTTGAAAAACAAAGATGTTTTTCTTCTAGCAAAATGTAGTCATTTTTTTGAGACTATTCCAAAGGATCCTGTAGTACAAAGAACATTCTGTATTTCATGGTATAGAATACCATACTGATCAAATAACTACACCTTACTAATTGTGTTATTTAGGTCTTCTGTATTTATTCCTTGTCCACTTGGCCTGAAATGGCCTGAAATGGACTGAGTGAAGAAATAAATCTATTGCCAATAATGCATTTCTCTTTACTTTTTCTTTGGTATACTATAGTTTTGACTATGTAAATGTTATTGATGCATAGATATTTATAATTGTTATAACTTTATTGTGGCTCTAACTTTCAGTATTATACAATGCTATATTTTTGTTTCATTTAAAACTTTTGTCTCAGATTCAACCTTGTCTGATATTAAGGTTATGGATTCTGCTACTTTTTATGTACACCTTTCCTGTTATTTTATTTTCAATCTTTCTAAATCACTTTGTTGTCATTATCTGTTCTTTTTCTACTGTGGTATAATCGACATTCAATATTATATCAGTTTTAAGTATACAACATAGTGATTATACATTGCACATACATTGAGCATTTGTATACATTGCAAAATGGTCACTATGATAAGTCTAGTTACCATCTGTTGCCTTACAAAATTAATACAATATTATTGACTATATTCCCCATGCTTTACATTAAATCCCTATGACTTATTTATTTTATAACTGGAATTTTGTAATTCCTAACCTCCTTTACCCATTCACCTCCCCAACCCCTCCACTCTGGCAGTCACCAATCTGTTCTCTGTATCTGAGTTTTGGTTTTGTTTTGTTTGCTTGTTTGTTGTTTTTGAGAATCCACATATAAGTGAAATCATGAAATATTTATCCTTCTCTGTCTGACTTATTTCACTTAGCATAATACCCTCAAGGTCCATCCATGTTGCCCCCAATGGCAACACTTAATTCCTTTTGATGACTGAATAGTGTTACGTTGTGGATGTTTACCACATCTTTATCCATTCATCCATCTATGGACACGTAGGTTGCTCCCATATTTTGGCTATATAAATAATGCTGCAATGAACATAGGGGTATATATATCTTTTCAAATTAGTGTTCTCCCCTCCCCCGGATAGATACTCAGTAGTGGAGTTACTGGATCATATGGTATTTATACTTTTAATTTTTTAAGTAACCTCCATACTGTCTTCCAGAGTGGCTATACAAGTTTACATTCCCACCAACAGTGCATGAGGGTTTCCTTTTTTCCACATCTCTGCCAACACTTGTTATTTCTTATCTTTTTGATACTAGCCATTCTGACAAGTAGGAAGGGAGATCTCATTGTGGTTTTGATTTGCATTTCCCTGATGATTAGTAATGTTTTCAAGTGTCTATTGGTTATCTGGATGTCTTCTGTGGAAAAATATCTATTCAGATCCTCTGTCCCTTTTTAATCAAATTATTTTTTTGTTATTGAGTTGTATGAGTTCTTTATGTATTTTTGATATTAAACCATTATCAGATATATGATTTGAAAATATAAATGTAATACATCACATCAATAAAATGAAAGATAAAAATTATTTTGGTTATCTCAATATACACAGAAAAAGCATTTGACAAAATACATCTTTCATGATAAAAACCCTTAATGGACTGGGTATAGAAGGGACATATCTCAGCATAATAAAGGCCATATACAGCAAACCTACAGCTAACACTATATTCAATGGAGAGCAATTGAAAGTGTTTCCTTTATAATCAGGAACAAGGCAAGGATGTCCACTCCCACCACTGCTGTTCAATATAGTACTGGAAGTCGTAGCTACAGCAGTTAGACAAAAGAAAGAAATAAAGGCCATCCAAATTGTAAAGAAAGAAGTGACATTGTCATTATTTGCTGATGATAAGATCTGGTCCCATATATAGAAAATCCCGAAGAACCAGTAAAGTGGAAGGAAGCAAATTCAACTTACAGATATCAGTGGTATTCCTTTACATTAATGATGAAGAATCTGTAAAAGAAGTAAAGAAAACCATCCCATTCACAATAGCATCAAAAACAATAAAATGCTTGGGAATAAATTTAACCAAGGTAATAAAAGATTTGTACAAAGAAAACTATAAAACCTTGCTGAAAGTAATTGAAGAAAACACAAACAAATGGAAAGATACCCCATGTTCATGAATCAGAAGAATTAATATTATTAAAATGGCCACACTATCCAAAGCCATCCACAGATTCAACACAGCCCCCATCAGAATACCAAAGGCATTCCTTGCAGAAATAAAAGAAACAATCCTACAATTTCTGTGGAACCACAAAAGACCCCAAATAGCCAAAGTAATCCCAAGAGAAAAGAACAAAGTCAGAGGTATCACGCTTCCAGATTTCCAACCATATTACAAAGTGATAGCGGTAAAAGCAATACAATATGGTACTGGTGCAAAGATAGACATGTCGAACAATGGAACAGAATATAGAGCCCACTATTAAACCCTGGCATATATGGTCAACTAATATTCAATAAGGGAGCCAAGAATACCCAATGGGGAAAGGATAGTCTCTTCAACAAATGTTGCAAGAAAAACTGAGGAAACACATGCAAAACAATGAAATTAAACTTCTATCTCATACCACTCACAAAAATTAACTCAAAATGTATCAAAGACTTGAACTTAAGACCTAGAAGAAAACATAGGGAAGAAATTCATCAATATTGGTCTTGGCAATAATTTTTGGTCATGATGCCAAAAGCATAAACAACAAAAGAAAAAAATCAACAAATGAGACTACATCAAACTCAAAAGCTTCTGCACAGAAAAAGAAACAGTTAACAAAATGAAAAGACAACCTACAGAACAAGAGACGATTTTTGCAAACTATATATTGCATAAGGGAAATGGACAACAGACCATGAAAACGTATTTAACATTACTAATGTTCAGGGAAATGCAAATCAAAACCACAATGAGATGTCACCTCACACTTATCAGAATGGCTGCCATCAAGACGACGAGTGTCAACAGGTGCTGGCAAGGATATGGTGAAAAGGGAACCCTAATACATTGTTGATGGGAATGTAAATTGGTCCAATCACTATAGAAAACAATATGGAGGTTCTTCAAAAAATTATAAATAGAGCTTCCATATGATCCAGCAGTTCCACTTCTGAGTATATACCCAAAGAAATGAAAACAGGATTTTGATGAGATATATGCACTCCCATGTTTATCACCAAGATATGGAAACAACCCAAATGCCCATCAACAGATGAATGGATAAAAATATGTGGTACATATACAGAATGGAATATTGTTCAGCCATGAGAAAGGAAGATATCCTCCCATTTGCTACGACATGGATGGACCTTGAGCACATTATGGCAAATGAGATAAGTCAGGCAAAGACAAGTACTATATGATATCACTTATATGTGAAATCTAAAAAAAGTTAAACTTGCAAAAACCAGAGAGTAAAATGATGGTTATGAGGGGAGGGGGGGATAAGAGTGATGATGTGTAAGGCTACAAACTTGTAAGGGGTAGTAAATAAGCCATAGAGATCTAATGCACAGTATAATAAATATAGACAATAATATTGTACTATAAGTATGTAATGTGATAAATATCACCATATCAGTGCAATCATATTACAATATATATGTATCAAAGTAACACACTGTACACCTTAAACTGATACAATGATACACATCACATTTATTCAATAAAAAAGAGACTCTTCAACACACCAAATATTATTTATAAAATATTATAAATATTTATATACCGTGTATTTACATATATATATGACAGAAAAATGGGTAGAACTACAAGGAGAAATTGACAAATCCATGCTCACAATTTGATATTTTAAAAAACCTCTTCCTGTTACTAATAAATCACACCAAATATTATAAAAATATAGAAGACTTGAACCATGCTATTAATAAGGTTTATTTCATAGGATATTGTACACACGTTCTCCACATACTTACTTTCTGAAAATAAGTTTGCTTTTGATGACTGATTGTTTTTTGTTTTTATTTTCACTAACTCCCCTTCATTGTCCAAACGTGGCCAGAACATTGTGGTTAGTCTTTTAGAATCATTTGGATTTTTCTGGAGGAAAGCAAAAAACACTGAAAGGATATTAAAGTTAAATATATTCAAAGTGTTTCTTAAATGTCTAGACTTGTTTGTGATGCAGATCTTAGGAGCAATCAAAAAGCACACCTTTCTTTTCCTTTTTGATCAATGATGTGAAAATCCCAAGAATTAGGAATACATTTGTAACATTGAGAGCTGAGCCTCATGTGGACATCAATGAAAAGAGTGTTTGGCATTTAACTCCTGTAAATAAAGCTTCTGAATAGAACTACTTCAGAGATCAATATTGTCCAATTCAGAACAATGACTTCTGAGTTGTAAAGAACAAGGGAAAATCAATCAATCAAGAAAATGTTCTAACTTTGTTTTTAGAATTCTCAATTTTGTTTTTTAAAAAATGTGCTATTTATCCTCTTATTCTCTACCAGTTCCTGTAATGTAGTGAAATAAACACATTTTAAAAACAACAATATGCCAATCCTTCAATAGGGATACCTGAACTATTCTGGGTGTCTGTCAAGGCAGGATGTGTCTTTATGCAAATTATTCTCATAAGTGGTGTCAAATCATATTCATATAAAATTTGTCACTGTTCAAATAATTAGTACAGTAAAGGTTTGTTTCATTTTTATAGTTTAGAACAGGTTCAAGACAGTCTCTAGGATGATGGCATTCTCACTCATGGGTATTTTGATATATTTTGAGTGGGAAAGTTCTATATGGTTATTTGAATGTTCATTATCAAACCAGCTACATTTTGTGGCATAAAGTGAACTCACACTATACATAAAAAAAGGACTGCTGGTTATTCTCAGTTGTCAAACCATCATGTGGAACTATAGCTTTTCCTCCTATTTAAAAAAAATAGGACTTTCTAACTGACCTACCATAAATAGTTGCTATTATGAATCATAGTATTTCTTCATTTCCCTACCAAATTTTGGGAATATCATAGCATTTTGGAATATACATTTGAATGAGGCTATTGTTGGGTGACTTTTCAGTGCTTTGGACAACATTTGTCTTTTCTTTCTTATTTATTTTAGGGTTATTTGTTTTCTTTGCCATTCTACAGTTTCACTATAATGCATCTGAGTATCTTTTTTTTTCCTGGGGGTCTCATTGTGATTCTTGAATACAAAAATACATCTATATCCTCATTATGAAAAATTTTGTCATCTTTTGAATATTGCCTCTACCTTAATCAGTCTCTTCTCTTCTTCAAGACCTCCTACAAAGATATGCGTTTATTCTGCTTGATGTTCTTGGAGCTTCCTGGATCTATGGTTTGGTGTCTAACATTAATTTGGGGGAAATTCTGTCATTATTTAATGTTCCTTCTATTCCTTCTCTCTTCTCCTTCTGGAATTCCCATTATGCATATCTTTTGTTATCTTATATCTTTTGTAGTTGTCCCACAGTTCTTGAATATTCTGTTCTTATTCCCCCTCCCCAGGCTTTTTTTCTTTGTTTTTTAGTTTTATTGGTTTCTTCTGAAATATCCTCAAGTTCAGAGATTCTCTCCTCAGATGTGTCCAGTCTACTAATAAGCCCATCAAAGGCATTCTTCATTTCTGTTAGTGTTTTGGATCTCTAGCATTTCTTTTTGTTTTTCTTAGAATTTTCATCTCATTGCTTACATTTTCCATCTGTTCTTGCATATTATAGGCTTTATGTATTAGAACCCTTAGCTTCTTTATCATAGTTGTTTTAAATTACGAGTCTGACAAATCCAACATCCCTGCTATATCTAAGTCTGATTCTGATACTTGCTCTCTCTTCAAACTGTGTGTGTATGTGTGTGTGTGTGTGTTTGCCTCTTAGTATGTCTTGTAATTTTTTTCTTGATAGCCAAACATGATGTATTGCATAAAAGGAACTGCTGTAAATAGGCCTTTAGTAATATGGCATTAAGGTGTTTAGGGAGAGGAAGTGTTCTATAGTCCTATGAGTAGGTCTCAGTCTTTTAGTGAGTCTGTACCTCTGTACTCTGAACTTCACATGTACAGTTGGCCCTTGAACAATGAGTGAGTTAGGAGCACCAACTCCCCCGCAACATCAAAAATCCATGTATAACTTTTGACTCCCAAAAAAGTCAATTACTAATAGCCTGCTGTTGCCTGGAAGCCTTACCAATAACATAGTCAACTAATACATATTTTGTATGTTATATGTATTATATACTGTATTCTTATGATAAAGTAAGCTAGAGAAGAAAAAAATGTTATTAAGAAAATCATAAGGAAGAGAAAATACATTTTCAGTACTGGACTCTAAAACCTCGCTGTGTAAGTGGACCCATGCAGTTGAAACCCATGTTGTTCAAGGGTCAACTGTACTTCTCAATCCCCACCCTTTCCTTTAGTGGGACAGGATGATTAGAGTGGGCTGGAGTTTAGTATTTCCCTCTTCCCTGGCTAGAGGGCTCTGATAAAACCCCAGAAGTTTAGGCTTTGGTTACATAATTTCTCCTGAGGGTAGGCTTTGTTAAGAAGAACAGAGTGGTCTGCCATATTTCAAAATGGTTCCTTTTCCCCTCCACCTGCCAGAAAATATCAGGGGATTTTTCTCTGGTAGTCACTGTGAGAACCTGGTCAAGCTCCTGGAGGTAAAATTCATGAAAGTGTTTGGGCCCCCAATGACTGGTTCTCCCTGGAGAACTTTCTTATTTTCTTATTTTCATAGATATGTTGCCATTTACCCTCTGCTGCCTAGCAGAGCTCCTAGATATTCCTGCCCACTGCTTTTGTGGTCTCATTTCACCACAATTCTATGCTGTTCTAATCTGGCCAAGTATTGCCCAGGTAATTTTTGAAGACAGGGAACTGGAGCCTTTGATCATGCTACCGGAGTAGAATCACAGCCTGTGTCTTCTACGCAGCCTGGAACTTTCTTTGGGTAATGTTCAGTTACAGAGATAGCATTCCTTTCTGTGCCAAGAAACCAAGGCAGACAGTAAAACCTCTCACTGTTCATGCACAGCCAATCACAGGCACCAAAAAGAGAAAGTAGGTTCCGAGAGCAACAGCACAGCAGGGAGAAAGAAGCCGTTCTCAAGAGAGAGAGGCATTGAACATTCTGAAGAAAATGTATGGCAGTTCCAGGACTTTAATAGATCTGTCCAGTAGCAAAGCAAGAAAAGGGATTGCTGGGGCCATGCAGATACAGCTGTAGAAAACTGTACAGAAAGTGTGAAGTTTGAGGCATTGCAGATGGGAAGATAGAATCTTCTGCGATGAAGCTGTCTGGTACAAGAAATACGCTGCACAAATGCAGACTGGTAATAGAAGAGTGTCAGATCCAGAATGAAGGCAGTGCAAGAAGTTGTGGATTCTATCAAAATAGAGATAGTCCTTTTAAGCCCCACCTTGCTAAAGGCTTCACCAATTTAGTAACAAACAATGGACATTAATGGTTGAAACACAAAACATAATATCTATAATTTTTTGTATATAATTGTGCCTACATTGATTGTTGTAAACTGTATATAGCTCATTTGATAGGATGATCTTGATTATTCTCAATTTTTTCTGTTGTCAATCTAAAGTTCTGAGTAAAATAATCCATGCTAATGTTGTTACAAACACGTCTGGACTGAAAATTGTAGGCATGATCCTGGTGTTTGGGACAAGCGGGTGAAGAAAGCTGCCCCCTTATAAATTGAGACATGAGTAAGGTCTGGCCCTTTTCGAGCGTGTGTGTCCCTTCATGCATTAAAATCTCTGAGTCCAGGGCTCATGAACATTTAAAACAAAGGCATGCCTTTTAGAATGTGCAGCTTCTCCACACGTTACTGATGACATGCTTTGAGATTTCCTATACAGAATCTGATGATTCTTAAATACATTGGAATCTCAATAAAAAATGTAATATATAGTAGACTATTCTGCATTCGAGACAGGCACCTAGAAAGAGTGGGAGAATAAGAGAAGGGAAATATCATTTACAGGGGACATAAAAACAGTTTATTATCAAAATTGATTAATATTTCTAGTTAGTTCTGAAGTACATATATATATGTGGATTCAAATATATATATATTGATTACATTTTCATTAACATGCAAAGAAGTTTTAGATGACTGGTTTGCAAATGTGCCTTAAAGTATGTGTGTGTGTATGTATGTGTGTGTGTGTGTGTGTATGTGTATTTTCCCCTACAGATTACAATTTTCCTAAGGTCGAGGACCCCATTCTTTTCTGTCTACACAAATACACACATGTGCACATGTGTACTATATTTTGCTTAAAGCAAGTGTAGAAAGCAAATATTTAAATAACCTACAGTCCAATGGTGAGCCATCATAAGAACATGAAGAGAAGTATGATGAGTTAAAAAGAAACTGGTTTTAGTGCTGGTCATTTCATTATGCTATAATAGAGATACAAAGGCAAATATAGTCAGAAGGAAGGTTGTAACCAAGTCATTTGGTAACCAGAGCATAGACAGGGTCTATAGATGTAGTGATAGGGAAGGGCTTGGGAAATTATAAAGCAGTGGCAGTAGACTTAATTATGTTTTAAATGTGTGGGAATGAGTGGGAAATGATCCTGACATTGCATGCTTGATTTCAGGAGAAATGGCTAGTGTTTTTCCAGAGATAAAGACATAAAACCTACAGAAAAGATTAGTTGTAGTTTCACTCTGCTGACTTTGAACACAAGAATTGTAGTAATTAGATGGGTTTGACTCAGCTTTCATCCATAAAATCACATACACTCATACACATACACACGAAACTTGGAAAAAAATCAGTGAAGCTGGTTATGATGATATTGAATATTCTTAAAATGGAGGTGTTTTACTTCATTTACATATTTACTTATTAAACATGGATTTCTTGATTACTCCTTTGTCAGGCACTGTTCTGAATACTGAGGATACAAAGCTGAATAACATACATCCCCTGACGGCAACAAGTTCTAAGAGATTATGATCAGGAAACTACCAAATGCTTTGCTTTCTCTATTTCTGGTTTAGGTGTTTAGACATACTAAGACATAATTATGCAGTGAGAAATAAGCGGCATTTCACTAATACACAGAAAAATTGCCTGTAATGGGAGAACTCACTAGTGCTTGGGTTTGATGGGTTAGGGTGGAGATGTATAATTTTACATAGGTAAAGTGGGATATAATAGGTCAGACGGCGAGAACTGGACTGGTTGGCTTCTTGAATAAATGAGTGCAAAAACAGAATTCCACTGTAAAACCAAGGTTTTCCCTGATAATCCTTGATGCTGGGAACATAAAGAAAAATTGCAAGTGAATACCAGGCCTCCAAGGCCTGACTGGGACTGTAATATCCATTTGCTTAAGCGTAAGTCAAAGTAGCAGATCCAGTTTCTCACCCTTCAGAGAGTTTTTATGCAGTTTTGCAGTAATAATCCATTTTTTACACTCTAAGGAGAAGCAATGTAATATGAAATTCCCTTCACAATTCATTTCTAAAATGGCATTGAATACTAAGCTATCGGTTCAAATTCTTGTTTGTGGGAAAGCTAGGAGATACTTTTTTCCTCAGCAATTTTCATTGATAAAATTTAATGTGGTAAATGTGATTCCTGAATGGTCCAATGACATCACGTAAGCCTTCTGTAAAATGAAGTATAAATGATGAATGCAAACTTTCTACAAGCAAAATGATCTAGAGGATAGGATAAATTCCTCTTAAAGATGGAAATGGGTTCTAGCTAAATAGAAAGATAATTACCCTTCATCAGGCTCTTATCCTGTTGCTACTATCTAAATATGAAACATCACAACATTACTAATTTGGCACTTCAGCAATAATGCTAACTTGATAGAACGTCAGTACGCAGTCCCAATACATATCAAATTTCCAGGGGCAGATGTGACAATTATTTTGTTACTGGATATTTATTCAAAATAGGAGATTCAAAGTACTGAAAAGTACTATTCCTTGGAAAGTTGAAGCAAGGTTTCAGGGAATTGCTTTGCACTGCTGTTAAGTAATGCAAAATCACGCGATAGCATTTCCAGCCGCATATGCTTAATCACACACATGCAGGAAGTTGAAAACGAAGATTTTTATTTGGAAGGGAATCAGAATTTTGATTTTACGCACTGGGCATGGGTTCCCAAATTTCCAGGCCTTCTAATCTTGATGTAATAAAAGGAAAGGGCTTTGCTTAAGAGGGAAGGCATTTCAAATCTAAAGGCATTGTTAATTACCTGATCTTCATCTAAAAACAAAAGGCCTCTATCAATTTGTTCTTTATTTATCTCTGTGATGTTTTAGGCTTTTAGTGAAAAGATTTGGTATATTTTTGTCAAATTTATTACTACTTTATTTTATGCTATTGTAACTTTTTACTTTTACATTTATATTAACATTGTTGGTAGTATATAGAAATGCAATTTGATTTTTTATCAAAGTGCTTGTACCCAAAGCACTTACTAAAATCACTAATTAATACTAAAAATTTGAGGGGGCAGCTTCTTCAGGATATTCTACATAGCCAATCATGCCATGAAAATAGACATTTGCTTCTTCTTCTCTAATTTATTTATGTGGCTGGAATTTTCAGTACAGTGTTGATTAAAAATGGTGAGGGTGAACGTCCCTGCATTGTCCCCAGTCTTAGGTGGAAAACATTAAATGTTTCAGCATTAAGTTTAGGGTTATTTTTAGTTTTATCATAAATGTACTTTATTATTTTGAAGAAATTTCCTTCCATTTCTACTTTGTTAAAAGTTTCTTTTTAAAAAAAATTAGTAATGGGCATTGATATTTGTCTCATGTATTTTCAGCATCCATTGAGATGATCATGTGTTTTTTTTCTCTTTTGTTCTATTGATGTAGTCAATTATATTGATTGACTTTCCAATGTTGGACCAAGCTTGCAATCATGAGATAAAACCTACCTGGATATAATGATTTATCATTTTTATATATTGCTGAATTTGATTTGTTAATATTTTAAATGAATTTTTATAGTTATACTCATGAAGGATATTGATCTATAATTTGCTTGTAATATCTTTTTCAGCTTTTGGTATCTGTATTATATTTGCCTCATAAAAAAGGTTGCGGAGTATTCTTCTGGGTCCGAAGTTTCCATTATGACAAGATTTGAATTACAAATTTAGATTGTCAGCTACTTTGAGGCAGTTTGCTAAGTTGTATCTTTAAAGGAAATTGTCCATTTTGTCAATGTTCTCGAATAACTGGCATAAAGTTGTTCATAATACTCCATTATTATTTTTAATGTCTCTAGTATCCAGAGTTATGACTCCTCTTTCCTATCTGATTTGACTAATTTATACTCATTTATTTTCTTGATTATTCTTGCTGACTATTTATAAATCTTAACAGCCATTTCAAGGAACCAATGTTTTGCTTTGTTGGTTTCCTCTATTATTTCCACTCTTATTATTAATATATCTTCCCTTCAAATCACTTTGGTTTTGAGTTAGTATATTTTGCTTCAAAAGATGGAAATACCATGTGTTATTCTAATCCATTGATATTTTCAGAAATCATTTGTATTACTATCCAGTATATGGTCCATCTTGATAATGATAATCATTCTAGCATTATAATGATACTGTTTGTTTACGTTCTTTTCCTTTCAACCTGGTTGTGTCTTCATATGTAAAGTGAATCTCCTATAAGCAGCATATGTTTGGGTTTTCCTTTGTATCTTTTATGCGGATCTCTACCTGTTAACTACAGAGTTTATTCATCTACTTTTATTGTAATTACTGACATTATTGGATCTAGTCTACCATCTTAGGATTTGTTTTCTATTTCTCCCATCTGTTCTTGGTATCTCTTTTCTATTTTCCTATCTTCTTTTGGATAGAGTATTTACAATTCCATTTGTTCTCCTTTATGGGCTATTTAAATAGTGTTTTACATTTGTATGGTGTACTTTAAAATTGAAATATAATTTAAAAACCATGAAATTCACCTTTTTAAAGTATACAACTCAGGGCGCCTGGGTGGCTCAGTTGGTTAAGCGACTGCCTTCGGCTCAGGTCATGATCCCAGGGTCCTGGGATCGAGTCCCACATCGGGCTCCCGGCTCAGCGGGAAGCCTGCTTCTCCCTCTCCCACTCCCCCTGCTTGTGTTCCTGCTTTCGCTGTCTCTGTCTCTGTCAAATAAATAAATAAAATCTTAAAAAAAAAAATAAAAAAAAAAAATAAAGTATACAACTCAGTGGTTTTAGTATATTCACAGAGCTGCATAAAAATTGCCACTATTTACTTTCAGAACATTTCCATCACCCCCAGAAGAAATTCCGTCTCTATAGATTTGCCTATTCTGAACATTTCCTATAAATTGAATTATTTAATATGTAGTTTTGTTTTTGTTTTTGTTTTTGAGACAGAGAGAGAGAGAGAGCACACGAGTGAGGGGGGAGGGCAGAGGGAGAGAATCTTCAAGCAGACACCCCAGTGAGCACAGACCCTGACATGGGGCTCGATCTCACCACCCTGAGATCATGATCTGAGCCGAAATCAAGAGTCTGATGCTTAACTGACTGAGCCACCCAGGCACCCCTATGGTTTTGTTTTAAATAGACATTTTCTAGTGTACCATTTTCATTCCCTTGCCATTTCTTTACTGTATTTTGGGGGATCATTTTCTTGGTGCTTGTCCAGAGTATTAAAATTAATTAACATAACGCTATTTTAAATTAGTACCAAGTCAATAGCATTAATACAGAAAACTTTGGGGACGTCTGGGTGGCTCAGTCAGTTAAGCATCGGCCTTCAGCTCAGGTCATGATCCCAAGGTCCTGGGATCCAGTCCCACATCGGGCTCCTTGCTCAGCGGGGAGACTGCTTCTCCCTCTGCCTGCCGCTCCCCCTGCTCATGCTCTTTCTCTCTCTGACAAATAAATAAATAAAATCTTTAAAAAAAAAAAAAGAAAGAAAACTTTGCTCCTATATTAGCTCCATTGCCTTGCTAGGATCACTAATTGTAGCAAGGATTTGTACTAGGAATTTAGTGAGAGCTGAGAGTCTTCTCAGATTTTGGTTGAGTATGTGCACACAGCCTTCCCTACACATTCTCATTTTCTTCTAGATTCCCGGTGATATGTCAGAGCTTTCCAAAGCTCCTATGGATGTCTCATTCCTTAGGTTTTCCTTTTAAGGTTTTTGGCTACCCTCTTTTGCCCCAACTGATATGCACCACCCTAGGCATCTGTTATTTTAAACAATTAAAAAAAATGTTTTGACAAATAACCCAGGGAATGCTTGTTTTGTTGTTGTTGTTGTTTTACTTCCCGGTCAGGTCAAATAGACTGCCTTGCAAGTGGGGTCTTCCAGGAAACCATCAGACAAAAAAAACAATAACAATTTTCTGGGAATGAGGATTTGAAAGGAGCTGCAACTTTGTTTTGTCCCCTCCAGTGGCTGTCAGACTGCTGGTGTTCACCATGATTGTGGGTTTTTGGTTTTCAGGTTTACTATGAACCTCACTGAGGGCAGGGTAGGGGAACAGGAACTGAGCAAATTAAAAAGCCACAGAACTCACTGTTCTTACTGAGATTCAGCTTATATTCTAGAATAAATGCTCTCTCGATTGCTGCAATTAGTTAATTTCCAGCATCCAGTTAATTTTCATGAAATTAGTTAATCCGTTCTTATTGATACTTTGTATATTAGTGATTACTAATTACATTATATGTCCTTTACTTATTCTCTTCCTTGAATTAACATTATACAGCTTTACATACAGCATAAGCACCTTACAGTAGTATATTTTTATTTAACCCCTCTTATCGTTTTTGTTATTGCTGTTGGAGATTTTATTTCTACACATCTAAGCCCAGAATACCTTATTATATTTTCATTAATTAGACAATAGTTTTTTTTTACATGAATTAAGAAGAGCAAAATATAATCTTTTATATTGACTCAACATTAAATTTTTGGTTCTCATTATTCTTTTTTTTAGATTTGATTTCTTATCAAGTATAATTTTCCTTTAGCTTGATGAAATTCCTTTAGAATTTCTTCTAGCATAGGTCTACTGGTGAAAATTTTTCTCATTTTTTATTGTTTGGGTATTTTGATTTTGCCTTTATTTTTGAAGTATATTTTCATCAGGTAAACTTCTGGAATTCTTTTTTCTGGGACTCTGCCCTTTATGTTCCAGCTCACTCAGCTTCCCTAATCTCTGTCTCTTGAATTCAGGGAAACCATCCTGTTCTAGACACAGTCTGCTGGCTGCTTTGTGGTGTGGAATATGCCTTCAGGCAAAAAGTCAATGTTATCATAGGGCTCACCTCATTTCTTTTCCTTGTGCTGCCTGTTGTCCAATGTATGAAAATAGTTATTTCACATATTTGGTACAATTTTCTAGTTATTTTCAGTGGGAGGATAAATCTAGTCTCTTATTTCACCATAGCCAGAAACAAGAAGTATATTTCATCTACTTTTTTATTGCCCACGTTTCTAATGTTGTGGTAAGTGCTGAATAAATGTGCATACATTAAGATGACTTGACACCCAGGAAGTATCTTAATTTCACAATATTTCTGATTCAGCCCTAAACTCAGGTGGCAATAGATAGTTAATTTGGCAAGAGATTATATCTTAGGCTTCATTT
This sequence comes from Neomonachus schauinslandi, assembly GCF_002201575.2. Classification (NCBI taxonomy): domain Eukaryota; kingdom Metazoa; phylum Chordata; class Mammalia; order Carnivora; family Phocidae; genus Neomonachus; species Neomonachus schauinslandi. The sequence continues at coordinate 34,466,990 of NC_058419.1, read as the reverse complement.
TCTGTTTTAGCACTAAAATTTTTATGTTGTCAAAATACAAATTATATATGAATGATTAAGTTACATCGAGAAGCGCCCTTCTATCTCTTAAGATTTTCCCTGTGGAGTCATGGGTGACTCAAACATATATTCCCACTCGGTTGCTTATATCTGGCAACTGTTTACTTCCAATCAATAAGAACATCCTTTCCTACATTTTTAGTAAGATAAAACCTTGATTAATCAAAGCCTAACTAACCGAAGCCTGTAATTGACTTGTTTTTCTCTGGTATTACGCTTCTATTTAGCTTTGTTTATTTATTTGAAGGAAACTAATGACAAGAAACAATCTGTTGTAGCAATTCAAAAGTAATGAAGGAAATGGAGGATTAGGGTAATTTCTCTAGAAAATTTATCTTAGTACTTCTCAAAGTACTATAGATAGTATGCAAAAGGGAATGATGACTCATATGTATACTGTCAGCCCCGGACCAGACATCACCATGCAAAGACCAGCACTACTTTTTATCCCCTTCCATATACATGAATCTGGCTATTGTTGGATAACTTAGTTTCTTCCTCTGTTTTGTCCTCAAACTTCTTTTGAAGAGATACTTCCTCTTAACATACTTTATGAGGTGAGCAAATGACTTTGTGGGGTTCCATGTTCTCTTAAAATCACCGAATTTTTGAGTTGGATAACTTTAGAAAGAAATTATTTCTGTCACCCATTTGATGCATTTGTTTATATAACAAATTCCTACTGAACACTTACTATGTCCTCAACATGTGAGAAGTTACCAGGGATTCAAAGATGGATAAGATTAATCTCCTACCCTCTGGAAAGTTGAACATCTCAAATTATGAGGACCTTACTGACTGCTGAAATCATCCATTTCTTTTTCAGACTCCCTAATAATTATGCCCTTCTTTCTTACTTTAAGTCAAAATTAATTTACTTACCATTTCACCCAATGACCCTGAACAATGCATATTAAATCTATCTTCCATGATCAATTTGAAAAGGGCCAACATGACGTTTAGCACATATTAGGCACTCAATAATGATTTAGTGAGCAAATGAAAATTATTATGGGGCTTTTATCCTCATGCTCCAATTCTCTTTTCTAACCAAGTTCATTCTTTATTTCTTGACTAAACAAGCCCAGTTTGATCAAATGTCACTAATATGACGTTGTTCAGTCCTCAACAACCATTCTAATTGCTTTCCTCTGACATTCTTTAGCTTGTTACTGTCATCTTAAAGTATGAGAAAGGAATCATACACTCCCGGGATGATTTGGAGGTAGAAGAAATGGTCTGGAGCATATATTCTGGTTTTCAGATATATTCTGTCCAGTCATCCCTATTTTCTCTCTTTCAACCTGTCAAATGTTAATGCTGAAACAGAAATTACAGTTTAATTCTAACCTCTTCTTAATGGCTTAGAAAAGCGAAATGATTAATTATGTGCCCAAGGTCACAAAATTAGTAAACAGTAGAATCTGTGCTTCTCAATTAGTGATGTTATTGATTCCCTAGGGAATATTTGGAAAAGTTTGTCAAGATGCTTACTGGCATTTAGTAGGTGAAAGCCAGCAATGCTAAAATCTGACAATATCCAGGAAGGATTGCCCCATGCAAAAATGTCAATAAAACCTCCAGTGAAAAACACTTCAAACTCAGGTGTCCTGACTCCTACGTGCAGATTCAAAATAATAATCCTGAGAGCTCTGGTAGATTGAGTTACTAAGTCAAATTCTTCCTCACAATCCATAGCCCCATCCTATTTCATGTAACTTTGCAATCTCTCCACAAAAAGTTCATATACTTCCTAGTTCCTTAACGCTGGACTTGGCCATATAACTTGTTTTGGTCAATGGGACAAGAGTAAATATAATACAGTGCAGGTATTTGAATCATGCTAACAAAATTCATTGTGCCCTCAGCCAGCCTAGAGTAACTGATACACAGTTGTGAAAGAAATACATGTTTATTATTATATACCACTGAGATTTTGTAATTCAACTACAACAGATGATTGCTTAAAAAAATTGACAAGAATCTAGTGATTTAAACACTGTTTCCCAATGTATGTTACATGATGGTAGCCTCCTAAGATGATCTCAGGTTTGGCAGAAGTAGGGAACGGCATGATCAAATAACTTCAAGAAAGACTGAGTAGTTTTTCATATAACATACTAAAGTAATAAGTTCTACTGAAAAAAAAAGTCATCTAAAATTTGTTTAACTTATTTATTTAAACACAAATCCCATTGTCTACATACTTATTATAATCTAGATATGTTGGAAAAGTTTTTCACTGGAATTTATTTACTAAGGCACGAAGATAGATTTGGAACTTTAAAAATGGATTTTCATTCAAATGAGATGAAACAAAAGAGAGTGTCTAACAGCCAATTGTTAAGACTGTGACTACAATGTGAGCACCCTGATTAGTTGAGAAAGGAATATATTCTCATCTCATCTCTCTTCTGTATCTTCAACATCTTTCTGTTCACTGTCCCTGCACTTTAATATATAAACATGCTCAAACCTATTCCATCTTTTTTTTTATTTGACAAAGAGAGACAGAGAGAGAGAGGGACACAAGCAGGGAGATTGGGAGAGGGAGAAGCAGGCTTCCCGCCAAGCAGGGAGCCCGATGCTGGGCTTGATCCCAGGACCCTGGGATAATGACCTGAACCGAAGGCAGACACTTAACGACTGAGCCACCCAGGCGCCCCAAGCCTATTTCATCTTTAAAACCAAACCAAAACAAACAGGCAAAACAGCTCTTTAACCTATTTTTTCTCTTTTAACCTATTTGTTTCCTTTTCTTATCAGCTATACTTCTAAGAGAATAGTCTTTAGTAGTTGTCTGCTTCCCACATAACCTTTCACTCATTTAAAAATATATTATTTACATTCGTAATAATACATATTGCTCTTAAAAATATATAATTTTAACATATAGAAGTGTATAAAATGCAAAATGTGCATGTGTGCATGCATGTGCACACATGTCCTGAAAGGTGGATTCAGGGCAGACATGCTGTCATAGCCTAGAAAATGCTTCTGAGGCTTTCAAGATCTCTTGAAGAAGAGAATTTCATTCTTCAAGAATGAAACTTCATTCTCCTTGACATTGTGCAAGAGCCAAGGGACCACCAGCAGAGCCAAAGGCTTACCTCTTATGGAAAAGAGAGAAGATTAGATTTCATAGTCATCTGAGGGAACCCTTCTGGTAGAAATCCATTAGAAAGAGGAATGCCTGATGCCTTGCTTCAGATGGTCCCCAGGATGCTTACCAGATTCTGCTGACTTAATTGCTCCTAAAAGGTTGAAGCGCTACAGTGACCTGACCTACTTCTCATCCCTATAGTTGGAAGAGAAATGGGGAGACTTGAGAGCAGAGAGCCATTCTCCACACATTGTGGCAGAGGGAGAAAATCAGCAGACACTTCAGGGTCAGCCATTTCTTACTGGTTTACTGCATGTTAGGGAACTGTAATGATTTGACATGTATGATTCTAAGAAAGCCCCAAATTATGAGGAGGCAGAGAAAAAATTAAAACTCAGTTAAAAGAATGAGTGACATGAAGGAACAAAAGTCAGTCTAAATATGTAAGACAATTGTATCCCATTGAAATAGAGTGCAAGGTAACAAAACATAAAAGAAGGAGGAAAAAAGGAGGAGAATTCCCAAAGAAAATATAGTTAAAACTATATAAAATAGACTTTTTGGAATTATTTTTTTTAAAGATTTTATTTGGGGCACCTGGGTGGCTCAGTCAGTTAAGCATCTGCCTTTAGCTCAGGTCATGATCCCAGGGTCCTGGGATGGAGCCCCACATCGGGCTCTCTGCTCAATGGGGAGTCTGCTTCTCCCTGCCACTCTGCCTACTTGTGCTCTCTATCCCTCTGTCAAATAAATAAAAATCTTTGAAAAAAAATTAAAAATAAAGATTTTATTTATTTGAGAGAGAGCAAGAACTAGAACGAGAGCACGAGCACGGTGAGGGGCAGAGGGAGAAGCAGACTCCCTGCTCCGGGATCATGACCTGAGCCGAAGGCAGACACTTAACTGACTGAGCCACCCAGGCGCCCCAACCTGGAACTATTTTTTAAGCTGTGATTTTTTATTTTTGGAAATCAGTAAATAATTACTACTGAAACATTATTTAGTACTCTGGAAGATCAAGTGGAAAAATACCATGTAGAGCAAAAACAGGAAGAGATGGATCTGAGATTGAGCTAACATTTACTGATGATGTGAAATTTGCCAGGCACTCTTCCTAAGGAATATATATGTATTAACTAATTTAAACCTCAAAACATAAAACAAAACACCATATGGATATGGTTATTTTATAGATAACAAAACTAAAGCAAAGTTTAGCAAAATTCCCGGGGTTACAGAGTTTTTAAGTGACAAAGCTAGGATTTGAATAGAACTAGTCTATACACTAATACCTGGACTGTATTGTCTTATACAAGAGAAAAATGACTAGATGGAAGCATAGCAATAATAAAATATATTTTATACATAGAAATACTTAATTTTACAGATGGAAAATGATGAGGGAGCAGAAGGCTAGCTAAATACAAAGCAAAAGCTGACTCCCTGCAAACTCCCCCTCACCCACTCCTGGGTGGGATATGTGTGACATTCTTCCAGGAAGCTCCCAACTATCTTAATGTTAATACCTTGCTAGAGGGGAAAACGATCTTAACTTGACAATGGCAAGGCCTCTAGTATCCTGTAGATCCTCTTTAGCATATGGAAGTTCTTTGGAAAACCTCCCTTTTCCTTACCTCCCCCAACTCCCAAGTATATAATCAGCCACCCCTCCCACCCCCTGGGCAGCAGCTCTTTCTGTCCTGTCCCAGTGCTTGAATCAAACCACGATTTTGCACCTAAGATGTCTCAAGGGCGCCTGGGTGGCTCAGTTGGTTAAGCGACTGCCTTCGGCTCAGGTCATGATCCTGGAGTCCCAGAATCGAGTCCCGCATCGGGCTCCCTGCTCGGCAGGGAGTCTGCTTCTCCCTCTGACCCTCCTCCCTCTCCTGCTCTCTGTCTCTCATTCTCTCTGTCTCAAATAAATAAATAAAATCTTTAAAAAAAAAAAAAAAGAATTCTTTCTTGGTCATCAGCTCCGGACCCCACCCCACCGAACCTCACCTATATTCCAAAACCACATCAAAAAGGCTACGGGGCAGGATTAATGAAAACAGATGCACAACTAGACAAACTCCTGGTGAAATTCTTTAATTTCAAAGCAAAGAAAAATATATAAAAAACTTTCACTCAGGAAGATCGGTTTAATTACAAAGGAAAAGAATCAGACTAGTATCAGTCTTGTCATCACAAAAGGAGAAAACTAGAGCAGTGCTTCTCAAATTTTAATGTACACAGAAATGGCCTGAGGGTCTTTTTAAAAAGCAAATTCTGATTCAGTAGATCTGGAATAGGATTATAAAGTCTACAACTTTATCAAACTTCTAGGTGATGACAAAGCTATTGGTCCATAGACCACCTTAAGAGTAGCAAGGAGTTAGGATGCAGGAGGAAAATATCAAAGACTATTTTGAAAAAGGAATAAAATCTGAGTTTACTATGCCAATCAATATCATTCACTTGTCAGAAACAAGTAACAGCCATTATCAGACATGCAAGTATTTTGAACATATAATATTGGAAAGAAAAAAAAAGTTGTGGTAAACAGTGCATGTTAGAAAAATTTAAATCTAGGGCGCCTGGGTGGCTCAGATGGTTGGGCGTCTGCCTTCGGCTCAGGTCATGATCTCGGGGTCCTGGGATCGAGTTCCGCATCGGGTTCCCTGCTCAGTGCAGAGCCTGCTTCTCCCTCTCCCTCTGCCACTCCCTCTGCTTGTGCTCTTCTGTCTATCTCTCTGTCAAATAAATAAACAAAATCTTTAAAAAAAAAAAAAAAAAAAAAAAAAAAAATTTAAATCTAAATGGAAATTGCAAATGTGATTGAGAATTTGTAATACAATATTAAGTCAGGGTATTGGTAAAGAAAATATATACTGTGAGAACATATTTAATAAAGAGTAATAACGTGTCTTCTATGTCCAGTCCTGATGTAGAAATTTATGAGACCACCACTGGTAGCCCAGCAAATAGAAAAAATGGAATAAGCTCTCTCTCTTCGTCTTTCTCTCTGGCTCTCTCTCTTTTCCCTTTGTGTGTGTGTGTGTGTGTGTGTGTGTATCACACAGAGAACTAACAAAATAAACTAAAATCACTAATTTCCAATAAAGGGTAATCTTTTCCTCGGAGAGAAGAGATATATGACTGCCAAGCTTATAACCGTGGTGGCACTATACGAAGAGGAGCAAATTCACTACAGTTGGGGTAAGGAGACACCAGCCAATCTTAACAAATGTTTATTGGCCAGCTGATTGTGGCTTAGATCAAGAGATAAGAATCCAGAGGAGTTGCAATCACGAAACCAATTTCCACTTACCTGCCTAAGTTTTCCATGGGGCTTTCCTTGAATGCATGGGGGAGACATGCTGAGGGTTAGAGATAAGGTTAAGAGGACTGAGAGAGACTCCAATCAAGGCAAATGTGGGTTTTGCTGAGTGAAGCACTAATGGCCCGCTGAAAGCTGGTGTCAGAAGCAGAATGGAAAGTTCTAAGGCACAGAGAGCCAGGGTGGGTATGAAGATTAAATAGAACTTCTGATTGTCATGAAAAGATGGTAAATCAGCTTAAAAACAGGGTATATATGCCCACATTGCAGAAAGCAGGAAGCTGGGCTTAAGACAAAGAAAAATGTCCAAGCAATACTGAATGTATTTTAAATCTCTGGAGAACTGAATTTGCAACAAATCCCAGATCCAGCTCAATCACGGCTTAGATGGACTCAGGCCACTACCTTATTGCCTCACACAGGAAGACATGTGCCCTTTTCTCAAGGTTACTATAATATAGTTTAGTCTCTACTGTTTTTTTACACACAATACCTGCCATACAATCAAAATAATATGAAAAATGTACAGAAGTAGGAATACATGACCCATAATAAAGAGAGAAATCAAGCAATAGTAGACAAGAAATATTCACTCAGATACATGAATTAGCAGAGAAAGATTTTTAAGGAAGTATGATAAACAATGTGGAAGAGTCTAGGGGCACCTGGGTGGCTCAGTTGTTGGGCGTCTGCCTTCTGCTGGGGTCGTGATCCCGGGGTCCTGGAATCAGGCCCCGCGACGGGCTCCCTGCTCGGCGGGGGGCTTGCTTCTCCCTCTCCCTCTCCCCCTGCTTGTGGTCCCTCTCTCACTGTGTCTCTCTCTGTCAAATAAATAAATAAAATCTTAAAAAAAAATAATGTGGAAGAGTCTAGAGAAAAAAGTGAACTACATGTTTGAAGAGAGGTGGAATGTAAGCAAAAGAATGCAAAATAATATAAAAGAATTAAGTGAAAATAATTTTTTAAGAGATTTATTTATTTGAGAGAGAGAGAGAGAGAGAGCATGAGCAGGGGGGAGGGGCAGACAGTGAGGAACAGAGTCTCAAGCAGACTCCCCACTGACCACAGAGCCTGATGCAAGACTCAATCCCATGACCCTGGGATCATGACCTGAGCCAAAATCAAGAGTTCAATGCTCAACCGACTGAGCCACCCAGGTGCCCCAAGTGGAAATGAAAATTAAGTGGAAAATTAAATTAAAAAATTAAGTGGAAAATGCAAAAGACAGCATTGGATTTGAAAATTCATTCAGCAGGCTTAATAACAGAACATACATGGCAGAATAAATGGTCAGGGACTTTGAAGAAAGTCAGTAGAAATTTATCCAAACTGAAACAAAGAAAAAAAAAAAAAACCTGACAGAACATCTGAAAGATGTGCACAGTGTCAAATGGTTTAGCATGTGTAATGGGAGTTGGACAAAGGAATGAGAGTAAGAATGGAACAGCAAAAAAATTTTGAAGAGATGACTAAGATTTTTTCATGATTGATAAAAGACCCCACATTTCCAACCAAGATCAGTGAATTTCAAGTAGGTTACATCAAGAGAAAGTCACACCTAGGCACATCATTGTCAAAGTGCTAACAAAATGTATATATAAAATTTCTATTCTGTCATCTATATATCTGCAGTGGGCTATGTGATGCATTATCAAGATCCTCTTCAGGTTCAGAGCTAAAGGACTTTTTCCTCAAGTTACTAAGAGCACTCTTGACCAATAGCCTTCAGTTTTCAGCCCTCATCAGAAATTGCCCTTATTGGAGATGACTCTTTCCAAAATCACAGCTTCTTTCTGGGAATATCTTGCATCCAATTATCGGTGTCAATGTGGGAATATAAAACCTTGAAATTACAGGACAAATTTGAAGGTTCATCCCAGTTTCAAAAGCCCCCAGTGGGAGAGGCTCAGGCATTTATTGATATAGCTTCACATACCAACTTCTCTGCCAAATCCTACTTCCTTCTCTTCTGCAGTTATTAATATGGAGAATATCCCCAATAAAATTTCTTAATGGGAATCTCCAAGAGTCTGCTTCCCAACAAACTGCCTTGCACATGCAACAGTATGTGTATACATGCATGTAAGTTACTGACTAGATTATGAAAATTATGAAAATCAAAAATAATAACAATGTGTTGTGAGGTATATAACATACATAGAATGACATCTATGAAAACAAATGACCTGAAGGACTGGAAATGGGATAAATGAAATTATACTGCTTGAAGATTTTTCATCTGGTAAACATTTTTGTCTGGTATTTGAAGATAGATGAAGATAAATTAAAGATACACATTCTAAATTTTAGAATAACTATTAAAAGTATCTTAGAGCTAAAAAGTCACCAGGAGAAATAAGATTAAATACTAAGAATATTACATCAATCCAAAAGAAGTGGGACAAGAAGGAACAGAAGAAAAAAAGAACAGAAGAGACAAACACTAAGTAGTATGTTTTAACCGAACATATCAATAATTACAGCAAATATAAATGTATGAAACAATCCACTTAGCAGGCAGTGATCATCAGACTGGATAAAAAGGCAAGACCCAACTCTATGCTGTCTATTAAAAAAAAGAGAGAGAGACTCTTAACTCTAGGAAACAAACTGAGTGTTGCTGGAGGGGAGATGGGTAGGGGATTGGGGTAACTGGGTGATGGGCATTAAGGAGGGCACTTGATGGAATGAGCACTGGCTGTTGTATGCAATCACTGAATTCTACCTCTGAAACTAGTAATACACTATATGTTAATTAAATTGAATTTAAATAGAAATTTTTTAAAAAAGGAAAAAAGTACTGATTATATAAAAAGTCACAGAAACACTGAAAGTAAAAAGGAGGGGTGATAAAGCATGCATACACTAAACATGAGAAAATCCATGTGGCTATCTAATACTAGATAAAGGAGAATTAATTCAAGGTGTATTACTAGTGATAAATGTTGAAGTGTCAAATAATCAAGGAGCCATAACAACCATAAATGTGTAGGCACCTAACAACAGAGCTTCAGATGCAATAAAGAAAAACAGACTGAAGTAATGTGAGAAACAGAAAAATCAACAATCGTACTTGGAAAATTCCACAATCCTGTCTCAGAAACTGATAAAACAAATAGCCACAAATCCAATAATGATATAGCTTATTTGAATAATACCATCAACAAATATGATCTAAATGACATTCATACAATACAACATACACCCAAGATCTACAGAAATATATATCCCTTGTTAGTTCACATAGTGTTTAGGAGTGTAGATCTTATGTTAGGCAATAAAACATGTCTCAATAAATTGCAAATAATCTACATCAGAGATAATATATTCTCTGGCCACAACATAATTAAATTAGAAATAATTAAGGGATGCTTGGGTGGGTCAGTTGGTTAAGCATCTGCCTTTGGCTCAAGTCATGTTCCCAGGGTCCTGGGATGGAGTCCTGCATTGGGCTCCCTGCTCAGCGGGGAGTCTGCTTCTCCCTCTCCCACTCCCCCTGCTTGTGTTCCCTCTCTCACTGTGTCTGTCTGTCAAATAAATAAATAAAATCTTAAAAAAAAAAGTGACGATCAAGACTATTTATGCTATTTGGAAGAAAATATTCTACCTTCTTTTTATACTAATGTTACCTTATCTTTGAACATTTTATTTTAGATGCTTTATAATGTACATAATATATTCATTAAGCTATTCATAAATACACAAAAATGTACATTCATTGGATGTTTATGTTCAGTTATTTTTTTAATGGATTGTGATGCACAATCAAAAGTTGAGAGACCAATGGCCGGTGAGAAAAAGCCCAACTCACTTAGCATAATATCCAAAGCCTCTCCATATCTTGCCTCAGCTTCTTTCTCTAGCTTTAGCTCCTACTACTTTGCTCTCTGACATCCTTATGCAAAGAATGCAAGTGGGACTTTTCCTTTCTACCCTCACTGCCCTTGGTACATGCTGCTATTACATTTATTGACATTGCACACCTATTGCCCTTATCATAAGATATTAATTTTTTTATTTTTTAAAAGATTTTATTTATTTATTTGACAGAGAGAAACACAGTGAGAGAGGGAAAACAAGCAGGGGGAGAGGGAGAGGGAGAAGCAGGCCTCCTACTGAGCAGGGAGCCCGATGCGGGGCTCCATCCCAGGGCCCTGGGATCATGACCTGAGCCAAAGGCAGACGCTTAACGACTGAGTCACCCAGGCGCCCCTATCCTTCATTTTGTTAATGTGGTGTATCACATTGATTTGCAGATGTTGAACCATCTTGTATTTCTGGAATAAATCCCAGTTAATTATAGCGAATGGTCTTTTTAATATATTGTTGAATTCAGTTTGTTAATATTCTGTTGAGGATGTTTGCATCTACGCTCTTCAGGCATATTGGCCTGTAGTTTCCTTTTCTTGTAATGTCCTTGTCTGGGTTTTAATATCAGGGTAATTCTGGCCTCATAAGGTGAATTTAGAAGTGTTCCTTTATGCTTCATTAAGTATTCAATCATTAAAACCTTTTAAAGAAGTATTAAAATCTTCACTTTATTTATGAGTAAACTGGAACTTAGAGCAATTTAATAACTTGCCTAAGAGCAAACTCAACCCTGGGTCTATTATAGACTCTATTCTGTTCCACTGAATATTTTCATTTTAAATAGTCCATCCCTCAAAATATTAGTTTCCAATAACTGAATTTTAGGAAAAAAAAGGATTTCTCTTAAATAATAAAATAGACCATTCAAAGCACTTACTCCAATGGTAAAGGAAAACAGTAAGCTATTATTTTAACACAGCTACAATGTAGACAATAAGTATAGGGATGGAAATAGGGTTTGGGTATGAGGCTTGAGGGAGGTACTGGATAGTACACTGGTAAGCACATTAGCTGAACATAAGACTCATATTGCTGATTGCATCTTTCTAATTATAGCCCTGTAAATGTACGATTAGACATGCTTTCATTTAGATGAAAAAAATAAAACAGCAAAAATCATTTTCTACATAGGAAGTATAAAATACAAAACACCTGCACAAACAGACATAAACATTTAAGCACACATTTAAACAAAGAAAATTAGTTTCTTTTCAGATTGTGTGTTTGAATTAAAATGACTTCTCAGGTCTGATCATATAAACATATTATGATACCTCAAGCAATAATCAGGTAAACAAAAGTACATAATTCATGATAAGTGATAATGGTCATTTCAATCTGATTTTCGTTAGATTTTAGTTAGGAGAAGGATGGCTTTATTTTTTGTCGGCTTTCTTCTTTTTGGTGGGGGAACTGACAATGGAAATTGATGTTGCAATGGATATTTGAATGTCAGAGTCCACAGCCATCTTGTATGATATAAGCAACACAGTATGCAGACCATCTGGGCTTACTGCCATTATCCTGCAAACTGGCTAGGCCTGAGTGATCCTCTGAAGCCTAATTCCAGTGCACCCTGGTTTGCCTGTTTCAAAGCACTTCATTTGCCAGTATTTTGGAGCAGGTGCAAAGCCATTCTGGAGTTTCCTGCTGAGTTTTATGCAAATGGCTGGCTTAACTGGACTGTGGGCTCAGATTTCCTACTGACTAAGTACTGAGACTGGGCATAATTTGCTTATATTTCCCTCTTAACTAAATTCATTTTCTTTCTACAGTTTCTTTCAGCTTTTTTGTCCAAATTATACCTTGTTATTATCTAGTACAATGTTTCTCAAATGAAAAAAAATGAGAGTATGATCATAGTTAGTAGCAAATTATCAATTAAAGGAATCTGTAGACCAATGCATAAGGAGTCATAGTTGTGTGAAATAATTTTTGACCCAAGAGTCATTTGGATGACTCTAGATAGGTCACTCTACCTCTCTGGGCTCTTCTGCCTACCTTATGGATCTTGCATAAGAATCAGCTGAGTTACTAGGTGAGACTGCATTAAAATATATATAAAATATTCTACCACTATATTAGGTGACCATGAGAGAGAATGTGAGCAAGATCATTAGTGAGGAGCTTTAAGAAGGTGGCCCCCACCTTGAGTTTCCCATTCCTACATCAGTGAACTTGTTTGGATGATAAAATAAAGGATATGATAATGGTTTTTGGCAGACAGTTACTTACCCACAGTTACTTGATTACTTACCCACAGTCCTTTTCCTCCATATCCTAGGCAAAAGAAGCAGCTAGTGTAAAGACTCTAAAGTAGAATAGTGATAACCAATATAGACGGGTGAGGGAGTAGATCAGGACAGAAGAATAAGGATGGACCATACTATATAGGGGTTTTGGCTGTGGTATAGCATAGCACACACTGTAGGTTGCCTACCCAAAATCCACCCTCACCTCCTTTCTTTATTGTTGATAGGGTTCTGATTTTTATACTCAGACGAGATGACCTCACTTCCTCTCTAGACCCAGGGATTGAAGTCTCATTAGTCTAAGACAGTCATAGTCATTCGTGATGGGTCATTCGGTGAATGGGCAAGTGATCCAACACGAGCCAATGTGATATAAGGCAATGTCTGCAAGGAAACTTCTCAAGTGATTTTCTTCTATGATATAAAAGACACTTACTGAGGAAAAACTCTCTGCCTTTGGACAATATCATGTAAGCTTCACCCATCCTGTAAATTTAGAAACAAGAAAATTGCAGAGAAGCTAACATAGAGCACTGAAGTTGATAAGCTACTAAATTAACTAACCCTGGAAACACTCTATATCCATTCATCTTGTTTTATGGTATAATAACATTTCTATATTGTTTAATCATTCTGTTAAATGGGCCTAGACAAAATGCCATGCCATAATCCTTGCATTCTTAACTGAGAAATTATTGTAGAAAGGGAAGTTGCTACAGGCCCACATTATGTACATTACCTCTAAATGGGAATAATTCCAATATTAGATTATAAATCAAATTATGTCAATTATTTGCCAAAGGCATTTCAGTAGCTCTCCACTGTTCTCAATATAAAAGTCCTTGCTAAGCATTTTATGAGCTAGCCCCTTCCTAACACATCAGTTTCATCTTGTGCAAATATTCTTTCACAGCCTGCACTGTTGCCGTAATAAAATTCTTTCAGTTACTGTAAATCTCATGGAAGTTATATTGCCCCAGGAAATTCATATTGCATGGAATACTCTTTCCCTCTACCTATGGCTGGATGATAATTATGCATTCTTCACATATTAGCTGAAACACTCCTTCCAAGAAGCCTTCCCAGATCACTTAAACGAGGTTACTTGCCCTTGCAATATGCTCTAGTAGCAACTTTACTTACTTTATGATAGTAAAACCTATTTTAATGGAATTGCTTGCCTGATTGTCTATCTTCCCAACTAGGCTATATGCTCCATTAGGGCAGCAACAATGTTGGTCATGCTCACCATTCTATATTCTTCACAGTTTCTAGAGTATAAAAAAATGCTCAAGAAACATATTTGAGTAATTAAAAAATAAAATATCTACAAATATAATGTTCTGCTCCAGGAATGAGAAAGGTTGATGGGTAAGAGTAACGAGCATATCATCTCCTTTGGGAAAAGCAGTGCTTGCACATTATGGAAATAAATCTGAAAAGAACATAGAACTCATCAAAGGAATTGTTAGAACTAATAAGGGGATGAAACAAATGTTGCTAATTTTCAGAGGATCCTACAAAATATAGAACATTTTTATACCAGAAATAAGCAAGTAGATAATATAATTTAAATAAAATATTATTACAATAATAACAAAAGCAGTATTTAGGAATTAAAACCATTTTGAAGAAAACCTCTCTGACAAAAGCTTCAGAAAAGTAATAAAGGACATAGAAAATGATCTAAATTTTAAAAAGGAGGTAATTCATGGTCTTGGATGGGATGGCTTGATATTATAAAGATCACAATATCTATAAATTGATCTACAAATTGAAGGAAATACTCTTCACAATTTCAGCTGGATTTTTGTTTTTTGAGGAACATGATAAACAAGACAAAATTTATATGGAGGATAAAGATGTTCATCTCAATCTTTAAAATTAAGGCTAATGGTGGGGTGCCTGGGTGGCTCAGTCATTAAGCGTCTGCCTTCAGCTCAGGTCATTATCCCAGGGTCCTGGGATCAAGCCCCACATCGGGCTCCCTGCTCGGCGGGAGGCCTGCTTCTCCCTCTGCTGTGTTCCCTCTCTCGCTGTGTCTCTCTCTGTCAAATAAATAAATAAAATCTTAAAAAACAAATAAATTAAGGCTAATGAAAGAAGACATGCCAAAAACCTGTGTGGTATTGACCAAAGGGGGAAAAGACACCAGTGGAGAAGAATTGAACACTCTGAGGCAGGCTAATGTGATATGAAGTGATGTGGGGTGTGTGTGTGTGTGTGTGTGTGTGTGTGTGCATGCGCACGCGCGCGCACAAACTTAAAGGGAACACTATGAATCAGTGGAGAAAAGTTGTATTTTTTAATAGATGGTCTTGGAAAAACTGACTCATTAAACTAATGAAATTAAATTTCTGTTTCACATGTAATATAAAGGTGCATCTATTAAAGATCTTAATATTAAAGTTAACTGTGTATTTAACAGAAAAATATCTTAAATAATATCTTTGTGACCTAGTAGCAGGGAAGATCTTCTTAAATACAACCTCAAAAGTGTAAATTATAAGGCAAAAAATTTGATAAAGTCGTTTGATTCAAAATTAAGGATTTCTAAACAGTATATACAAAATTAAAAGATAGCTGAACATATTCACATAAAACATATACTTTAACCAATAATAAGCAACAGTAAGAATTATGCGTGACAATAAAAAAGAATAAATATATACAAATAACTTGAAAAAGGTTTTGACTGGACCAATAATGAGTATTTACCATAAACTGAGAAGTATAATTAACTCATCCTCTGTACTTTTGTCAGGAGAAAGAGAAAGAGAGAGAAAAATGAGCATTAGTAAGATTTATCTTCAAAATAACCTTTTTATATTATCTAGGTTAGTAAAGCTTGCAGCACGAAAACAGCCTAAATGGAGATTCATATTATATTTTCAAAGCAATAATAAATATGCTTCAGATCAAAATAGTTTTTCCATCAAAATTGCACTCATTGATTAATTAGTCTTCACAGTATTTAACTCATTTTGAGATAGCAATTAATAAATGATAATTTTAATTTCTAATGTTTTTCAGAAAAGGATATGGTGTGAAAAAACTTGAGAGGCACGGGCCTCAGAATTACAGTCAGGAGTGTCACCCCTGCTCCTCACTGGTGTGATCTTTGCTTTATAACCTCCCTTCCCTGGGTCTGTTTTATCATATCAAACATAAAGAGTTTGTACTAAAGTGGTAGTATCTTCACCCAACCCTCTCCCTCCACCCTGGCCAAAATTAATCCTAACACCAAGGATAAGCATAGGCATGTATAGTTTTCAAAGATCCTCAGATAATACTGATGTGCAGTGGGGTGTGGGCACCATTACATAAGATGATCCAAGGTTGAACAATATTCAACCCTCCACAACTCTCTGAAATGTGTCATTTTATGTTTTGTGTTATTGGGTGGTGGAAGGAATCTGGGAAAATCTTCAAATGAAACCAAAGCTATTGTACAGTCCAGTCATGAAGCTTAAAGATTTATTTGACTGACAGTATGTTGAAAGATCAGCAAAATGCCCAAGGCACGCTCAGTCACTTGGACCTGTGAAACTCCCATTGCTTTTGTCCTCTCTTTTACTTGGCTCGAGTGTGTGTGCGGTGAAGGACAGATTGGCTGTCAACCTCCATAAATTTTACTATTTCCATTAAATGTGAGAATGTGTTGTATAGGATATCTAAGGTTATAGCTTTCTCTATTCATCACATTCATTACATTGTAATAGTGTACATAATTACACAATATTACATTAATGATTTTGCAGACTTCTCTCTCTTTTGAACCTAATTAAGCAGTTTATTCCAGAGTCACAAAGAATTCTACGAATCACATTTCAGAAACGCAAAGTAGATCCTGAGGTTGATTGTGATAATTTGGTCCAAAAGAAATAAGTGAAGTTGAATGGGAGAAACCCTATTTTGGTTTTTTTCGAGTTAGAAAACAGTTCCAAAGAACTCCTAGCCAATGTTTGGTTCTTATTCAGACTTCATGGGTAACGTAATTTAGCTTGGATAATGGCAATTACTGAGAGTAACAGCACACTCCATGTTGGCTCAATTAGTGAATTTCCTATGCAGCATGAAGTAAATCACATTGTCAGTTCTCACCCTGATTCTTTCTCCAAAGCACAAAACAAACAGCAGTGTTTAAGGAGTGTTTTACAGCAATTTGGTATTAGGTGATATTAGGACAGGAGAGAAATAAAGACTTTGGAGTATTAAAAATGAGCTTTACTCCTAGAATGGCAACAGTTATTGTGCGGCACATGTGATAAATTTAGCAATTGTTTTTTATTTGTCAGAGGAGGTACAGGCGTCCCTCAGAATTAGTGTGGGTTCAATTCCAGACCACTGCAATAAACGACAAATATTGTGACAAAGTGAGTCAAATGACTTTTTTGTTTTCTAGTGCATATAAAAGTTATGTTTACACTATACCATAGTCTACTAAGTGTGCAATAACATTATGTCTAAAAAACAACGCACATACCTTAATAAAAAAAAAAAACTTATTGCTAAAAAAATGCCAACCGTCATCTGAGCTTTCAGTGAGTTATAATCACTGATCACAGATCACTTTAACAAATATAATACTAATGAAAAAATTTGAAATATTGTGAGAATTACCAAAAGGTGACAGAGACACAAAGTGAGCAAATGCTATTGGAAAAAATGGCACTTATAGGCTTGCTTGATGCAAGGTTGCCACAAACCTTCAATTCGTGAAAAGCATAATATCTGTAAAATGCAAAATGAGGTATGCTGCATTTGTGAAATAGAAGCAGCCAATCACCAGAGAAAATGGGACATATTGTTTCTGAAGGAACCACCAGCCTTCTTAATCATAATTTGCCCAGAAGCTATTATTTTCTTTTTTTTCTTTTTTAAAAAGATTTGTTTATTTGAGAGAGACTGTATAAGTGGGAGGAGGGGCAGAGGGAGAGAATTTCAAGCAGACTTCCTGCTGAGCGGGAAGCCTGACGCAGGGCTCCATCAGGACCCATGAGATCATGACCTGAGCTGAAATCACGAGCCGGACACTTAACCAATTGAGCCACCCAGGTGCCCCAGAAGCTATTATTTTCTATTAAAAAGAAAGTGGTGAGAAAATTGTCAGAGAAAAAAATATTTATATAAGATAAAATTGTTATTTACAATACTTTCTGATCTGATGAAAAAAGGAGATCTTAAGGAAGTTCCTTAGGTTGCTAAGCAGAATGATGAGTGTGAAAATGTAAGATGAGAGAAGCTGAGCAAAATCTAAATGGATATGCATAACAAGAAGAAAACAAAATTTGGGGAGAAAAGAAACCTCAAGAAGGGTTTTTAATGAACAAAACGGGGGTGTTAAATATGACTCTTCCTACGGGCTCAGAGTTTCAGCAAAGACTTGAAAGTTAAGAGAACAACAAAATAGGGGTTAAGTTAGCCTCACATGCTTAAGTAAGACGGTACACTCAAACATCCTTAAGATATTGTGAAATGATTATATCTTTAAAATTGGCCTGCCAACAGAAAGCACCCATTGCCAAGTTATATAAAGGAAGGCAAAAAACTCATTTTTGAAAAAGACTAAAGGCACATAAGTTTTGGCTTAATAAGCTTATGATACAGAGTAGAGAGAGACATGGGGAAAGTGTACAGAGATTCACCTCCACCAATGATGGGTGCAAAGGTATACATTTACCATGTAACAGTTATGGGTCCTCTGGGAGTAAACTGGGTCATCTTGAGATGGGTTCTGCTCAAGAGGACCGTCAGCATAGTTGGTGAACCCCAAAATATATATTGCATCAGACAGTTGGATCTGGATGAAAAATAATCATAAAGAATCAGGGAGGAAATGTATCATCCATAACTCAAAACTGTCTTAAGAGCTCCTCAGTGGAGGACTCCACAAGAACCAACAAATGTGTCTCTATACAAGAAAAGATTAGCACTTGAAATGTAGGTGCATACAAGGGGTAACAGACACAGATTACAATGGCATTAGTCATGTCCCATTTTCCATAATGGCAGTGTTAGCTATAGGACTAACTCTACCATCAGTAACAAATATGAGCTCTGGAATATGAATATTTAAAGACCACAAGCATATTAAATGAGATCTACTATTTTCTGCTTTAAGTTTTATTACTGTGGCAAATTATACAGAACTAAGTTTACCATATAAACCATTTTAAGGTGAACAGTTCAGTGACATTTAGCAAATTCATAATGCTGTGCAACAATAACCACTATCTAGTTCCAGAACATTTTCATCACCCCAAAAGGAAGCCCCTTATCCATTAAGTAGTTGTTCTCCATTTCCCCATCTCCCCAGCTACTGGTTACTGCAAATCTGTTTTTTGTTTTTTAGGAATTTGCCGATACTGATTATTTCAGATAAATGGATTCATAGGCAGCCTTTGTGTCTAGCTTCTTTTACACAGTGTTTCCATGGCTCTTCTATGTTATAGCATGTATCAGAATTCCATTCCTTATTCTTTTTATGATATACTAAGTTTTATTTATCCATTCATCAGTTGCTGGACATTTGGATTGTTTCCACCTTTTAGCTATTATGAATAGTGTAACTATATAACATGTTTGTACAAATATTAATTTGAGTATCTGCTTTCAATTCTACTGAGTGTATAATGGGCCATATGGTAATTTTGTTAATTTTTTGAGGAACCATCAAACTTTTTCACAGCAACTATGCCAATTTATAGTCCTACCGCCAATTCCTCTAGATCCTCACCAACATTTATTATTTTCTGTGGTTTTGATTATACACATTCTAGTGGGTATGAAGTGGTATATCATTGTGATTTTGATTTGCATTTCCCTAATGACTAATAATGTTGAGCATCTTTTCACATGCTTGTTATCCACTTGTATATCTTCTTTGGAGAAATGTCTATTCATGTCCTTTGCTCATTTTGTAAATTGAGTTGTCTTTTTGTTGTTGAGTTGTGTTATATATAGATATTTACTCCCTTGAAAGTGTCATTTGATGCATAAAGGTTTAATTTTGATAAAGTCTAATTCATCTATTTTTTTCTTTTGTTGCTTGTGGTTCGGCGATCATATCTAAGGAAACATTTTCAAGTCCAAATCAAGAAGATTTATCCCTATGTCTTCTTGCAAGAATTGTGTAGTTTTAACTCTTACATTTAGATATTTGATCCATGTTGAGTTAGTTTTTATACAAGATGTGAAGTAAGGTTTAAACGGCTTTTGAATGCGTCTATCTAGTTGTTCCAGCACTGTTTGTTGAAAGGACCATACTTCCCCCATTGGATGGTCTTGGCACCCTCGTCAGAAATCAATTGCTTATTGATGGATGGATTTATTTTCAGATTTTCAATTCTATTTCATTGGTTTATAGGTCTGTCCTTATGCCAGTAGTACCCTGGTTTAATTACTGTAGCTTTGTTGTATATTTTGAAGCCAGGACATGCCTCCAACTTTGTTCTTTTTCAAGATGAATTTAGCTAGCTGGGGTCCCTAGTAATTCCATATGAATTTTAGGATCAGCTTTTCTATTTCTGTAAAAAGACCATCTGCATTTCATAGGGATTACACTGAATCTGTAAGTTACTTTGAGAAGTATAGTCATTCTTTTTTTTTTTTTTTAAAGATTTTATTTATTTATTTGAGAGAGAGCACACGAGAGGGGGGAGGGTCGGGAGTGTCAGAGGGAGAAGCAGACTCCCTGCCGAGCAGGGAGCCCGATGCGGGACTCGATCCAGGGACTCGATCCAGGGACTCCAGGATCATGACCTGAGCCGAAGGCAGTCGCTCAACCAACTGAGCCACCCAGGCACCCGAGAAGTATAGTCATTCTAACAGCATTTAGTTTTTCAACCCATGAACATGGAATGTCTTCCCATTTATTTAGATCTTTAAATTTTTCCAACAATGATTTACGGTTTTAAGTGAACATGTCTTTCACTTACATGGTTAAATTTAATTTTACGCATTTTAATCTTATGGATTCTATTATAAATGGAATGTTTTCTTAATTATTTTTTCAGACTGCCCATTGCTACTATATAAAAATACAACTGATTTTTGCATGTCTTGTGTTCTGAGATTTTGTTGAATTCAATTATTGGTTCTAATAGTTTATTGTGGATTCTTTAGGATTTTCTATACATAAGATCATGTCATCTGCAAATAGAGACGGTTTTACTTCTTTTCCATTTTGGATGCCTTTTATTTCTTTTTGTTGCTTAATTCCTCTGTCTAGAACTTTAGTACAGTATTGAACAGAAGTGATGAAAGTGTGCATTTTTGTTTTGTTCCTGATCTGAGGTGGAAAGCTTTCAATCTTTCACCATTGAATATGATGTTAGATGTGGGGTTTTTTTTCCATATACTGTCTTTATTATGTTGAAAAAGCTTACTTTTATTCTTAGATTGTTGAGTGTTTTTATTATGAAAGGGTGTTGGATTCTGTCAGATGCTTTCCAGAGTCAATCAAGATGATTATGTATTTTTTTTCCTTCATTGTGTTAATGCAGTGATTACATTTGATCAATTTTCATATATTGAACCACCTTTGCATTCCTGGCAAAAATTCCACTTGGTCATTATGAATAATCTTTTGGATATGCTCTAGATTCAGTTTGCTAGTATTTTGTTGAGGATTTTTGCATCTACATACATAAAGAATATGTTCTACATTTCCTTATCATGTCTTTGCCTGGCTTTGTTATCAGAGTAATATTGGCCTCATAGAATGTTATAAATTGTTCCCTCCTCTTCTAAATTTTGAAAGAGTTTGAGAACGATTGGTACTCCTCTTTTCCCCTTGGCTTTATAAACATATAATTAACAAATAAAACTTGTATATATTTAAAGTGTGCAATGAGGGGGCCTGGCTGGGTCAGTGGGTGACGCACGTCTCTCTTGATCTTGGGTTTGTGAGTTCGAGCCCCATGTTGGGTATAGAGATTACTTGAAGTGTGTAATGAAATGTTTTGTTATATGTATATACATTGTGAAATGATTACCACAATCAAGCTAACTAACATTTCCATCATCTCATATAGTTACCTTTGTGTGTGTGTGTGTGTATGTGTGGTGAGAATACGTAAACTCTATCCTCTTAGCAAATTTCAAGTATGCAATACAGTATTATTAATTATAGTCACCATGCTCTATATTGGATCTCCATAACTCTTATACTTCTCTAAGTGTTTGGTAGAATTCACCAGTGCAGCTATCTGCTCTTGGACTTTTCTTGTGAGATTTTTTATTTCTCTTATGAACTCTTTACTTTTTATAAGTTTATTCAGATTATTCTTTCTTCTTGATTCATTTGGTAGTTTGCGTGTTTCTAGAAATTTGTCCATTTCATTTAGGTTATCTTGTTTTCTGGCATACAATTGTTCATAGTTTTCTTTTATAATGCTTTTTTTTTTATTTCAGTAAGTTTAGGTATTAATGCCCTCACATTCATTTCTGATTTTAATAGTTTGAGACTTCTTGGTTTTTCTTTAGTCTAACTAAAGTTTTTCAACTTTATTGCTTTTTCAAGGAATAAACTTTTGATTTCACTAATTGTATTGATTTTTTCTATTGTTTATTTTATCAATGTTCCAGTATTTAGTATTTCCTGGGTGAAATTTACTTCTAACTGCCTTTTTCCATGTATGCAATTCTTAGTTTGCATTGAAAATGAAGGATATAGGTCCAGCAGAGTGCAACAGTGTTGCTTGCTAATTAAAGCTTCCAGAGCATTTGAAAATTGATGGGAAGAATTCTGGGATGGAGGGACCCACAGATGGAGGTAACCCAAAATTTATATACAAATTATCCTTATATACTCTGCCAACACTATACACATGGGGTGAGACTCCAAGCAACCCTGTAGAAAAGCAACTTCTGGAAAGGCACAAGGAACTGAGTAGATATTTTTGTAGTTGCCAATAGTTGGAGAAACGTAGTTATGAATTCAAGTCTTGCTAGTTTAGAGGAGTTTGATAAACAGCCAGGGTTTCCATTAGAAACTCAGAAAGGCTTACACTTTGCCATATCCCAGGACTATGTACTATGCCTAACAAAGAAGGGCAAAACTAAATTAGTCCTGCCCTAGAAAGCCAGAAACCAAGTATTCAGATGATCAACATGATGTGCTAGTAATTTTACTCCCTACTATGACAAAATTTCATATTCTTTGGGGAAAATAACAGAATCCACCAGTCAAATAGAACAAATACCCTGTAATTCTCAGTATATAAGCAAAATATCTGTACATGTAAAGAAGCAGGAAAATTTGACACCCCCCCAAAACAAGATAATGGAGAATGAAATCAGATACACAGATAACCCAGATGTTGAAATTGGCAGACAAGGGCATTAAAATAGCTATTATAAATATACTAATGTATTTGTAAGAAAATGTGAACATAAAAAACAAGATGATGAGTTGCAAAGTGATATGGAGTCTTCAAATAGAAGCAAATGGAAATCTGAGAACTGAAAAATATAAAATTTGAAATTAAAAAAAATCATTAGATGTAATTAATAGTAGATTTTACAATGCAGAAGAAAGGATCAGGGACATTGAAAGCAGTAAAATTAACCCAACTGAAGCACTGAGAGGAAAGAAAATGAATGGAGCCTCAATAATCTGTAGGACAATCTTATATGGTCTATCATACAATGAGGAAAAGACAGAAGAGGATGGAAAAGGTGTTTGAAAAATGATGGCTGAAAAATTAATTGAAAAAATCACCCCCAAATCCAAAAAGCTGAGCAAACTCTAGGCAGCATAAATGCCAAGAATGCTGCATTAAGCAAATCTTAATGAAGCTGCTGCAATAGAAAGATAAAGGGAAAATGGTTAGCAGCTAGGACAAAAAAAGACACAATACATAGAGGGGAACAATGATAAGAAGAGTATCTGATGGTAGAGAACAGAAGACAACATCTTTAATGTGAAAAAAAAAAAAAAAGTTAACCTGTGTCTTAATCTCCTATTGCTGTTGTAACAAATTATCACAAATTTCGTGGCTAAGAGAGGTGGGTAGGGGGATGGGGTAATTGGGTGATGAGCATTAAGTAGGGCATGTGACATGATGAGCACTGGGTGTTACATGCAACTGATAAATTATTGAATGCTGCATTTGAAATTAATGATGCTAATTGAATTTAAATAAAAAATAAATAAAAAACAAATTTGGTGGCTAAAATAACATAAATTTGTTATCATACAGTTCTGGAAGTCAAGAGTCCGAAATGGGTTTCAGTGGACTAAAATCAAGGTGTCACCCAGGCTGCACAGCTTCTGGAGGTTCTAGGAGAGTATTTATTCCCTTTCTTTCTCCAGCTTTAAAACAGCTTCCTGCATACATTGTTCCATGGTCCTTTTCTCTATCTTCAAAGCCAGCAGTATAGCATCTTCCAATCTCTTTCTAACTCTGACCCTCTTACCTTCTTCTTATAAAGTCTCTTATGATTACCTTTGGCCCACACGGATAATCCAGTATAATCTCCCATCAAGATCCTTAACTTAATCATATCTGAAAAGTCTTTTTTACTATATAAGGTAACTATTCACTAGTTTCCAGCATTAGGTTATAGACGTCTTCGGGAAGGCATTATTTTGCCTACCAAAAATGAAAATCCAATGAAAATATTCTTCAAGAATAAAGATAAAGACAGCAATAGCAACAAAATCTGAGGGAATTCATCTCTAGTAGCACAGCAGAACAAGGGTCTAAAAGTGACTAAAGCTGAGAAGAAATGATACCAGATAAACCAGATACCTAGATCTGCAAGAAAGAATAAAGAGGATTAGAATAAGGCAAATATAGAGGAAAATATAATAGTTTGGTTTTTTTAATATTTGTAAGAGAAAATAAAGACAAGGAAGCTTCCAGTTATGGCAGGATAAGCCATCATATAATTCCTCATGCAGATAATAACTATAACAATTGGACAAAAATTATTTTAAGAAAAATGGTTTGAAAATATTGGAGAAAGACCGCAAGCAGGTTGAAACTTGCTAAGGGTTTACTCTTGAATAACTGCTAGTGCGTAAAGAACTTCAAGTTTGTATATTCTTTTCCTGGAAGCACTATCCAATTCCCAAACCCTGGTAGTGGAAAAACTCAGCTACTGGCTAGGGGTGGCAGATTACAGAACTGCCATCAGCAGAGCAGCCAGAAATTTAAGGTGCAAATTTTAATGGGGAGAGAGCTATAAGAAGGCTGATGTCCAAACTCTGAATACAAAATTTGCCCAAATCTCCAGATTAATCTTAAAATTAGGCATATAGACATATAGATAACCCTAGGGAATCTGTTGAAAAGTCAGGCAGAATCTAGACAGTGGGAACTTACCTTCATATACAGAACTCTTCATGATCAGATTTGGGGCTTTGCTGTGATTTTGACATAATACATTCTTTAACACACACAGCTTAAATGATATAAAGTGGAGGCCTTAATGACTTGAGATGTTAGAAGGGACAAATCAAGGCTAGAAGAACAACTGAAAATTTAGGGGGAAAACTCTAGAAGCAAAGGAACACAAAGTGAGCAAAAATCTTGGAACAAATCTGCCCAATTTTTTTTAACTATGAAATTACACAAAGAGGGCCAAACATCCAGCAGCTAGAAGTCAAAAAATCTAAGCAACAATGTCAGTTGTTGTATATCATTGGAACAAAGATTTTGAATCTTGAGTCCATGCAAGTCCAGTGCCTGGTAGAGTAAGTAAATAGAAATCTTCAGATGAACAAATTCCAGTGTCACTACAGTGTATAATCTACAATGGCCAATTTTTTATCAAAAATTACTTGAAATGCAGAGAAACAGCAAAGTGTGGCACAAACTCAGAAAATGAAGTAGTCAACAGAAACTGGGAACCATATACCACAAAGAGTAAACTTTGATGTATGCAAACCTAAAAAAAAAAAAAAATCAATCACAATGTCAGAGGGAAACCAGGATGGAATGCAGATTATGACAAATGAGTCTACAAATGCATGATATAATTTCACTGAAATGAGTGGGAAAAAGGAGCTGACCTAAGTGTCTTTGCAATGAAATGAGTGGGAAAAAGGAGCTGACCTAAGTGTCTTTGCAAAATATTTTTTTTTAAAGATTTTATTAATTTATTTGACAGAGAGAGACACAGCGAGAGAGGGAACACAAGCAGGAGGAGTGGGAGAGGGAGAAGCAGGCTTCCCGCCGAGCAGGGAGCCTGATGCAGGGCTCAATCCCAGGACCCTGGGATCATGACCTGAGCTGAAGGCAGATGCTTAAGGACTGAGCCACCCAGGCGCCCCTGCAAAATAGTTTTCTGTTTGAATAATGTAAGGCTACATTTAAACAAAAAAAAGTGTACATGAATCCTTTTTTTTATTTTAAATTCAATTAGCCAACATAAAGTGTACTTGAATCTTATACTTTAGTTGGTAAAGTTGTTTCTCAGAGGGTATGGGTGGGCAATTATGAAACTACTTTACACATATATGATTTCAATACATAAGTAAATATATTGTAGATAATAAAGGATGAATTTCTCACTGTCAGCTAAAGAATATACAAATAGGGGTGCCTGGGTAGCTCAGTCGGTTAAGTGTCTGCCTTCGGTTCAGGTCATGATCCCAGAGGCCTGGGATCGAGCACCACATCGGGCTCCCTGTGCGGTGGGGAGTCTGCTTCTCCCTCTCCTGCTCCCCCTGCTTGTGCTCTCTGGCTCTCTATCTCTGTCAAATAAATAAATAAAATCTTTTTTTAAAAAGGAATCTACAAATAGCAAGCAGGAAGAGCTAGAGTGGGTATGTGGTGCCATATTAGAGCCAGAGATATCAGTGGACTGCATGTGTATTTTATTATAAATACAAATACATACATACATACATACATACAAAAAGGGACAAAGGCAGATAAATATAGCAATGTATTTGTACACATGGGTTACTCCACATCTAAATATATAGTTCTGGGGCACCTGGGTGGCTCAGATGGTTAAGTGTCTGCCTTCACCTCAGGTCATGATCCCAGGGTCCTGGGATCGAGCCCCGCATCAGGCTGTCTGCTGAGCAGGGAGCCTGCTTCTCCCTCTCCCTCTGCCTGCCACTCCCCCTGCTTGTACTCTCTCTCTCTCTAATAAAAAATAAAAAATCCTTAAAAAAATAAATAAATATATAGTTCTGTCCACTAAAGGGGCCTTAGAAAATACAGTGAAATTTCAGGAGTATGCCTAACACACATCTTAGTTTCTAAATACCATTTTCCAGTAAACAACAACAAGAACAACAACAAAAACAAAGAACAGGGCTCATTGAAGAAATGGCTGATTCAAGGGCTAAAGTAGGAAAAATGCAACATGAGCCTGAATCTTGGAGTTCCTGGAAGTGAGGAAGTGCTCAGAACACAAAGGATGGGGGCATGTCAAAAGAACATAGGAACCAAAGGGACACAGCTCTGAAAGAGCTCCTAAACAAAATAATTTGAACAACAAAATAAACATTAAGACTATCAGTTTATAACCACCAAATGAAACAAATACATGTGAAATCATAATCATATGAATAAATTATTGAATAAATAAAGGAGAAGGAACAAATCATTTTTATAGAAGAATTCCAAGTAATAAATACAGAAGAAATGCAGGAAATAGCAAATCACCATTAGAATGGCATAGTAATAATTGTTGGAAGGAAGATCCACAGGGAGATGTTAAAATTAGTTGGTGAAACCAAAAAGAGAAACAGAATATTTGCATAGCTTCCAACTATCTCACTCAAGAATGCTTTTACAAGTCATGTAACTTAAGGGTCAGTAAACTACAGCCCATGGACCAGCTTATTTTTATCATTTTAAGTATTTATTTATTTATTTATTTAATCTTAAGCAGGCTCCACGCTCACCACGGAGCCCAACACAGGGCTCAAACTCATGATCCTGAGATCATGACGTGAGCTGAAATCAATAGGTGGACGTTTAACCAACGGAGCCACCCAGGTGCCCCAGGCCAGCTTATTTTTATATGATTAAAGTTTTATTAGAACACAGTTATATCCTTATGTTAACATATTTTCTATGCCAATAAGGCCAACAATATTTACCCTCTGACCTTTTACAGAAAAAATTTGCCAAGCCCTGAGATAACAAATAAAAGTCTTACATCTAGAATATATAAATAATTCTTACATTTAAAGAAGAAGAAATACAACAATTACAAATGGGAAAATTATTTGAATAGGCATATCAATATGCCAAAGAAGATATACAAACTACTTCTATGAGTACATGAAAAGATACTAATTTCTCAGGAAATGCAAATTAACACCACAATTAGATATCACCACAAACCCATTAAAAGGTCTATAATGAAAGACCAACAATAACAATTGTTGGTGATGATGGAGAGAAACTGAGACCTTAGTAGCTTAATAGCGAGGATGTAAAATGTACAGCCACTTTTGCAAAGAATTCAGCAGTTACTTAAAGGTCAAACATATGTTACCATTGGACCCAGATTCTATTATATATATATATAACCAAGATAAATGGAAATCAAATCTTATGCAAATGTTCCAAGTTGATTTTTTTTTCTTGGTGGTAAAAAACTAGAAACTAACTATCCAGCAACTGAGTAAAAGAGATTGCCTAAGATCACATAGTTATTAAGTGGTGGTGCTGAGTTTTGAACCTAGGAAGTTTCATTCTAGAATCCAAGCACTTAACCACTCTACTGTCTCTCACATCTGACAGTAGTATCTGTGTTAAGGGTATAAAATTCTCTCCATTATAAAGAAAAGGAACAGCTACATGGTTAAAAATTAATCAGAAGGTGCACTGAAACCCAAAAATCAAAGGACACTGAAGTGATATGATCAGCAAGGTGATACCACCATGATCATGGTATTTACCATTCCAGGCATGAAGCAAAAGGATCAGTTACAACATAAAGAGGTTACTACTGAAGTCAATAACCAGGAGAACTTATATCTTAGATACCTCCTTCAGAAAAGACCAAAAAATAAAACAAACAAACAAAAAAAAAACACCCTTTGGGAAGAAGTCCCAAAACTAGTGCAAGATATATTTAAAATTATAGGCCAGGACCAAATTATCAGGACATTCACCATTAGTCTAAGATGATTTAGTAATTGAAAGCATAACAATTTGTTTTCATTTTTATATTCCAAATTCTCTTTAAATAGGTAAAGTCTAAACCTGTATCAGAGAAAGAGCGAAAGTACTTGACAACTACCTACTTTTTACAGCTTTAGAAATTGCCCAAGTTGTTAATTAGGGCTGAAAATGTGTATGTTGTCAGAAAATGGAGGGGGCTACACCTGAAAAGCATTTGCCTTCCTCTTCATTCCTCCTCAAAGATTTGACTGGCCTTTCATTTTTCTGGCTCAGTAAAGAATGACTTAAAAGGTCAGAGCTATTGCTGTGCCCACTGAGAGAACACGTAGAATACAGAAAATTTGCAGTGATAGTGCTGCATGCTTGCAAAATGTCTCCCTTAATCTGGGATAGCATTACTGATTTAAGGCTGATGCCCCTGAACTTGGATTCACCTGCTTGGACTACCCTACCTTACTGAGTGGCTAAGGCTTTGGCTGACACCTGCCAGACACACATCTATGCCAAGTTCCTGATATTAGCATCTTTTGAGAGCTATACTTGGTTCTGTTCACTTTCCACTGGCCTTTAATAAATTTAAAAGTAATTTGGACCTTTTTAAAACAATTCGGTTCCACACTGTGATTTCAGACAATCTCATTTTTCTCTTGTCAAACAGAAATGATGTTTCTTTTAGACAATTTTATTTATGCTCCAGCTTCCATTAATATCTTAACTTTACTTAGCTGTACTTGTTTCATGTGAGTAAGCTTTTGGTTTTTGTTTTTTTGTTTTTTTTTTAAATGTTTTATTTATTTATTCATGAGAGTCAGAGAGAGAGAGAGAGAGGCAGAGGCAGAGGGAGAAGCAGGCTCCCCACTTAGCAGGGAGCCCGATGCGGGACTCGATCCAGGACCCTGGGATCATGACCTGAGCTGAAGGCAGACGCTTAACCATCTGAGCCACCCAGGCGCCCCAAGCTTTTGGTTTTGATTGCCTATTTAAAATGAATGATTGATCTTATCAGTCCATCAGAAATTTAAGCTATTTGGTTAGGCATTGGAAGTTACAAAAGCCATTATCTTTTGGAGACAGGATACTTGATGGTGTTTCAATAAGTGGTTTAGAGAGAGCAGCATTCCTGGTTTACATCAATCAGTTTGTACAGTATATACATTCTGTGCCTTTGAGAATACAGGAATAGGACACAGATGAATAGACATGACATAAACAATGATTCAATGTATTAAAGTGCTATCAAGAAAGCACCATTTTTATTACCCATATACTAACCATCCAAGTAGTTGGTTTAAAAAAAACTTTTAAGGAAATCTGATGAATTATTGATATTAAATATCTCCTCTAATATCAAGTCTCAGATGGATTTTGAAGTGTGTCTCCAGAGCTCATTTTGGTCTGTTTCTATTATATATTGTTTTTGCTGATTTTTATTCATGTAGCCTTTTCTTTTTTTGTACCTGTTTATTCTTTGTTTTTCTCTGGCCATTATATTTGAACAATTGTTTGAAGAAACAGTCTTTCACCAGGGGGGATTTGCATTTGCTTCTGCTAGGGGCTATTGACACTAGCTATTTGAGATCATCTCAATACAATTATAGAAATAAGATATCCTGCCTACCCATCAGTGGGTTCTTAACTTTAAGCTTTATCTCTCTAACCCTAAAAGGTATTTCAAAGTTCTACTCAGCTTTTCAGACTCTCAGTTGCCTCCTCTGGAATCACCCAATACCCTAATGATCAATTAGTAAGTATTTTAAGTTCTGCAAGCCATAAGGTCTCTGATGTACGCACATAACACTGCTGTTATAGCATGAAAGTAACCACAGACAATACATAAATAAATAGGTGGGTCTATGTTCTAATAAAACTTTATGTACAAAAATAGGAAGTGGGCTGGATATGGCCTGTAGGTCATAATTTGCCAATCTTGCCATAAGAGTAAAATGGCTCCATATGCCCAGCCACCTCCAAAGCTTCCATACTATCCCAAATTTTAGCACAGTAATTTTATGCTATCTTGTTAGCTTCCAAATACCTCTGAGCAGATGATTTTTTTTTTTTACTTTAATCAGCAATCCTAGTTGTTTTAAGTGGGATAATTAGTCCAAAGTACCTACCCACCTTTACTTGAAATGCAAGTATTGTTTATAGGATTTTGGATCAACAAAACTCCATGAAAGGAAAAGCCATTGATTCTAAGAAAACTTAGAATTTCTACTGGTTAAAATTGAATTAACTATCTGTACTTTGTCAGAAGTATATTTTTATCAAAATCTCTAAGGGCTCAAAGCATTCCCACTAAGATCAGGAACAAGGTAAGGATGTTTGCTCTAACCACTCCTTTTTAACATTATACTAAAAGTACTAGCTAATGCAATAAGACAAGAAAAGGAAATACAAAAGGTATATGGATTGGGAAGGAAGATATAAAACCATCTTTATTCACAGATGACATGATTGCCTATGTAGAAAATCTGCAAGAATCAACAACAAATATCCTGGAACTAAAAAGAAATTATACTAAGGATGCAGGATACAAGGTTAATATACAAAAGTCAGCAGCTTTCCTATATACCAGCAATGAATAAGTAGAATTTGAAAATAAAAACAAAATACTATACATTAGCACCCCCAAAATGAAATACTTAAATATAAATCTAACAAAATTTGTACTAGATCTATATGAGGAAAATTTTAAACTCTGATAAATTAAATCAAAGAATGAAATAAATGGAGAGATACCCCATGCTCATAGATAGGAAGAATCAGTATCTTCAAGATGTCAGTTCTTCCCAACCTGATTTATAGAGTGAATGCAATCCCAGTCAAAATCTCAGCAAGTTATTTTGCAGATATAGACAAACTGATTGTAAAGTTTAAATGGAGAGACAAAGACCCAAAAGAGCCAACACAATATTGCCAAAAAACAAGTCGGGGGATTGGTACATCTTCAAAATTTACTATAAAGCTATAGTAACCAAGACAATATGGTATTGCTGAGAGAATAGACAAAAGATAAATGGAACAGAATAAAAAAACCCAGAAATATATCCACATAAACATAATCAATTAATCTTTGACAAAGAAGCAAAGATAATACAATGGAGAAAAATAGTCTTCAACAAATGGTGCTGGAATAACTGGATATCTATAGATCTTATGTATTTCACAAAAATTAACTCAAAATTGACACAGACCTAAGTGTAAAATATAAAACTATAAAATTCCAAGAAGATAACATAGGGAAAAGCCTAGATGACCTTGGGTATGTCAATGTACAATACAACACCAAAGGCATGACCCGTGAAAGAAATAGTTGACAAGTTGGACTTCATTAAAATTAAAAACTTCTGCTATGTGAAAGATAATGTCAAGAGAAAGAGAAGACCAGCCAAAGACTGGGAGAAAATATTTGCAACAGACCTCTAATAAAAGACTGTTATCCAAAATATACAAAGAACTCTTAAAACTAAAAACAAAAAACAAACAAACAAACAAAACACACAATTAAAAAATGTGCCAGACAGGGGCACCTGGGTGGCTCAGTCGTTAAGCATCTGCCTTCGGCTCAGGTCATGATCTCAGGGTCCTGGGATCGACCCCCGTGTCGGGCTCCTTGCTCAGTGGGAAAGCCTGCTTCTCCATCTCCCATTCCCCCTGCTTGTGTTCCTTCTCTCACTGTGTCTTTCTCTGTCAAATAAATAAATAAAATCTTTAAAAAAAAAATGTGCCAGACATTAACAGATACCTCACCAAAGAAAATATACAGATGGAAAACAAGCATATGAAAAGATGTTCCACATCATATGTTATCAGGGAATTGCAAATTAAAACAATGTATCACTACACACCTTTTAAAGTGGCCAAAATCTAGAATCCTGATAACACCAAATGGTGATGAGGATGTGGAGCAACAGGAACTCTCATTTATTTCTTATGGAAATGCAAAATGGTACAGTCACTTTAGAAGACAGTTCAGTCATTTCTTGCAAAACTAAACATAATCTTGGGGCACCTGGATGGTTCTGTCAGTAAAGCAGCTGACCCTTGACATCAGCTCAGGTCATGATCTCACAGTGGTGAGATCGAGCCCTGTGTTGGGCTCCAGGCTGGGCATGGAGCCTGCTTAAGATTCTCTCTCTCTGCCCCTCCCCGCCTCTAAAAAAACAAACTAACAAACTTTCCATACCATTCCCTCTAAAAAAGCAAACGAGGGGCTCCTGGGTGGCTCAGTCCCTTAAGCGTCTGCTTTCGGCTCAGGTCATGATCCCAGGGTCCTGGGATTAAACCCCACAGTAGGCTCCCTGCTCCACAGGGAGCCTGCTTCTCCCTCTCCCACTCCCCCTGCTTGTGTTCCCTCTCTTGCTGTGTCTCTCTCTGTCAAATAAATAAATAAAATCTTTAATAAATAAATAAAATTAAAAAGCAAACTAATAAACCTTCCATACCATTCCCTCTAAAAAAAACAAACTTTCCATACCATCCAACAATCATGCTGCTTGGTATTTACCCAAAGGAGTTCTACACAAAAACCTGCACATGGATGTTTATAGCAGCTTTATTTATAGTCCCTCAAATTTGGAAGCAACCAAGATGTCCTTCAGTAAGTAAATGGTTAAATAAACTGTGGTACATTCAGAAAATGGAATATTATTCAACACTAAAAAGAAATGAGCTATTAAGCCCCGAAAACATGTGGGGGGAAATCAAACGCCTATTACTAAGTGAGGAAGCCAATCTGAAAAGGCTATGTACTGTATGATTCCAACTATATGACCTTCTGAAAGGCAGAACTATGAATTCAGGAAAAAGATTTGTGGTTTCCAGGGGTTGATGGGGGTGAGGAAAATGAATAGGCAGAACACAAAGGATTTCTGGTCAGTGGAAATACTATATATGATACAATAATGATAGATGCATGTCATTATACATTTCTCTAGACCCATAGAATATACAACACCAAAAGTGAATCTTAATGGAAACTATAGACTTTGGGTGATTATGATGTTTATCGGTTTTAACAAATGTACCTCTCTAGTCGAGGATATTGATAATAGGGGGCTATGCAAATGTAGGGGCAGGAGGTATATAGGAAATCTCTTCATCTTCCTCTTAATTTTGCTGTGAACCTAAATATGCTCCAATACTGTCTTTGAAGAAATACAAAAATAAAAATTAAAAATTCTTTGGTAAAAAAGCAACCTCTAAACAGCTATTTCCCCCCAGTGTTAATTATCAGAAGCCTAGAAATTGTCTTTTATGTCCATGGGTATGAAATATTAAATATTCATTGAGCAATTTCATGTGTTTTCCATTTGATTAACCCCCAAAACTACAGACTTGAAATATTTTCATTTCATTATCCAAAGCAAGACATAATGGGGATGATCCTGATCTCTGGGAAAGGCCTCCCAAACCAGTTTTCTCTATTGTCACTGGTTACACTCTACAGAATTTGCCATATGGGAATTGGGGGGCACACTATATAGACTCCTTAAGAACAGGACAGATTTCTTAACCAGTTTACCCTTCATAAATAGCTGGGAATTCAGGGTTCCTTTTAAATCTTAACAATCACAGTGGCATGCTTCAATTAGCAATATAACTCTCTCAAAAACTTAATAGTCTTCTTATCTATTATAGTCAGTTTCATGTGCCAAAAACCTTAACAACAGTTCTGTTCAAGACATATTTTCTAGAAATATTTTATTTATTGGATTTAATACTTCCATTTTTAATTTTTTATTTAAATTCAATTTAATTAACATACAGCATATTATTAGTTTCAGAGGTAGAATTTAGTGATTCATCGGTTGCATACAACACCCAGTGCTCATTTCAAGTGCCCTCCTTAATGCCCATCACCCAGTTACCCCATCTCCCCACCCCCCCTCCCCTCTAGCAGCCCTCAATTTATTTCCTATAGTTAATAGTCTCTTATGGTTTGTCTCCCTGTTTTCGACTTACTTTGTTTTTCCTTCCCTTACCCTATGTTCATCTGTTGTGTTTCTTAAATTCCACATATGAGTAAAATCATATGATATTTGTCTTTCTCTGACTTCTTTTGCTTAGCATATCAACACCCAAAAAACAACAACAACAAAAATACAGTCAAGAAATACTTCCATTTTTATATCTCAAATTAATGGTCAGTTACTTAAGCCAAGAAGGTTCAGAATGAGAGCTACTCTCTTAGAGGTTTTTCCCTGAGTCATTACTCCCAATGTAAAAGATGTATTGAACGTAACAGTCTTAATTTGACCTTTGCTTTGAAACACCTATATCCATTTGTAGAGTTTAACAATAGGTGTGGAGGCTTATTCTTAATTGGCTCTCTGCTTCGAGGATCAGTTTCACTTGAACTTGAGTCTTTCAAAGTCTCTCTTAATTTTATCCCTTATTGTTTATCTTCCAAGAAGCAGTTACTTTTTCCAACATTGTAGTGTCCCTGATCTCTAACTCTCTTCTTTTTTTCCGAACTCATTTTTTTCTTCTCAGATGTTGCCAAAAGCAACTAACTCCTGCTAATAACATTCTGCTTTCCAATCTCTTCTGAAGCTGCAAGTTCATTAGGCATATGAGCTGCATTCCAATATATAATAGAAGACCTATTTGGCAAATGTTTTGTCAATATATCCTCATCTTTCCAGCCTCAGATAGTAGTTATCGCTTCCAAACATTACTGAACTTCAAAGCTAACGTTATTTATCATAGGGGATTTTTTTTTTCTTTTGGTTATGGTGCTCTACTTCTGGTACCAAAAGGAAAAGGAAAAGGAAAAGGAAAGGCTGGATTATGCCATAAAGAGCAAACAACCCGCAATTGTCAGTGGCTTAAAAAGAACAAGGTGCATTTCTTGTCTCACTACTTGCCCATTTTGTGTTCACGGCGTTCTCTGCTTCACGTCATTTCCACACAAGGGTGCAGGGTGATGGAGACTCCACCAAAATAAATGTTACTGGTAGCTGCAACAGGAAAAGGCAAAACAGAGAATTGATCACAAGCTCTTAAATGCTTCCACACAGAAGTGACACCTATCACTTACACCTTCATTTCACTGGTCAAAGCAAATGACTAACTTTAAGAAAGGAGGGAAGTGCTCTTGTGGGCCCCAAAGGACAGGAAAAGCACATATAGTGAACATCACTAGCATCTGCCATAGAGGAAAGGTCTTTAGAGATCATCTAGTTGAATTTCATCATTTGAAACACCTGAGACCCATAAAAGAGGAATTGGTTTTTCACGTAGACAATACTGGCTTAAATCCTGGACTAGAAACATTCCCCTGAATACTATTCCCATCTTTCTACTGTGTGGTTTCAGCTGATTCTTACCAGTCTCTCACATGATACTATAACTTTTAGGAGCTTGATACTTCAGTTTTCATGTGCAACTAACATATGGAAATGAGTTAAAACTAAGGTATGGCACACGTAAGCTTATGTTTATACATCACTAACAAAACTGAATTATGTGACTATATCAATGGCATTAAATTAGAGTCATGTAACATAATAGTGGTTGAAAGCTTATTTTTTATCAATAGCTAATGATAAACCCCAAATAGAAAATCTTTATAAGCAGCGGGTGCCTAGGTGGCTCAGTCGGTTAAGCATCAGTCTTCGGCTCAGGTCATGATCTCAGGGTCTTGGGATGGAGTCCCATATCCGGGCTCTCTGCTCAGCAGGGAGTCTGCTTCTCCCTCCCACTCTCCCTCTGTGCTCTCTGTCTGTCAAATAAATAAAGTCTTAAAAAAAAAAATCTTTAGGGACGCCTGGGTGGCTCAGTCGGTTAAGCCTCTGCCTTCGGCTTGGGTCATGATCTCAGGGTCCTGGGATGGAGTCCCGCATCAGGCTCCCTGCTCAGCGGGGAGCCTGCTTCTCCCTCTGTTTGCTGCTCCCCCTG
The DNA here is from genome assembly GCF_002201575.2 of Neomonachus schauinslandi. Lineage (NCBI taxonomy): Eukaryota > Metazoa > Chordata > Mammalia > Carnivora > Phocidae > Neomonachus > Neomonachus schauinslandi. Next base: position 34,430,375 of record NC_058419.1, on the reverse strand, counting down.
CTTGTGCTCTCTCTCTCTCTGACAAATAAATAGATAAAATCTTAAAAAAATAAAAAAAAACCTTTATAAGCAGAGAGCACCTTATTACATTGAAGATTTTCTTATTTAGAAAAAAATACAAATATTCAGCCAAATTAACCTTTCAAAATTAAGAAGAGCCAAAATATCTATATATTAACTAGATGCAGTATATCCTAAACTATTTTTTTATTTAAAGGTGTTTCTTCATATATCCTCAACCACTCTGAATGCTATATTTCTACAGTAGCACACCAATATGGTATGTCAGACTCAAGGAAATAGGAAAATTTATAATGTTCACTTGGTCTAAAATAAATTATATTAAACCTAGGCTATTAGATTTCCAAACGTTTAACCAATAGAGTCATATGGTTTATGTCCTCTGTATATATTTTATGAGCTTTTCCTTTTGATTGTGCTGTTAATATATTGACATAATAAAATATTTTGAAAATGACTTCAAGGTTACCAAGCAACAACCTTAAAAATATTATGACAATAAAATGGGAAATACAAAATTTACCTAATATTGTACTAGACTTATCAGGCAGGAAACACTACCTGTCCTACCAACATGCTTTTCTAAAGAAGCTGCCTGATACCTACCTATTGATTAGGTAGTTTTATATTGTGTGACCTTTTCACATTTTATAGTAGATTGGATAGATGCACATTGGGCAGTGACCAAAATGTAGCCAATCCATGGGCTTCCTAGCGATTTATGATTTATAATCTGGTTAAAAAACAAAACCAGAATATGACTTTCTCTAATCAGTCACCAGTGAGGTATTTATGTGAAGTCGTAAGGAACTAATATGGAGGGGCGGTGCCGAAGTTGAGAGTGTGCCACCTAAAGCCATGTTGAAGGCAAAATTATGAAGGAACAGTAAAGAAAGACCACAGAGTAGTATGGATGCCAGGCAAAGGAGAATAGAGCAAACTGTTAAAGAAGAAAGGATAAGGGAATGAAAAAGGGAGTGAAAGTGAAAATCTCTGATGTAACTACCTTGATTTCTTGAACAGTTTTCAGTTTTAGTTTCCATATACCATAAACGCTTTGTTTTGAAATCATTTCAATTTTTCTCTGGTCCTTGCACTTAATATAAACTGAACTAAAGCAATATTTCATTTTTAAAGAGATTAAAGATTTTCTGTTCCTAAATATAAAAATGAAATAGAATATTAAAAGGATAAAATAGAAAATACCACCTTGACTTTGAGAAAAATGTACTTTAAAATTAGTTTTGGTATCTGTGTTATCATGGAAGTAAATGTTCTCTCTTAAACATTACTTGCTCTAGTGTGGAGGCTTTAATTGCTGTTCTGCTCCTTTTTTTTTTTTTTTTTTTTTGAGAGAGAGAGAGAGAGGACATGCAGGGGAGGGGCAGAGGGTGAGGGAGAGAGAGAGAATCTTGAGCAGGCTCCACACTCAGTGCAGAGCTAGACACAGAGCTCAATCTCACAACCCTAAGATCATGACTTGAGCCAAAATCAAGAGTCGGCTGCTTAACTGACTGAGCCACCCAGGTGCCCTACTGTTACACATTTTTGTTTTATTTTATTGAAAGATTTCTACTTTCTGCATGCAACAAAGATTCTTTTTACTTTAATAACATATTGCTTTTCTAGGATAATTACTGAACATAGAGCTCATTGAAACTTGTTTTATATTGCTAATGGCTTTTCTAAATGTAATTGCATTTCAGAGTTGAAATGTCCATATGGACACATTATACTTGGTAATCATTTGAACTCACCTCTCAGCAGTTAAATACAGCAGATTCTATTATGCATCTTACTGACATCTTTGTATTGTATTTACAATGGATTATACTTAGGATCATCTGTAATCACAGATCAGTTTATTATTGTCACTGTCATTTGTTAAGAGTTTTATTGAACATAAAAGTCATAGTACAAAATTCACCCATTTAACAGGTATAGCTCACTGGTTTGTAGTATATTCACAGAGTTGTAGAACCATCGCCAACCACAGTAAATTTTAGAATATTTTCATCACCCCAAAAGGAGATCCCATACCCTTAGCCATCACTCTCCATTTCCATATTCCTCCATCCCTATGTGACAACTCATCTACTTCTTGTCTCTATAGACTTGACTATTCTGGACATTTAAATTCATGACCTTCTGTGATTGGCTTCCTTCTCTTAGGATACAGTTTTCAAGGGTCATCTACATATAACATGTATCATAACTTTATTCCTTGTTAAGGCTAAATAACATTCCATTGTATGGATTTTACCATATTTTATTTATCCTTTCCTTAGTTGACTGAAGTTTGGCTTGTTTTGTCCTTCTGGCTATTATAAATAATGCTGCTATGAGCATTCATGTACAACTTTTTGTGTAAACATGTATTTTCATTTCTTTTGAAAGTGTGTAACTGATGCATCATAGAGTAACTCTATATTTAATTTTTGAGAAATTTCCAGAATGTTTTCCACAGTAATCGTACTTATTTCCACTAGTATGAGCAGTATATAAATGTTCCAACTACTCCACATCTTACCAACACTTGTTACTGTGTTTTGATTATATCCATCATAATGGGTGTGAAGTAGTATTTCATCTTAGCTTTGATTTGCATTTCCTTGATGATTAATGATGCTTTGGCTTCGTATATCTTTAGAGAAAAGTCTACTCAGATTCCTTCCCACTTTTAAATTGGGTTACTTGTCTTTTTATTATTGAGTCCTGAGAGTTATTTATATATTCTAGATGCAAGTCCTTATCAGATCTGTGATTTACAAATATTTTCTCCCATTCTGAGTGTTGTCTTTTCACTTTCTTGATAGTATCCATTGAAGTGCAAAAGATTTTAATTTTGATGAAATAAAATGTATCTATTTCTTCTTTGGTTGCTATTTCTGCTTTTATTTTTAGTTTTAATTCCAGTATATTTAATATACACTGTTATATTAGCTTCAGGTGTACAACAATGATTCAACAATTCTATTCATTACTCAGGGCTCATCATGATAAGTGTACTCTTAATCCCCTTCACTTATTTATTTATTTTTTTTAAAGATTTTATTTATTTATTTGAGAGAGAATGAGATAGAGAAAGAGAGCATGAGAGGGGGGAGGGTGAGAGGGAGAAGCAGACTCCCCGCTGAGCAGGGAGCCCGATGCGAGACTTGATCCCGGGACTCCAGGATCATGACCTGAGCCGAAGGCAGTCGCTTAACCAACTGAGCCACCCAGGCGCCCCCCCTTCACTTATTTAACCCATCTCCCCAACCACCTTCCCTCTGGTAACCATCAGTTTGTTCTCTATACTTGAGTCTGGGTTTTTGGTTCGTTTGTTTGTCCCTTTCTTTGTTCATTTGTTTTGTTTCTTAAATTTCACATATTAGTGTGGGGCTGCTGGGTGGCTCAGTCAGTTAAGCATCCAACTCTTGATTTTGGCTCAGGTTGTGATCTTGGGGTCATAGGATCAAGCCCCACATCAGGCTCTGTGCTCAGTTGGGAGTCTGCTTGAGATTCTCTCTCGCCCTCTCCCTCTGCCCCTCCCCCCACTCTCTCTCTCTTTCTTAAGTAAATAAATCTTTAAAAAGATTTCACATATGAGTGAAATCATATGGGATTTGTCCTTCTCTGACTGACTTATTTCACTTAGTATTATACCCTCTAGAGCCATCCATGTTGTTGCAAATGGCAAGATTTCATGGCTGAGGAATACTCCATTTTATATATATACCATATCTTCTTTATTCATTCATCAGTCTATGAATATTTGGGCTCTTTTCATAATTCGGCTATTGTTAATAATGCCGCTATAAACATTGGGGTGCATGTGCCCCTATGAATCAGTATTTTTGTATCCTTTGGATAAATACCTAGTAGTGCAATTGCTGGGTTGTAGGGTAGTTCTATTTTTAACTTTTTGAGGAACCGCCATACTGTTTTCCACAGTGGCTGCACCAGTTTGCATTCCCATCAGTAGTGCATGAGGGTTCCTTTCTTTTTCCACATCCTCTCCAACACTTGTTTCTTGTGTTGTTGATTTTAACCATTCTGACAGGTATGAGGTAATATCTCATTTTGGTTTTGATTTGCATTTCACTGATGATGAGTGATGTTGAACATCTTTTCATGTGTCTGTTGGCCATCTGGATGTCTTCTTTGGAGAAATGTCTGTTCATGTCTACTGTCCATTTTAAATTGGATTATTTGTTCTTTGGATGTTGAGTTGTATAGATTCTTTACATATTTTGGATACTAACCCTTTATTGGATATGTCATTTGCAAATATTTTCTCCCATTCTTTAGGGTGTCTTTTAGTTTTGTTGTTTCCTTTGCTGTGCAGAAGGCTTTTATTTTCATAGAGTCCCCATAGTTTATTTTTGCCTTTGCTTCCCTTGCTATTGCTTCCCAATATTTAGAAAAATATTGCTGTGCCTGATGTCAGAGAAATTACTGCCTGTGCTCTCTTCTAGGATTTTTATTTCAGTTCTCACATTTAGGTCCTTAATCGATTTTGAGTTTATCTTTGTGTATGGTGTAAGAAAGTGGTCTAGTTTCATCCTTTTGCATGTTGCTGTCCAGTTTTCCCAATACCATTTGTAGAAAAGACTGTCTTCCTATTGCAAATTCTTTCCTCCTTTATTGAAGATTAATTGACCATATAATTATGGGTTTATTTCTGGGTGTTCTATTTTGTTCTATTGATCTATGTGTCTATATCTGTGCCAGTACCATACTGTTTTGATGATGACAGCTTTGTAGTATATCTTGAAAACTGGGATTTTGATACTTCCAGTTTCATTCTTCTTTTTCAAGATTGCTTTGGTAATTGGGATGTGGTTTCACACAAATTTTAGTACTATTTGTTGTAGTTCAGTGAAAAATGCTGTTGATATTTCTGCTGTCTTTTAAGAAAATGTCTGGTTAGTCTAAACAGTGAAACCATTTTTTCCCCATGGCTATAGATACGATTTTAATATTTGTTTCTCCAATCCCTAGAATCTATTTATTTATATTTCCTCTTTTTTTGAAAACCAACTTTTTTTTAAACCTTAGAATAAAATTTCAAGTCACTGGTAAGTTTATTTTCTTATAGGTATGGAAGGGTTTAAGTGACTTTCTTTTACTATATTGAAGTTTACTTTATAATTACATAAACTCAATTTATATTTTAATTATCATAGCATTTAATAATTTAGGGTTTTTTGGCAATCCATGGTTGTTGTTAGAAATTCTTTATTGTTTTTGTCTACCTTTAATCTGTGTAATAACTCCTAATGCTTTATAGAAACAAGTGACCGTGTGAGATATAAATCTAAGTGTGCAGGATTGTGGCAGCCATGAATACGCACCAGATAGATATCCCACTGTGGGGAGCACAGTTGAGTGATAGCCCCAGTGGCTGCTTGTCTGTATTCACCACCATGTTAGTGCCAAGATCACACTTTCCCTGGACTGTTCATGGCCACTAACTGAACATGACAATGATTCTATTTCAGACCCATTCCTGTGGGTCATGGGATTCCATTAATGGACAGTTTTGTTTGCCGACTCCCCATAAACCTGGCCAAGACTGTGTTACAACTCCACTGCTTTCTGACACTTTACCTACAAAATCCTACTTCATTCTACTCTCCTTCAATAAGTGTCATAGTCTGAAGCCTCTCTGTGCATTCCTGTTTCACAGTATATCATCTTGCTCTGCCTACTCCTGCTTCCTCCCTATTTATCCTTCACAGAATCCACTAATTTTATTTTACATTTAATTGCATCTGGGAGTGTGCTCCTCAGAGGACTTAAACTAACACAATAATGTTATATAGCTTCCTCCAAATCATAAAAATGAATATGAATCTTGGCTGTGACATAGATATCCTTAATGGAATGGAGGGTCAGAGTCATTATTTGAACCACCAGTCAAGATTTACATAAAATTAGTCTCCAGGAGAGAGATCCCTAAGGAACCTTTTCACACATATCCACGGGGGTCAATGCCCTTAAGGGACAGAGAATATAGGAGGAGAGAAATTGGTGAGTTTAGAGGAAATAAAAATATGGTCCAAGATATAATAATGGAAAGCTGAAGCTATAGCCACTAAGGAGAGGGAGGTTATGACTAGATATTTTGAATACAAGAAAGTGTAAAGGGCCTAATACTATGGCACTTGAGGGAAATTGAATGTCTTGTTACTTTGCAAAAATAATTTCCTACCCCTCAGGGATCCATACAAGCAGTATTTAGATGGGTGGCTTCTCACTGTGAGAAGGAGATTAAAATACTTCACTCGATCTAAAATGAAAGAAGGATGCTAATAGTTGATTTTCTACTTCAGAAAACATTAACACAGGATTCTGTTTAAGGGGACACACTCTGAAGTCATATGTGAACTCAAGACGTGGATCATCCACTTAAAAGATGTAGCTGAGACCTAGCTTTATCATTATACACTGAGGGAGATACTGCCTACTTTATAAAGATATTGGGAGAATATAAGATCATACATGCAATGTGAGGATGCATGCCAAACCCTCAAACAATAATACATTTAAAAGAAAGGAAAAAGTGACATAAATGAAAAATGGCTATGCAAAATCAAGTAGTGAAGGATGAGGTAAACTAGTAAAATTCTTAGCTGACTTTCCAAGGCATGCCCCAACATGCACACAGAGCCCCTCAGAAAGGACTGAGAGGATTATTTGTTCCAGGCATTTAAGGAAATTTCTGCTGAGCATTAGCTATTAAACTAACTGGAAAGAGATTTGAGTCCACACATGAAAAAGATTCAGAATTTATAGACAGTGTAGAACAGTCATTAGACAAATAGTAGCAACAACAAACCCTGGGAAGGAGGGAGAATCTATTTTCAGAGTTGTCACAGTATATAAAATATGTACTGTGTGTTTTATAAATATATATACACAGTACATATACTGTCTATGTACACACAGTATACATAAAAAAATAATTATATATAAAATTATATACAAAACAATCACATAAAATAATAGAAAACAAATAGCAAACAGCAGAAGTGAATATAATCTTATCAGTAAACATTAAATTTAAATGGAATAAACTCCAATTAGAAGGAAGAGATGGTCAGATTGGATAAAAATAAACAATCTAACTGTATGTGGTCTACAAGTGTCTCACTTTAGATTCAAACAGGTTGAAAGTAAAGAAATGGCAACAGATATGCCATGAAACCAGCAACCAAAAGACTTTAAGACAAAAATTGTTATTAGAGAAAAAAAGCATATTTGTAATGATAAAAAAGTCAATTCATCAAGAAGATATAACTATTATAACATATAAAAACAGAGCCCTAAAATACATGAAGCAAAAAGGGAGAGAATTGAAGGGAGAATAGACAATTCAAAAATTATAGTTGGGAGTCTTCAATGCCCACTTTCAGTAATGGATAGAACAACTATAGGTCTTCAAAACCCCACTTTCATTAATGGATAGGACAACTAGACAGAAGATTAGCTAGGAAGGAAATAGAAGATTTTAACAACCCTATGAACCAAGTAGCTCTAACAGACATCTATGGAACACTCCACCCAACTACAACAGAATGCACATTCTTCTCAAGTGCACATGGAACATTCTTTAGGGCAAACCATATGTTAGGTCATAAAACAAGTCTCAATATAATTAAGAGAACTAAAATCATACAAAACTTGTTGCCTGACCAGTGGATTAAAGTTAGAAATTACTTCCAGAAGTAAATTTGAGAAATTCACAAATATGTGGAAATTAAAGTGTAGTTAAACAAGCAATGAGTCAAAGAAGAAGTAAAAAGAGAAATCAAAAACATAGCATGCTACAATTTATATGTAATTCAGTTAAAGTTATACTTGGAAATTTTTATCTGCAAATGACTATATTAAATAAAATAGATCTCAAACAATAACCTAAGCTCACACCTTAAGAAACTAGAAAAAGAAACCAACATAAAGCAAGCAAAAAGAAGTAAAGAAGTTATTTTGGCATAAATAAATGAAATAGAGTATGTTAAACAATGGAGGAAAGTCAATAAAACTAAAAGTTGGCTTTTTGCAAAATCAACAAAGTAGACAACACTTAGCTAGACTGACCAAGAAAAAAATAAAGAAGACTCAAATTGTTAAAATTGGGAATGAAGCATGGCACAGTATTATCAACCTTAAAAAACATAAAAAGTATTATTACAGAATACTATGAATGACTAGATGTCAAAAAATTAGATAACCTAAATTAAATGGATATATTCATAGATGGATACAAACTTCTGAAGTTAACTTAGAAAGAAACAGAAAATCTGAATATACTTATAACAAGTAAAATGATTTAATTAGTAATCAAAAAACTTCTTACAAAGAAAAGTTCAGGTCCAGGTGTCTTCATTGGTGAATTTTATCTAAAGTTTAAAAAAGGGGGTGCCTGGGTGGCTCAGTCATTAAGCGTCTACCTTTGGCTTGGGTCTTGATCCCAGGGTCCTGGGATTGAGCCCCGCATCGGGCTCCCTGCTCAGCAGGAAACCTGTTTCTCCCACTTCCCCTGCTTCTGTTCTCTCTCTCGCTGTCTCTCTCTCTCTCTGTCAAATAAACAAATTTTTTTAAAAAAATAAAGTTTAAAAAAGAATTAGCAACAATCCATCTCAAACTCTTCCAAAGTATAGAAGAAAAGAGAACATTTCCTATTTCATTCTGAGATCAGTGTTACCTGATAACAAGACCCCAAAATACATCACATGAAAATAAAACTACAGACCACTATAAATTATGAATATAGACAAAAAACCTCACCAAAATTCAACTAAACCCAACATTATATTAAAAAGTGTTAGGGGCGCCTGGGTGGCTCAGTTGGTTAAGCAACTGCCTTCGGCTCAGATCATGATCCTGGAGTCCCGGGATCGAGTCCCGCATCAGGCTCCCTGCTCGGCAGGGAGTCTGCTTCTCTCTCTCCCACTCCCCGTTTGTGTTCCCTCTCTCGCTGTGTCTTTCTCTGTCAAATAAATAAATAAAATCTTTAAAAAAAAAAAGTGCTATACAAAATGATCAATAGGGAATTATCCCAAGAATGCAAGATGACTTCAATATGCAAAATTTAATCACTATAATACATCATAATATATATGATTATTTCAATAGACTCAGAAAAAAGCATTTGACAAAATCCGCTTCTATGAAAAAAAAACCACAAAGGGCATCTATGAATAACACACTGCTAGCATCATACTTAAAGGTGAAAGGAAACGCTTTTTCCCTAAGATTTAGTAAGAAGATGAGGATGTTCATTCTCACATCCACTATTCATTGTTGTACTGGATGTTCTAGAAAAGGTAATTAGGCAAGAAAATGAAATGATAACATCCAGATTGGAAAGAAGAAAAATTATGTTTGCAGATGACAATATCTAATGTATAGAAAATTCCAAGAATCCACAAGAAGACTACTAGAGCTAATAAAGAAGTTCAGCAAGGTTGGAGGATATATGATCAATATTCAAAATTCAACTGTATTTCTACATACCAATAATGTACAATGCAAGAATAAAATTTAGAAACAATTACATTTACAATGGCTTCAAAATGAATAAAATATAGTTGGAAATAAATTTAACAAAAAAATACAAGACGAATGCTGAAATTTACAATACATCACTGAAAGAAATTTTTAAAAACCTAAATAAATGGAAGGACATTTCCTATTCATGGATTCAAGACTTAATGTTGTGACGAACTAATTACTTCCCCTCCCCCACCCCCACAAACTGATTTACGGAATCAAAGCAATCATCAAAATCCCAATAGCCTTTTAGGAGAAATTGATGAGATTCTTCTAAAATTTACATGAAAATGTAAGAGGCTCCAGATAGCCAAAACTATCTTGAACAAAAAATAACAAAGGGAGGACTCACACTACTCAATGTCAAAACTTACTACAAAGCTACACTAATCAAGACTATCTTGTACTGACATGAGAACAGACTTATAGTTCAATAGAATAGAATGAAGAGTCCAGAGATAAACCCATGCATCTATGGCAATTGATTCTGACACGGGTGCTAAGGCAATTCCATGGGGAAAAGAGTAGTTTTTTTTCAACAAATGTTGCTGAAACAATTGGATATCCTCATGCAATCAAATGAAAGTGGACCTCTACCTCACATGATATATAAAAATTAACTCAAAGACCTATGTGTGGGGCGCCTGGGTGGCTCAGTTGGTTAAATGTCTGCCTTTGGCTCAGGTCATGGTCCCAGGGTCCTGGGATTGAGCCCCACATCAGGCTCCCAGCTCAGCAGGGAGCCTGCTTCTCCCTCTCCTTCTCCTCCCTGCTCATGCTCACTCACTCTCTCAAATAAATAAATAAAATATTTTTTGAAAAAGGCCTATGTGTAAGAGCTTAAACTATAAAACTATTAGAAGTAATCATAGGGGTAAACCTTCATGGCTTGGACTTAGCTATGGTTTCTTAGATAAGACACCAAAAGCACAAGCAACAACAGGAAAACAAAATAGTTAAGTAAGACTTCATCAAAATAAGAAACTTACGTGCTTCAGAAGACACCATCGAAGACAGCAAAAAGAGAACATACAGAAGGGGAGAAAATAGTTGCAAATCATATACCAGATAAGGACCTAGTATCCAGAATATATAAAGAACTCTCACAACTCAACAACAAAAAGTCCAACAACCCAATTTAAAAATAAGCAAATAATATGAATAGTTATTTCTCCAAAGAATATATACAGATAACCATCAAATAATATGAAAAGATGCTCGATATTATTAGTCATGAAAGAAATGTAAAGCAAACCCACATGAGACACCACTGTACATCCACCAGAATGGCTATAATGAAAAAGTTGGATGATAACAACTGCTGTCAAGGATGTGAAAAAATTGGAGTCCTCATACATTGCTGGTGAGAATGTAAAATGATGTACTTTGGAAAACAGTTTGCAGTTCCTCAGAAAGTTAGAGTTATCATATGAACCAGTAATTTCAGTTTTTGATATATACCCATAAAATATGAAAACATACATCCATGGAACCCTTATATATGAATGTTCATAGTACCATTATCTACAATATTCAAAAAATGGAACTAGCCCTCATGTCAATCAACTAATGAATGGATAAACAGAATGTGGTATATCCACAAATGGAATATTATTCAGCCACAAAAAGAAATGAAGGAATGATCCATGCTATGACATGGATGAGACTTTAAAGTATTATGCTAGGGGCACCTAGGTGGCTCAGTTGGTTAAGCATCTGCCTTCGGCTCAGGTCATGATCCCAGGGTCCTGGGATCAAGCCCCACATGGGGCTCTCTGCTCAGTGGGGAGCCTGCTTCTCCCTCTCCCTCTGCCTGCCTCTCTGCCTATTTGTGCTCTCTCTCCCTCTCTGTCAAATAAATAAATAAAATCTTTAAAACAATAACGTATTATGCTAAACAAACAAAACCAGACATGAAAGGCTACATATTGTATGATTCCATTTATAAATGTCCATAATGGGAAAATTAATAGAGACCAAAAACAGATTAGTAGTTATAGGGAGTATGTGTTTGTGGGAGGGGGGTGGAATCTAACAGGTACAGGGCTTCCTTTTGTGATAATGAAAATGTTCTGAGCCAGATAGTGTTGATTGTTGCACAACTTTGTGAATATACTAAAAACCACGGAGTTGTACACTTTAAAAATGTTAAAATGGTGAATTTTATATTATGTGTATTTTATCACAATAAAAAAAATAATATGAAATTAGTAAAGTCTCTGAACAGAATGTCAATATATACATATCAATTTTATTTCTGTATCTCTCCATAAGCAAATAAAAAACTAAAGTTAAAAAGATAAAACCTACAATAGCATTAACAATGTCAAAATCAAGAAATAAATCTACATGGGAATCGACAAACATTATTGAAAGACATTAAAGAAACCCTAAATAAATAAAAGAAATATACCATATCCCTATATTAGAATGCGCAGTATTATAAACTGACATTTTTCCAAAATTTAATCCATAGATCCAAAGCAATCATCATCAAAATCCTAGTTTTCTTTGTTTGTGGGAACTGACAGTTTGATTTTAAAATTACTATGCCTAGCATTGTATTTGTGCAGGGTCATCAAATAGACTAGTGGAACAGAATAGAGATCAGATTCACACCCACATATATATAGATAAGTAAGTTATAACACAGCTGCCATAACTCAGGAGTGGGGCAAGAATAATTTTTTAAAACAAATGCTGCTAGGATAATTAATATCCAAATGAAAATAAAATGAAATTGGATCTCTACCTCACATTATACCAAAAAAAAAAACAAAACAAAAAACAACCTTGCAGTTAGATTTTAGAATGAAATGTGATAGGAAAAAAGTAAAGATCTGCAAGATCACGTAGAAGAATATCTTTATGACCTTGAGATAGGGAGCAACTTCTTGAACATAGAGTTCACTAACTATAAAATAAATGATAGATAAATCTTGCCTCAATATAATTAGGAACTTTTTTATCAAAATATATCATTAATGGAGTGAAAGTGCAAGTCATGGAATGAGGGAAGATATTTACAGCACAAACAAATGAATAAAAGGATTTATATCGGGAATATATAAAGAACTCCTATAAATCAAAAAGAAAAAGATAAGTACACCAGAAGAAAACCAGAAAATGACTTGAACAAGTACTAGTCGAACAGAAAAACAATTAGCCATTAAGCATATGAGAAATTTTTTGACCTGACTACTCATTAAGGAAATACAAAATAAAACCACATTGTGGTCATACTACCCTGCCCCCAAAATGCTTGAAATGAAAAATTCTGTCAAATACAAAATGTAGACAAGTTTATAGAAAAACTACTCTTAAGCTCTGCTACTGAGAGTGTACAACCACTTTGGAGAAAGCTGAGCCTTGTGATTTGTGATTATAGCTTTCTTATATACTGTCAAACATTTCACAAACATTTCACTGCTATAGGATATAGTGATTTCATTCACAAAACTATATCCTCTAGCAGTGGTTGGTAAATTATTGTCCTTGGGTCAAATCTGCCCTAAGGGGTAAAAAGGCTTTTACATTTTAAATGTTTGTGAAAACAAATCAATGACAAAAAGAAGAATTATGTGACAGAGATCATATGTGGCCAGCAAAGCCTACAATATTTATCACCTAGCCCTCCACAGAAAATGTTAGCAGAGTCCTGCCCTGGTGTGATCTGTACACATGTATCCCAAGGTATGTATAAGAATATTCACAGTGGCATTATTTATAAAAGCTTTGTCTAGGGGCGCCTGGGTGGCTCAGTCAGTTAAGCGTCTGACTTCGGCTCTGGTCATGATCTCAGGGTCCTGGGATCAAGCCCCTCATCAGACTCCCTGCTCAGCGGGGAGTCGCTTCTCCCTCTCCCTCTGCCCCTCCCCCTGCTTGTGTACACGCTCTCTCTCTCTCTCCCTCAAATAAATAAATAAAATCTTTCAAAAAAAAAAAAAAAAAAGCTTTGTCCTTCTTTTAGTTGCCTTGAAAGCAGATTCTGAGAAAAGATTTGAATTCAGGTAGTTTATTTTGGAGGTGATCCCCAGAAATACAAATTGAAGAAGCAAGAACAAGACAAGGAAAAAGGGAAAACTAAGAGTTTGCTTTATTAAACTGAGTAGTATTCTTCCTAACTGGGGCTCACTTGTGTTATGAGGAAGTACATAGAATTCACCTCAAAATTGTCCCTCCAAAAGACAGAGGGACAGAGCTGCCCCTCATTGGTTGAGAACTGACCACAGGAAAATTAGCTCCTCTTGTGAGCTGTCCTGCTAGCAAGCCAAGCAATCAACTGAGGCTTTGGGAAAAAACCTGAAACAAAAGGAAAAAAAAATGCCAAAATGGCTGTAGGGACTGATTCATTTGGGTTGCTTCCGGCTGAACACGGCTAAGACTGAAATCTGATGCTGGTGCAAGGCACAAACTAGAAAAGCCCAAATATCAACAGAGAATCAATGTATAAATTACAGTATATCCATACGGCAGTAAAAATAAAGTGAGTACAACTAAAAACTGCAATATGAATTAATCCAGAAACAGTGAAAAATGCAAGACACAAATATGCACAGTGTGGTTACAGTTATGTAAATGTCAAAATCTGGCAAAACTGAACAGTTGTTGTTTAGGGATACATACTCATGTGACTTCTGTGATATAAAGATTATCTAGGAAGCAACTGAGGATGTCTAGATGGTGGTTAGCTCTAAGGCGCGGAGAAAGGTTTTTGATTAGCAACGGTCTACGCGGGACTTCCAGGGTGCTGCAATGTTCTCTTTCTTGATTGAGGTGGGTTACATGGCTGTTCCTTCTGTAATTACTTATTAAACTACACATTTTCATACTTACCATTGACCTGAATGTACCATGGTCTACATTGCCAGTATCTCTACATTGCTAAATCCAGTTATCCCTGTGCCTCTTATCTATCCTCAACTCTTGATACAATTGATCATTCCCTACTTAAAACCATTACTTGACTTGGCCTCCAGAAGTTCACACATTCCTGTGGTCTTGTCTCTCCTTCTGTTCCCTTGCTGTACACTTAGTAGTGTCCCAGGACTCAGTCTTTGCTTAGACTTCTTTATCTCCAGTTGCTCCCTTGGTGATCGAATTAGTCTAATGATTTCATTGCTATTTATTTTCTGATGATTCCGAAATTTTTTGTTTATTCTTTAAGTTTTTATTTTCATTCCAGTTAGTTAACATACAGTGTTATATTAGTTTCAGGTGTACAATAGAGTGATTCAACACTTCCACACAACACCCAGTGCTCATCATGACAAGTGCCCTCCTGAATCCCTGTCACCTAGTTCACCCATCCCCCCCACCCACCTCCTGATGATTCTTAAATTTGTATCTCTAGCCCACTCAGATATGTCTCCTGAAATACAGACTTATGTGTCAAATTACCAACTTGACCTTTTCACCGAGATGTCCTATAGGCATCTTGAGCCTAACATGTCCAAACTGAATCCTTGATCTTCCCATTGAGATGCTTACTTCTCCCACTGCCTTCCCCGTATCAGTAAATGACACTACATACTTTTAGCTATCAGGCCTGAAACCCTAGAGTCATCCTGTATGCCATTCTTCCTCTTTCAGCCACATCCAAACCATAAGCAAATCTTGTGGTCATACCTCCAAATACACAGAAAATTTGATCCCTCTGTTACTTTCTACTGCTACTGCTCTGATCCAGGCTACCATCATTCCCTCATCTAAATCATAGCAATGGTTTTTTAACTGAACTTTGTACTTAAATCCTTTTCCCTTCAATCTGTTCTCAGCACAGTATCTATTGTAATCTTTTCAAAATTATAACTGTAATCATATCACTCATCTGTTCAAAGTCCTCTGGTGGTTTCCATTCTCAGTCAGGGTGAAATCCAAAGCCCTTGTGGTGATTCACAAGGTCCCACACAGCAGGCCCCTGCCTTAACTCTTTGACATTTGTTACTTTTCCACTATTCACTCAGCTCCAGCCACACTGATTTCCTTGCTGTCACTAGAACATGCCAGTCATGCTTCTGGTTCAAGTCCATTGTGTTAGATTGCCCTTCTCAGATTTCTCAGACAACCACATGATTCACTCCTTCGTATTTTGGCTCAAATATCACCTTTTCAGTGAGGCATTTCCCGTCCATTCTATTTAAAACTACAACATCTACACATACACGCACCCTATTCCCATTTCCTGCTTCATTTTGCTCTGTAACACTTATCGCTGTTTGATATAATAGATATCAAACATTATTTTTATATTTATATTATATATCAGATATTATATACTATGAGATAATATATGTCAAATATTAAATATCAGGTAATATATAATATATCATATAATACATATTATATATATCAGATGTTATAAATGTATCGTATATACATGTATATATGTGTATGTATAATATATATTATATATATATATTGTTTGATTCTACCAAAAAGAATGTAAACTGCATAATAGCAACGATTTTTGTCTAATTTGTTCCCTGCCATGGTTCCAAAGCTTAGAGCAATGTCCGCCATCTTGTAGTCTCTCAACAAATATTTATTGAAATGAAGGAGGAAAGGAAGACAGATGAAGCTTCTTGGACTGTCCAAGTCTCAACTGGCATTTTCTGAGATTTCCAGGTTGTCAATCTTCCTAGTATTTGTTATTTTAATCAACTCACATCCATTTCCACGTAGTGAAAACCAGTAAAGACTTTATTAAAAAAAAAAAAAAAAGAACGAGCAGCCTTTTTTCCTAAGATAGCCCAGAGAGGAAAAGTTACAAGACAGCAAATGGTTTTATTATAGAGACGGGGTTAGAGGAGCCCAAACAAGGAAAAGGAATGATGTCAAAATACCAAGCAAGCCACTCTTCCTCTTCCTTTGAAGACAAATACATACACACATATATGTGATAGACGGATTTGTATAGCCACAGCAAAATAGGCCCTGAGGAATTCATGTAGATACATGAGAATATTGACATTGATAGGTTATAGAATTCACCCACAAAGGAGGGTGAACAAAGGAGAAGTAGCAGAGTAAGCAAAGGACACGGACCAACATCACTTCCCACAAGCTGAGTGTTAGAGCTGGGTAAGAGAAAATTCAAATCTCCCAAATATTATCCCAATGCTCCTTTATGTTTACCCCACTACCACCGTAAGGGAGAGTTTCCATTCCCTTGGGTCAGTGATGATAATTATCAGCAGTATTTGTGTGTGGGGAGGGGATATTTGCATAGCTGCCTAAGATCATGAAGAGGAAGAAGAATCTTAACTTTTATTCATACCACAGTAGGTGGAAACACTTTGCGTGAATGCCAGGCCTCCAAGTCTACAAATGCATGGTTTAATCATCTCTCTCTGTCTCTTTCTCTCTCTCTCATACACACATACACATGCATACACACATATGAACATATGTATGAACCTATATTTACACACAGGCACTGCTAGTCTATATGGGTTTCTGTGGACATTAGAAAAAGCTACCCTCTATTAATGGTTAAATCAGAAAAGAGATGGCCCCTTAGGCACATGGTTTGGTGATCAGATGTAACCTTTGGGCAAGAAAAAAAGGCACCCCTTTGTCCTGGCATATCTACCACTGTACCAAAGTACACGTGGAACACAGGCTGGATTTCAGCATCCTCTGGTCCCTGCATATGTACATGCACAAACATACGAGCACATGCTTTGGTTTAGCTAATTCATATTCAGATCATGTCAACTTACCTTGTCAAATATTAAAGTAAATGTTGTGCTATTTTTGTTTTCATATTGGCAGAATTCCTGTTTCCATCAGTGAATTTTCACAATACACAGAGAGCAGGAAGCAGTTAAGTGATTGTATAGATGTTGACGTTATTTTTCAAGGGAGCAAGGGGCAATAAGGTCTCAACAGACAGACAGGCAAATAAGAATAATGGAGCCATTTAGTGTGAGTTAGGAACGTTGGCATTCTTCTAGACTGAAGGGAGAGAAAGTAGTATCTGGCTCTACATCTTTCTTTTTGAATCTAAGATGGAATTGGGAATGTGGAGAAATTGAGGGCTTTTTGGAACAGCAGAGAATCAGTATTTTAAACCTCAGAACTGTAATCATTAATGTGAAATGATGGAGGAGGTGACTGGATTATGATTTTTGCTCTGCCTTAAGGGTTGTTATTCTGGACATGAGGGATATTTCTGCCTTCTACATCTCCACTCTACTGTGACCATTCAATGACTAAGTAAAAACTGAATGTCACCTTGATATTTCATTTTTCAGGCAGCAATACATTTGATGGGGAACAAAGGAGAAGTAGCAGAGTAAGCAAAGGACACGGACCAACATCACTTCCCACAATACCTTGATGGCTACTTAGCTTAGTGGACTAGAACACGAAAATAGCAAGATCAGTTTATAAACATACTTGATGCTCTGTGTAAAGCATGTACTAAAGTTTTTGGAAATATAAAGATGATTCAAATATAGACTTATCAGGAGAAAAGCCTGGAAATGCCAGAACAGAACAATGTGAAGGGGAGTTTTGAATGCAAAGCTGAAAACACTGCCCTTGATTCTAATAGGCCAGTGTTTTTCAGCTTTAAATGAGCTTCAAAATCCATTTAGCGAGCCTGGTAAATACACAGTAACTGTGGCCTTGGAAATTACATTTTTTTTCAAGTTTTCCAAGTTATTTTGATTTAAGCCAGATTTGAAAAACACTGTCCCAGGCAGAGGGGAGCCATTGAATGTTTGAAATCAGGGGAATGGAGGAATCATGTTTGCTTAAGCGATTCCATTCTGGCAAGTATGTATATGTAACATGGAATAACATGCATGTATAACATAGAGAGAGGCTAGAAATAGGCCTGACCTCTTCTGTGGACTCCTTTGTTTTCTTCTAATCTCTGGTTATGGAATGTCACCCTCTCCTCTAGCACTAACTTGAGAATCAGTGTTTTGATGACCAAGGACATTGGATGGAAAGGTTATGGCTTCTCAGCTCAAAGCCATTCTCATTCCTGAAAACAATTTCAGCATCAGTTTGGAAGAGCAAATTTAATATATAAGAAAAACCTCATGATATTTTTTCATATTAATGCCTAGTATTTCCTGCCATTAGGGTTTCAAAGAAGAAGAAAAAGGAAAGGGAGCTTAGTCAGACCTCTGATCTGGAAAAGATTGCTAAATTGTAGTCTCCATGCTTAAGGACCTACCATTCTCTTTCAAATTATTTGCTAAACTCCCTCCGTTTGTAGAATGCCATAATGAACCTTACTTATATAGAAGTACAGAAAGACTTGAGTTGCAGCCTGCCTATTAAGAGTGAGACATGAAAAAAGATTGAATAACACATCAAACGATGTCTAATCAAAAGCAAAGTAAAATAATTCACAGGGAGTGTACAGTGAACTGGGTAGGAATGAAGGTTCTCTGGAGCCAGATTGTCTGCATTGATAATCCAGCTTTTCTGTCTACTACTTCTTGATGATTGGACTGGTCGGGTGACCTTTCTGTGCCTCGGTGTCCTCATTTATAAAATGGGAACTGCAATGGAATCTACCTCAAGAGGTTTCCATGAGCTCCCAGTGAATCAGTGCGTGCATAGTGCTGAAAACATCACTTTGCACATAGTATGCTCTTTTTTAAAATCCTCAATAAATATATTGATTAATTATTTCTGTTCAATTAAACTCTGCGGCAAACACCAGAATAACATCTCTGGTCTCCACAAATTACTATCTGATAAGAAATTAAAAGGAGGGAGTAAAACCTCATAATCTGGTGTCAAGCAGACCTCTGTGTGAGTCTTGGCCCTACTTCTTACTATTGTGTGGCTTTGCTTTCATATCTGTAAAGTGGGGATAATAATACTACCTAGTTGATAGATTATAATGTAATAAAATGAGATCATCTGCTACATAATGGTTTGATAATATAAGCCTTCAAAACTAGCATTTATGAAAATGTGATCATTATTAGTAGTAACTAATGGTATAGAGACCCGAGATCTCTAATCAAAGTAGTCAGGAGATGATTATGAGGTAGGGTCTTTTTCTCTTCTGTAATAATCCATAAGAAATGAAAAATGTAAGTAACTGGGTGCTTTCAGAAAGGTATTAAAAAAAAAAAACACAGGGGGCGCCTGGGTGGCTCAGTTGGTTAAGCGACTGCCTTCAGCTCAGGTCATGATCCCAGGGTCCTGGGATCAAGTCCCGCATCGGGCTCCCTGCTCTGCGGGGAGCCTGCTTCTCCCTCTCCCACTCCCCCTGCTTGTGTTCCCTCTCTCGCTGTGTCTCTCTCTGTCAAATAAATAAAATAAAATCTAAAAAAAAAAAAAAACACAGGTTTTTCAAAATATTCATGGAGAACAGTAATTCTGTAGTGCAGTGGTTCTCAAAGTGTGGTCCCTGGAACAACCACTCAACATCATCTGAGACCTTGATCAAAATGCAAATTTTAGGGCCTCATCCCAGACATAGTAAATCAGAAATTCCTAGGGTGGAACCCACTGATCTGTGTTGTAAGAAGGTGTTCAATGTTGGGGCACCTGGGTGGCTCAGTGGGTTAAGTGTCTGCCTTTGGCTCAGCTCATGATCTCAGGGTCCTGGGATTGAGCCCCACATAGGGCTCCTTGCTCTGCAGGGAGCCTGCTTCTCCCTCTCCCTCTGCCTGCCTGCCGCCCCCTGCCCCCACTTGTGCTCTCTCTCTCTCACTATCTCTCTCTCTCTGTCAAATAAATAAATAAAAAATCTTTAAAAGAAAAGGAAGGTGTTCACTATCTTCTTTATTTTCTTTTTAGTTGAGATATAATTGACATATAATATTAGTTTCAGATGTCTGACATAATATGATATTTGTATATACTGCAAAATGATCACCACAATAAGTCTAGTTCATATGCATCACCACTCACAGTTAAAAAATTTTTTTTCTTATGATGAGGACATTTAGGTTCTACTTTCTTAACAATTTTCAAATATACAATAGAGTATTATTTTTTTTTTTTTGGTATTTTTTTTATTCTTATGTTAATCCCCATACATTACATCATTAGTTTTAGATGAAGTGTTCCATGATTCATTGTTTGTGCATAACACCCAGTGCTCCATGCAGAATGTGCCCTCCTCAATACCCACCACCAGGCTAACCCATCCTCCCACCCCCCTCCCCTCTAGAACCCTGTTTGTTTTTCAGAGTCCATCGTCTCTCATGGTTTGTCTACCCCTCCGATTTCCCCCGCTTCATTCTTCCCCTCCCGCTACCTTCTTCTTCTTCTTCTTTTTTTTTCTTAACATATATTGCATTATTTGTTTCAGAGGTACAGATCTGAGATTCAACAGTCTTGCACAATTCACAGCGCTTACCAGAGCACATACCCTCCCCAGTGTCTATCACCCAGTCACCCCATCCTTCCCACCCCACCCCCCACTCCAGCAACCCTCAGTTTGTTTCCTGAGATTAAGAATTCCTCATATCAGTGAGATCATATGATACATGTCTTTCTCTGTTTGACTTATTTCACTCAACATAATACCCTCCAGTTCCATCCACGTCATTGCAAATGGCAAGATCTCATTCCTTTTGATGGCTGCATAATATTCCATTGTATATATATATACCACATCTTCTTTATCCATTCATCTGTTGATGGAGAAGCAACTTCTTCCTAGAAACATCGCCAAAGGCAAGGGAGGCAAGGGCAAAAATGAACTATTGGGACTTCATCAAGATAAAAAGCTTTTGCAAAGCAAAGGAAAGAGTCAACAAAACCAAAAGACAACCGACAGAATGGGAGAAGATATTTGCAAATGACATATCAGATAAAGGGCTAGTATCCAAAATCTATAAAGAACTCATCAAACTCAATACCCAAAGAACAAAGAATCCAATCAAGAAATGGGCAGAAGACATGAACAGACATTTTTCCAAAGAAGACATCCAAATGGCCAACAGACACATGAAAAAGTGCTCAATATCGCTCGGCATCAGGGAAATCCAAATCAAAACCTCAATGAGATACCACCTCACACCAGTCAGAATGGCTAAAATTAACAAGTCAGGAAATGACAGATGTTGGCGGGGATGCGGAGAAAGGGGAACCCTCCTACACTGTTGGTGGGAATGCAAGCTGGTGCAGCCACTCTGGAAAACTGTATGGAGGTTCTACAATAGAGTATTATTAACTGTAGTCACCATGCTATACATTACATCCTTGGGACTTATTTATTTTATAATTGTACATTTGTACCTTTTGATAAATTTCACCAACTTTGCCCACCCCCCTTACCCCAAGCAACCACAAATCTGATTTCTGTATCTGTGAGTTAGGCTTAAGTATTTTATTTTTTTGTTTCTGTTTTGTTTTGTTTTTAGATTCCACCTGTAAGTGAGATCTTCTGGTATTTTTCTTTCTCTGATTTATTTCACTTGGCATAATGCCCTCAAGGTCCAGCCATGTTGTCACAAATGGCAGAATTTTCTCATTTTTTATGGCTGAATAACATCCTACTGTATACGTATACACCACATTTTCTTTATCCATCCATCCATCCACTGATGGCCACTTAGGTTGCTTTTATGTCTTTGCTATTATAAATAATGCTGCAATGAACATGGGGGTGCAGATATCCTTTCAAGTTAGTGTTTTTGTTTCCTTCAGATATATGCCCAGAAGTGGAATTGCCAGATCATATAGTAGTTAGTAGGCTGTTAGTAAATAGCCATTGTTACTGCATGCAACACAGAAGTACAGAAAATGCTTGGAGAATACACATGATTTGAGGTCAAGTGGTATTACCAGAAAACACTTTCTAGAAGAGTTAAGTTTTAAAGTGGAATTTGAGGGAGACTGAGGAAGAAAGAGCATCTTCCAAGGCCTACTGAAACACTGTAGTATATTGAAAGTAACGTACTACCTTCTGGTATATTGAAGGCATTGGAAGATATGAGCTCCAATGTCAGTATTGCCACTTATTAGTTATATTAATTACATCATTTAAGTTTTATAAATTTCAGTTTCTTAACCTGTAAAACACTGCAAAGGGGATCTTTCCCCCCTACACGGAGTATAAATAAGAAAAAGCAATATTTCTATGCCAAGGGAAATGATATATATGATAGTTTGAAAACTGTTAAGTGCTCTACAAATTAAGTTTTCACTATAAATGTTAAATATATGATGCTGTAACACTGTGTAGTAGATACAGTCCAATAAGAATAGGAGAGACTGTGATCTAGTAGAAAAATTGTGGGCTTTGGAGCAAAATTCCCGGCCTTCAAATTCCAGCACTGCTAATTGGGTAAAACATGTCATCTATAAAATGGGATAATAAAATATACTTCCTAGTGCTACTATGAAGATTAAATGAGATAGTATATGCAAATATATGACAGACTTTAGCATTATTTAGCACGTAATTAGCACTTAAAATTTAAAAATATTAAAATTAATAAGATAGTTAAAAAAGTTCTGTACAACTGAAGAGACTGAGACAGTAAGGGAAACACAAATTATCAGAACTGGAAATGAAAATAGAGGTCATCTAATTTACCCTCACTTATTCGTTCATTATAACATATATTGGGCTCTCACTTTGTGTCAAACACTGTAGTCAGTACAACTTGCAATCCCAGTGCTAAAAGCATTGACTGATAGTGGACTCAATTTATAGTCTCTCTCTCCCTCTATCTGTCCTGTTCACTGATACATCTCCAACACCTAGAATAGTTCCTGGAACATAGTCAGTGTTCAATAAATATCTGTTGATTGAATGGAAAAGGAACTTGAAATGTAAATAAGCAGAATGGAATTTTTGTAAGGGGTGAGCAATTCTTTTCAATCTACCTGCAAACATCATGTAAGTAGAGTTTTTCTGCTCATTCTCTCTCTATATGAAGACTATCCTCAGGGAAAGGCAACCAAATTTCACTATAGCCCCTCTATCAGGTCCCAACTCCTTGTCTCAATTGGACTTTCAATTGCTTTGCCCCAGCAGTCACCAGGGTCACCTCTAATCTTCATATGCTTTTGTGAGGAATCATGAGAACCACTGAGGTCCTTACTTCCATGACTCTAAAGGCGAGGGCAAACTGGAATGGAGGCTCTTATTCACTATATTTTTCTGCCCCAGCTCATGACACCATGGTCGCTTCACACACTGCTGGCAGGGGTTATTTTAGCAAGGTCCTTGTCTTAAGAAATCTCTAGCTCAGAAATGGACACAATTTCTATGTTCCCGTGGGCTTCCAAACTTCAAGAGCAATTTCAAGAAATCTGTCTCCTTGCATGTTTCTTTTTTCTTTTTTTTTTTTTTTAAGATTTTTATTTATTTGACAGAGAGAGACACAGCGAGAGAGGGAACACAAGCAGGGGGAGTGGGAGAGGGAGAAGCAGGCTTCCCGCCGAGCGGGGAGCCCGATGCGGGGCTCTATCCCAGGACCCTGGGATCATGACCTGAGCCGAAGGCAGATGCTTAACGACTGAGCCACCCAGGCGCCCCTCCTTGCATGTTTCTAATGAGAATAGCAGGCCCACCTGCTGTTCTCATCTCATCAAGCATCTAAGCCAAGGAACATGATGCTAGTGTTTCCTTTTTGAAAGGTATTTCCAGTCTTCAAATGTCCTTTTGGAATTTCCCCTTTACTTGGCATAGAAAGAGAAGACCAAGGAAGAGAAAAGAGTATTCATTCTTACACTAACAAACACCCTACCCAGACTCCCACAAAAATTTTTTCCATATCTAATCCTCTCCTGTAGATTGAGAAAGAGGATAGAAATGATTTCACAGGGGCCCCTGGGGGGCTCAGTCGTTAAGCATCTGCCTTCAGCTGGGGTCATGACCCAGGGGTCCTGGGATTGAGCCCCACATGGGTCTCCCTGCTCCACAGGAAGCCTGCTTCTCCCTCTCCCACTCCCCCTGCTTGTATTCCCTTTCCCAATGTGTCAAATAAATAAATAAAATCTTTAAAAAAAAAAAAAGAAAAGGAAATGGTTTCACAGTCTGTTCCCAAATTGATGGCCAAAGAGGGTATTTTCTTTAAACTATGAGGGTAGTTAGCAACTTTTGTTTTGGCTCAGTGATTTTTTTAAAAAGATTTTATTTATTTATTTGAGAGAGCAAGCATGCACACACACACACACGCACACATACACGCACGTGTGCGCGCACACACACACACACACACACAAGAGTTGGGGAAAGCAGGGGCAGAGGAAGAAGCAGACTCCCCGCTGAGCAGAAAACCTGAGGCAGGGCTCCATCCCAGGACCCTGGGACCAAAGCCAGATGCTTCAGGCAGATGCTTAACCGAACGAGCCACCCAGACGCTCCAGCTCTGTGATTTTTATCACCAATTCTGTGGATACAGGAAAAATCAGAAAATAAAACAAATATCAATCAACACCTTTGTGTGGGTGTATGTGTATCAGACTATCTATAGCTATATCTACATCTATATTTATATCTATCCATCATCCATCTATCTATCCATCTATGTATCTGTGTATTGACTTATCTATCTGTGGTCCTGTGGGATTAAAAAAATCCACAAGTTCCATGAGGGAAAAAGTTGTGCTTGCTTTGTTTACTATTCTAACCCCAACATCTGGAACAGTTCCTGGCACATGACACTCAATAAATATTATTCAATATATCAAGAGATCAAAAAGGTAAAGGAGTTATACAGATTCTTTGAGCCATTGAGTTTGCTGAATCATCAGACCTGTCAAAATATAGAGACACTGAAACTGTTGATGTCAGTGTTGCCGTGGTGTTATCTTAGGTGTCAGGGAAATATACCAAGAAATGATGTGCTTGAGTCTATGTGTGCGCATGCTGTTTTTGTACCTGTGTCCATGTATGTCTGCACTGGTATCTTAAGTATTTCAAATTCTATGACAATTTTCTATGCATTCTTGTTCTACTGGGACTTTAAAATACTGGTTGAGAGAAAAAATGGTAAGAAGGGGTTTGGAATCAATCAGAATATAATTGCTAGCTTTTCCTTTGTATGCATTTACTGATTTCAATATTGTTTGCTAGGATCTTTAAAGGTCAAATGAATCAAAGTGTATGAAAAGGCATTTTAGTAATTAAAGACCGTAAGAAAAACATGAATGTAGCTTCTTTTATTGAGAATTGCATTATTCACTTATTCACCATCTTATGAAAAAGTAAAATGGATAGACATCATCTAATAACTTTCTTTTCAGTAGTAAACTCTGTTTTTTATACTGTATTTCAATGACTAAACATAAAAATATTCAAATGATGTATATTTAATAGAGTGTACTATATGCATTCTATAAAGATGCATATAAAAATTAATAGAGTTCTGGGGCAGCTGGGTGGCTGAGTTGGTTAAGCATCTGCCTTCGGCTCAGGTCATGATCCCAGGGTCCTGGGGTCGAGCCCCACGTGGGGCTCCCTGCTCAGCAGGGAGTCTGTTTCTCCCTCTGCCTGCCACTCCCCCTGCTCTGTCTCTCTCCCTCTCTTTCTCTGTCTCTCTGGCAAATAAATAAATAAAATCTTTAAAAAAATTAACAGAGTTCTAAGACTGCAGTGAAAAGCATCACACTTATAATACTAAGCAATAGCAAAAGGCAATTCAAATCAATTATAAAAAAATTAAATGAGTATATGAATCAGATCTCAGCATGATCAGAGTTCACTCCACACAATCAGAAATTGCCTTTCAATTATTTTCCACTTAAAGTCTATTGATGTTTTCTGCTGAAATGTACAAAACACTAACAGTGAAAAAAAATCAGAAGAAAATAATTTAAAACCCTAAACTCAGTTCTCTGTGTTGTGGTTGTTTTCCTCAGTGACCACAGAAAAATGTTAGTGTGTCTTGAATTGTCCATGTAACAAGTTGATTTCCTCAGGGGAACAGAAGTAATGTATTGACTTATTGACTCAATGGAAGTGTCTTTAATTCCTGTGACATTCGGTTGTTAACCTTCTTTACAGTTTCAGTCAGCCAGGCCATCCAATAAAACATAAAGTTATTTTCCTAGTTAGAAGTGTTTTTGCTCTTTATCTTCATCTTTAATGTAAAAACATTAGAAGTGAAAGAAATTAACTGTGATAACTCAGTATCTGCAATTCTAACTCAAAGATAAATTACTTCTACCTCTTTCCATAAGCTTTTTCTAAATAATGTCATTCTTTCTTTAGCTCCTTTAGGTGTAAGATTAGCTTGTGCATTTGGGATGATATTTTAAAGGATCTCATAGCATTCTCTTTTATTTTTTATAGCAAATATCACACCATAGTTTTGGTGCTTCTTTGTTCAACACCCGCTTCCTTATTAGACTGTCAGAACTTAAATTATGCCCCATTTTTATCACTCCAGGACCTAGCATAGTGCTGGGCACATAGTAAGCACTCAGAAAATATTTATTAAAATGAATGATGTTTCTGTCTTAAAATGTCTTAAGTATTATTTTTCTCCAGTTTTTTTTTTTAAGATTTTATTTATTTATTTGACAGAGAGAGAGTACAAGCAGGGGGAGCGGCAGGCAGAGGGAGAAGGAGAAGCAGGCTTCCCGCTGAGCAGGGAGCCCGATGTGGGGACTCGATCCCAGGATCCCAGGATCATGATCTGAGCCGAAGGCAGCTGCTTAACCACTGAACCACCAAGGCACCCCAATTTTTCTCCAGTTTTATTGATATATAATTGACCTACAGCACTGTATAAGTTTAACATATACAGCATAATGGTTCAATTTACATGTATTATAAAATGATTTCCACAGTAAGTTTACTTAACATCTGCCATGTCATACAGATAGTATTATTTTAAAGTACTTTTTTTAAAAACAGAAAAACGTGTATGAGACCTTGGTAATAGTACTTGGAGTAGAATACAGTCTTATTTATCTAATGACAAAATGACACTCATTTTGTAGTCAGCATTGGATTTTATGTTAAATACATTATGCCATGTAATATATAAATGTGCAAAACCTCTAGTCTACATCTTAGGGGTATTTTAATTAGAGGACCATACTTGAGACTTGATCACTTGGTACCTCAAATATCATAAGTGAAATCTACAGGAAAGGATTTAATAATTAAGCATAAAGATATAAATGTTTTTCAACTGGTAAAATGCACAGTGTTCCAAATCAGTAGTTGATATGTAGATTTGTACAAGTCCCATTGCCCTCGCATGAACGACATTTATGAATCTAACAAACAAGGCAGCATAAGACCATTTGTGTAGTGCTTGAGGTCTGGAGTCCCATTATTCTTGCATCCTGTAGTCAGAATATCATTGTGTCTGTCTTCAGGGGAATCTTTCATGTACAGTAGCAGTTGGAAAGCCTAAAGCAGTGGTACCTCCAATAAATTTGCAGGGGAGGAGATATAAAAGCCCAGCCTAACTGTAAGTATAGGACACTACCAATAGTTACAAAAAGAACCTGTCATATGCTGAATGCCAAAGTTGGCTTAGGTCAATATGCATCATCTCTTAAATCCCTGCTTATAAAAATTTTCCATGGGAACCCACTTACAGTATTGGACACATACCAACCCTATAATCTTTAAAAAAAAGTAATAATGGCATGGTCGAAATGATAATATAAATAATAAAAGTAATATTTCATAAACTATTTTTCAGTATTTTTATACATCTGTCTTCTCACTTGAGAGTGCAATCCTGCCAGAAGAGTAAAAGTTTTTGTTATCCCATTTTATGGTGAAATTTAGTGAAATGACATTAATTTAGCAGGTAAAATTCAGACCTGCCTCCCAGCTCAGTGCAGTGCTTTTTTGTTTTTATCTGCTAAATGTTTTGCACAGCTACTTTCACGAGTAGCCTGGAATCCTAAGATAGTCTCAGTAGTTTCTGAGATAAACATTTCATTCTCCTATAAGTCAGAAGAGTTGAGAAAGGTCAGAAACAGTATGTTCCAGAAAAAGCTTAAATGAGAACCACTAGCAACACTCAGAACTGCCGGGTGTTTGCTCTGAAACAAAACAATACTTCCACTCCTCATTTTGCTTCTTATATTAAGTGCTTTATCAGATCTTCCAGGATTCTCATCAGCAATCTTTTATAGTAAATGGAAATACTAAAATAAGTAAGTACTGAAGTAGAAAATAAAAGAGCAATAGTAGTGTGCTAGATTTGGAGTTTGTGTATGATATAGTTTAAAATGTCACTGGCTCTTTCAATAATGTGTACTCTTTGAATTACTGGCCATTATAAAAGAAGATTCATTCTAAAACATTCCCATAAGCTAAGCTACTTTTATAGTAACTTTAGAGTAACACGCATTTCATTAAGTATTAACCAGGTCCATTTCTCTGAACATTCCCCACGAATATCCCAGTACATTCCCAGAAGAATATTCCAATGGTTTCACCCAAAGCTAGGATAATGTGCTCATTTTTCTAATGAATCAAGTAGTAATGTAGATTATGAATCTATTTGTTTATATCGCTTAACAATAGCATTTAATTCAATATATCTTTTTATCTTAATTGTATTCTTGCAGGTGCGCTTTTACTTTTTAAAATTCTTAGAGAACAGAATTCACTCAACTGAAATGCACCAATAAGAGAATTTTAAAAATGTCATTCCCTTGGGTTAAAAGCTACAAAGCTTGATTCAAGTTAACTGTGAGGTGAAATCCATCAGAAAAGCTGTTTTGTTTGATTCAATTGTTTTCAAAATTGTAGCGAGGGAAAGAAAGAATGAAAGCATAGACCTTTAATCTCGGATCAATTGGGGCCAGAAGTCTGAAGCACTCTGTCTAAATTGCTTAGAAGACTGCTTCTCTAAGAAACCCTTCTATGGTAAAAAGTGATCAATAAGGTGGAATTGTAGGGAATGAGAAAATGAGACACAAGGAATGAAGAGAAGTAGGGGGCCAAAGAAACCTCTTTCTGAGCTATGCTGTGGACTGGAGACCATTTGCGGCATCTCTTTTCATTTAGCCTCAAGGAAAAGAGAAAGCAAGAGAGCCTGCAGGCTGAGAGCTTAGAATAAAGAATCCCCTGAAAGCATGCTGTCTTATACCCTGGATTCAATATTTCTGTTAGTAAGGAATTTGCTGCCATCGGGTGCATTCTTCTTTATGGAGTGCCCGCTAAGTGGCAGGCATCGTGCTTAGTACATAGGCTTTGGAGTTTAGGGTAGGGGCAGGATGAAACGGGAGTAAAGCAAAGTTAACGATAACATGACTGCAGTCCTTGAGGATTAGAGAAGGTAGGCAGACGGGAAAAAGTTATAATAAAATGTGGAAAGCATTTTAATTAAGGATGGTACAATATTAATCATAACTAACATTTATCAAGTGCTGACGATCTTCACATGCATTAATAACTCATTTAATCCTACTAACAGCATTGTGAAGCATTATGAAGGTGTTAATATTATACTCATTTTACAAATGAGGGAACAGGTCTAAGGTCTCATACAGCTTATAAGAGACAAAACCCAGAGTCATACCCACAAAATCTAGCTCCAAATCTCATGGGATTAATTTCTCCAAGGACTTTTTAATATATAAAAACCATTTGCAGACACAAGAAAGACTTCAAAAGTGAGGTGACATTTGATCACAGCAGGGAAAGAAAAATTGGAGTACACTAGGTGGAGAGAAGGAGGAAGGCAATGACAGGCTAAAAGAATAGTACAGATAGGGTCCCCTGAGTGGCGCAGTGGGATAAGTATGGGATTCTTGGTTTCCGCTCAGGTGATCTCCAGACTGTGAGAGGGATTGTGAGATGGAGCCCTGCATAGGACTCGGCGCTCAGCAGGGGATGTGGGGTGGGGGGGTGGGGGGGGTGTCTGCTTAAGATTCTCTTTCCCTCTCCCTCTGCCACTACACCCCACGCTCTCTCATGCTCTCTCTCTCTCTCTCTCAGTCTCTCAAAAAAAAAAAAAAAGTAAATATTAAAAAAAGTAAAAGAATAGTACAGGCAGAAATAGGAAAATGCATAGCAGGGTCAGGCTAGTGTGAGAAGTCTGTTCTACACAAATTGCTGAAGGCAGATTGCAAGAGGAGGAAACTGGATTATCAAGAGAGAGCAGGGGGCTGGCTGTGAGGAACCTTCACCCAGAGCAGGTAGGATAAGCAGTGGAGAGCTAGTAATCACAGCGTAAGTGATAGAAAGTGGCTATTATCACAGCAGAAGCAAAATTCAAGAGGTCAAAAAGAACTTTGGTTTTACCTATAACTTCAGAATCTTTACATTCAAACGTACTTAAAGTAGTATATATGTATTTAAGAATAAATTAAAATGTTAAGAAAAGGAAAGCTGAAATTTGGTGAAACAGTGATTACAAATTGGCCTCATTGAAACTTATTTTACCATGAATATCACCTTTATGTAATGAGCTGCTAAATAATCTATACTGGTTTTTAAAAATGAGTATTTTTAAAGAAAAGTAAATCAAAGGTGACTAAATATGAACTATATTTCTAACTTTTTTGGAACAGACTCACATTTGAGCATATGCAATCAAACACACAACTCCACCTTTTGCTGGAAAGTACATATCCAATGTGGAGGCAAAGTGCCTGAATGGAAATAATACACTAAAGGCTAACTGAAAATGTAAAGCGACAGCATATGCCAGAAGGACATGGCATCAGAACCTTGGTTGTTGAATCCATTTAGCTAAAGGTAGTTTCTGGAAAGCCACACACCTTTTCAAACCAGTTCTCTTCGTCTTACTCCCGAGATCAAACTTTGGCCAAATAATAAGTAAGCAAAATTGATGTTTTCCCATCGCTTCAAACCTCCCCCCACCACCATCCTTGTCTTTTTCGGATTTCTTCTCCTTCTTTTCACTGCATCCTCAGATTGCCTTCCAAGCTAATCAGGCTTTCAATTCATTCCTTTGTTCAGCAAATGATTGCTATGATCCAGACAGAAAGTTAGATGCTGGCAACAGACAAGTAAATAACTTATGTTCTCTTCTGTCAAACAGTTGTAGACTGTTGGTGTTTATAGATGCAAAAGCAGATTATCTCATGAGAGAAATTTGTTAGAAATATAGATTTAGAAGCCACAGATATATTAATGATGTGAAAGCATGAGAGTAGGTAAAATCAGAACCCATCTAACCAAAACTTTCTTGGTAATAGTATATAATTTAGGTATTTGCTTGCCCCTTGTTTCCTAACAAAATTTTCTGGAGCTACATTTCTATTCTTAAGAGAATGCATTCTCCTGGGGCGCCTGGGTGGCTCAGTCATTAAGCGTCTGCCTTCGACTCAGGTCATGGTCCCAGGGTCCTGGGATCGAGCCCCACATAGGGCTCCCTGCTCGGCCGGGAAGCCTGCTTCTCCCTCTCCCACTCCCCCTGCTTGTGTTCCCTCTCTCGCTGTGTCTCTCTCTGTCAAATAAATGAATAAAATCTTTAAAAAAGAGAGAGAGAATGCATTCTCCTGTAGGGTTATTTTGATAAGCAAATCAAACTCAAAATGATTTTGTGTGTTGTGATCCTTCTTTAGTAGGCTATTCTAATAATTGCAGATTCTCATTCCTCTCACCATCTACATTTGTTTTGCAAAAAGAAGCTGCTCTGACAACTGACAATGATCAGAGCTACACAGCTACAATAATTCAGTTTGTCTTTTGATAACTCTTCCTCACCCACAAGGGGTGGCCTCTATAGGGAAACATTTTTGGACAAGACCTGACATCTCAGCCAGGAAGAGTTATCCCGAGTCTTGTCTGGCCCAATTACATTCTGTTTTGGAATTTGGAGTTTGTAACTAGAGAGAGTAGATCAGTGAGTATCAGGCATTGAGTTTGTAATGCATGTAAACTGGGGACTGAAATGACAATGAGAGTGTTCATGTAGAGCAGATAAAGTGTAATTAGAACTGAGAGAGAGAGAGAGAGGGGCCAAGGGATCCTGTGATTTTAGCAAGTGAAGGAATGATAGAGAAGCTGCCTTGTTTCTTGACTGTTTTGAAATTCCTAATGCTATTTCCCCATTAAGTATGGTTGTTCTTGATAGGAGAAGATAGATTTGAATCTGCTTTCTATCTGAGAAGCACTTCCTCTGTCTTTGGCTGGTAAAGCAAGAGAACTGTAGCGCCAGAGAAAATAAATGATTTAAGTAAGCTGCAGTATTTTTAAACATGAGCTCACATGCTTTTCCAAGCATTCGCTTGTTGTCAGTATTCTCTGACACTGTGTCAAGACAAGGGAAAGGGCTATGGGGAAAAGGATCAAGGAGCTGGTTTTAGACAACCTCTCATCTAAGCCCTCAGCTAGAGGGCAAAAGGAAACTTTGAGCTCACATGTAGTCCAGGTCAGTTGATCAGGATTATACCAGAGAGAACTTTGAAGACAAAGCCATGGGTAGAGGTAAAGTATATTTGCCTGAATTAGCCACACTGTGATGCATATGCCCCCCAAAAGGTGTGACATGGTTGCTATGAGATTTGAGATCCTAGCCCAATCCCTTTCCATCAGAGACTACTTTCTCTGTAGAAAAACAGTCCTGTTCCACATTGCCCTAATTAGACTATGCATGGAGTTTTGCACACTTAAACATAAACAATCTAGATTGTCCCAGAGTTACCAGGATTTTAAAGGAGATAGTCATCTTAATTGAGAGAAGAAGTAGGAAGGATACAAAAACTACTATCTTCAAATGCATGGAATCACATGATAACTACCAGTAGCAAATTGGACTATATT
Organism: Neomonachus schauinslandi; assembly: GCF_002201575.2. Taxonomy (NCBI): domain Eukaryota; kingdom Metazoa; phylum Chordata; class Mammalia; order Carnivora; family Phocidae; genus Neomonachus; species Neomonachus schauinslandi. The sequence goes on along the minus strand of NC_058419.1, from coordinate 34,397,152 downwards.
TTCTTTGTACTTATGTCTAGGCCAGAAAGAGCTTTCTTCCCAAAACCCATGCAACAGAAGTTTTAAATTCATTCCAATTGGACCACCTTTGACAAAAGAAGTGGAGTTATCCCATGGGGTTAGGTCAGTCAGAGAAGTTACGTGGGTGTTAAACCATTGGGTATAGGAAATGAATGCTTCGAAGGCAACCACATTATCCACTAAGAACTGTCTTCTTGTCTATCCAACATGAATGCCTACTCCCTTTTTATAAACTTAGCTTAAAATGTGCAGTAAGCACACTCACAACCCCCACCTAAAGAAAACTGTTCAATATTTCATCCAGTTATTAAAGCTAGACCAAGTCCAGTATCTCAGGGTTATGTACTGTCCTTTCCATAAGTCCAGAGATAGCTACCTTGTAGTGTGGTGACATATCCTAAAAATGATAATTTATCCATTCCCAATGCATGCAATATACAATGGTGGAAAAGATTGGGATAACTAATAAAAATTCCCGTTCAGGGAAGAGAATAAATAGTAAACAGTGTATTGATTCATAGTGTATATCTCATGCCATTGGATAGGAATACTAAGGGCTCACTATCCTCACAAATTAAATTCATCAATGTTGCACTTGTAATTTGGAAGGATTTCCATTGTTTTTCTTGTCCTGTTTCAACTCTGTGGGTGAATCTCCTTTGTCCATTGCCCTCCATAAGAACATCTACAATGGTCATTGAGAAGAATTCACATTTTGTGGGGGCAGGAGGGTGGTCATACAGTCTGTTGTTGCTTTATAGCCTGTGTTTGAGGAATGCGGTAATAGATTTCCCTAGGGGTTGATGGGTTGGTAATCAGAGTCAAAGATTATCTAGTGTTTTAAACATGAGATTCATTTCTCTCTTTTAGAGACAGAGCTTTGTGCTCTGCTTACCACCTCCCACCCCCAGTTAACCTATAATTTTGATCTAATGGACTTTGTTTCCATCTTAGCTTCTTACATTTCAAACGTATTGAGATTCTTTTGTTAGGAAAGCTCCTCTTAGAATGTTATGGAGTTTATATTATTATTTTTAAGCATGTATTAAGAAGTTATTATTTATTAATGATTTTCTAGGATAAGCAGCTTAATGGAAAACATAGGAATTGAACATGAGCAAAGGCACATAAAGGCATAAGCAAATATAATGTGTTTGAGGGGACAACGAGGAGACTAGTCTAACTGGATCTAAGGATGTATATTAGGGATATATAAAAGAGAAAACTAATAAGAGCTCTTGAGTGCCTATTACATACCAGACAGGAGCGCTGCATTTTTCAGGTAGTATATCCAGAGCATATATAATCCATATGTAAGAACTGTCAATTCTACCACAAAAATATATGTAGAATCTGATCTCTTTCTCCAGTTCCACCTGATTTTAACCATTTTCACCAGTCGCTTGGATTACTGCAATAACTTCCTGACTGGTCTGCTTGCTAACAATATTCAATTTAACACAAAAGACAGAAAAGAAAAACAAAGGAAATGCAGAGACTGTCAGTAGGATTAAAGAATCCCAATGTAATATTTTGTTCACAAGAAATGTACTTTTAATATAATGTCACAGGTAGTTGAAAGTAAACAGATGAAAAAGCATATACCAAAACACATTAGTGTTGATGGAGGGTAAATTACCAAGGAAGTCTTGGTTGATAGAATCATACAGACTTTTTTCCAGGTAACCTTCTTCGCTGAGTTTTCCCCAAAGTGCAGGACTGGCACTTATGGATCTCAGTCTCCCTTTCCTCTTCCCTCTGTCCCACTCCCTCTTTCTCTCTCCCTTTCTTCCCTTCTCTTGTTTTCTAATTCTTCCTCTCCTTAATTAACCACAGAGTAGAATTGTTCACAGGGCTGAAAACTCAGCTAGGCAACAACCAATAGGCTATTAAGTAAAAGCTTTCCAAAAAACCCTAGTGCCTCCTAGGACATAAGCAACACCACTGAATCACTGGCTTCTTGGTTCTGCAAATCTACAAGGAAGGACTTCCATTTTATTTTGTAAAATGTTTATTACATGGAATTTAAGAAGATATTCAATAAAAACAGTAAGCATAAGAAATCCAAAGAGACTACATTAAAATCAGATATAACAGATTTCAAGAAAAGAGAGTATTAATAGGGGTAAAAGACAACTTGGGACTTGATCTTACAACCCCTGAGATCACGACCTGAGCCGAAACCAAGAGTCGGACACTTAACCAACTGAAACACCCAGACACCCCGGTAAAGGACATTTTATAATCATAAAAGATTGATTCATTGAGAAGATATAGCAGTCGTAAATATGTATATGCCTAATAACAAATAAAAATATATTAAGCTACATTTGACAGACTTAAAGTGATAAATAAGTAAATATGAAATCAGAGTTGGAGATGTTAACATTCTTTCACAGCAATAGGTAGAACAATCAGACAAAGACTCAGGAAACACATAGATGATATGAATTATATTATCAACCACCTTGACTAAATTGATATTTATAGATAACTATGCCCAACAACTGCAGAATATACATTATTTTTCAAGGGCAAGGGCATGTGTTAAACAAAATAGAACATATTCTGGACCATAAAACAAGTCTTCAGAAGTTTAAAAAGGTTGAAAGCACCTGCATTTGTTCTATGACCACAAAGGAATTATCTTAGACATCAATAACAATAGTATATCTGGGAAAACCTTGCATATTAGAAAATTAAACAATACACTTCTAAGTTATCCACAAGTCAAAGAAGGAATCACAGGAGAAAATAGAAAAAATATTTTGTACTGAATAATTGTTAAAACATTAAATACCAAAGTTTGTGGGATATAACTAAAGAAATGCTTATAGAGGAATATGTAAGTTTCAATACTTAACACTAGGGGAAAAAAACAAAAAAAACAAAAAAAAGAATGATTCTCAAAGCCATGACCTAAAGCAGGGGTCAGCAAATTATAGCCTTCATGCCTTATCTGGACCACCACCACCTATTTTTGTAAATAAACTTTTACTGGAACATAGTCATGTCCATTTGTTGTCTACGGCTATTTTTGTGCTACAATGGCAGAGTTGAGTAGTTGTGATAGAGATCATAAGGCCTGCAAAGCCTAAAGTATTTTCTGTATCTCTTTACAAAAAAAGTTTGCTGATCCCTGACCTAAAGTCCTACCTTAATAAACTAGATTTTTTAAAAAGACCAAAATAAACCCAAAAAGGAAGGCAATAAAAACAAGAGCATATTACAACAAAATAGAAATCAGAGAAACAAAAGAGAAAAATACCTAAGCAAAAGGGTAGTTTAATATCTGAGTAACCAAAACTGGAAGATTAATCTTGACAAGGTACAGAGGACTGCCACCCAAGCAAAATTCTTGGAAAAAAAATTTTCAGCAAATTACCCTCAGTTTGATAAAGAATATCTACAGAAAACCAAATATCATACTTGATGGTATAATTGTGAATATTTTCCTCTGAAGATTAGGAACAAGGCATTAGGGTGCCTGGGTGGCTCAGTCGGTTAAGCGACTGCCTTCGGCTCAGGTCATGATTCCGGAGTCCCAGGATCGAGTTCCACATCGGGCTCTCTGCTCAGTGGGGAGTCTGCTTCTCCCTCGGATCCCCTCTCCTGCTCTCTCTCTCTCACTCTCTCTCTCAAATAAAATCTTTAAAAAAAAAAAAAAGGAACAAGGCATTACCCTGGAGGTCCAGACCATTATACAAAAGCAAAAAAACAAAACAAAACAAAACACAAAAAGACAAAAAGAAGAAATTAAAAATCACTAGAAAAGAAAAAAATAAAACTGTCTCTATTGTCCTGTAGATCATCTTATGTATCTACAGCCACAGTAAAACTAATAAGTGAATTCAGCAAGGAAGAAGGATACAGGTCAATAAACAAATGTCAAATCAGGTGTGAAAAGTTAATGTCATTTAAAGTCATAAAAAACAAAGTAATTAAGAATCAACTGAAAAAATTATATATAAGCCCTCTATGTTGAAAATGGCGAAATATTAATAACAGAAATTAGAGGAGATCATAATAAATTGAATTATATGCCTTGTTTATGGATCAAAAGTCTCAATATTGGTAAGACAGTAATATTTCCCATATTATCCATACATTCTGCACAATCCTAAATCCTAATTCTGGAAGGAATTTTTGTAGAAATTGATAAACCAAATTCTATACAGAAATTCAAAAAACCAAGAACATCAAAATAAATTTTGAAAAATAAAATACTAATTAAACTTGTAATAACCCAAGGACCTAATTTATGCATAAGGACATTTAATTATTATTATTATTTTTTTAAAGATTTTATTTATTTATTTGAGAGAGAGAGAATGAGAGAGAGCACATGAGAGTGGGGAGGGTCAGAGGGAGAAGCAGACTCCCTGTGGAGCAGGGAGCCCGATGCGGGACTCGATCCCGGGACTCCAGGATCATGACCTGAGCCGAAGGCAGTCGCTTAACCAACTGAGCCACCCAGGCGCCCAAGGACATTTAATTATTTCTCTCGTTGATTTGGTGAGTACAAAAATACTCCACCCACAGTATATGAAATTACCCCTTCAGTAATTATAGCTTCTGAGTTATACTTACTCTTCTCCTCTGTATCCCCCTTTTATCCTAGAAAGCAAACCACATCAAGCACTTTAATTTTTTTAAGAAAAATATTGCTTCTCAATGATGCAAAAGATAGGACAGAATGACAAGGCTGGGCGTTACAGCAGAAGAGGCAAGACACTGAATGTGGGTTAGGAATGGACAGGAAGACATTAAAACACTATTGAGAACATTAAAGATAAATATTGCCTATCCTAAAATTTTATTAAAACCTAATCCCTGGTATTGGGAGAGAAGAGATTTTGACCCAAATGGTGTATCTTCCCAAAAAATCCTCTTTAGAGATCTCTGTACCTAAAATCCCAGTTATCAAGCAACTACTTAAAATGAAAGCAGAGTTGGGCTAAAAGCTAGACTTACTTACAGTTTGTTTTTCTCCGTATCACCCGAATCATCTCAAATACCAAGTGAACTGGGAAAATATTTTGGGAAACCAAATTGAAAGCTATCCTAGGATTCTTTTCTATTTAGAACTGTGGCCCCAAGAAACAATTAATTTTGTATGATCATATTTTTAGTTTTTGACATTTCCATAATGACTTGTAGGTCACTTTCTCTAGATCAGTATTATGTTTCAGTAGACAAAACTAACCCTGTTACTCTACTACCCAAATGTGACAGAGATGAGCACATACTGTGAAGTAAAACACAACTAAATATTCAATTGTATTTCATTTGTGTTAACCTTTCCAACTCTTTGATAAAGGATGAACTGAAATTTCAGTGTTCTAATGTCCCCAATGTAATCTTACTCATTTAAATTTTGGCAATACCACTTGGTTTTAAATAAACAAAGATTATAAGAGTAGCGTTGACCCATGAACAACACAAAGGTTAGGGGCACCAAGCCCCCATGCAGACAAAAATCCATATAACTTTGAACTCCCCCAGAACTTAACTACTAATAGCCTACTGTTGCCTGGAAGCCTTACTGATAACAGAAACAGTTGATTAACACATATTTTGTATATTGTATGTATTATGTGCTGTATTCTTGCAATAAATTAGGCTACAGAAAATAATATGTTATTTAGGAAATCTACAGGGAAACTACATTCACAATATTGTACTGTAAAAAATCCACATATAAGTGGACCCACACAGTTCAAACCCATGTTGTTCAAAGGTCAACTGTATAAGCATTTTGCTGAATATGTCTCTAAATTTCAAAACTAGGGATGGCAATCTGAAAGAACTATTTGATGCTTTTGCGCTAAGAGTACCAAAATAATGTTAATTAGTTATCAGGCTTTTTGAAGCCTTGCGCAGCGGGGAGTCTGCTTCTCCCTCTCCCTCTGCTGCTCCCCCTGCTTGTGCTCTCTCTCTCTCTCTCTCTGTGTCAAATAAGTAAATAGATAAATCTCAAAAAAAAATTAAAAAGGCTTTGGATGCTACATTCTGTTATCATGTTAGAGGAAAATTAGAATATTAAAATCATGTCAGAGTACTTTTTCACTAAATATAATGATTTTACTCACTACAAAAATATTTTCTTATAACTAATTCTAATTTATTTATGTTTTAATATCTTTAATATTTTATTATAGAAATATGTATATAATATATAATCATTTCAGATTATACCTCTTTTTTTTTTTAAAGATTTTATTTATTTATTTGACAGAGAGAGACACAGTGAGAGAGGGAACACAAGCAGGGGGAGTGGGCAGAGGGAGAAGCAGGCTCCCCGCGGAGCAGGGAGCCCGATGCGGGACTCCATCCAGGGACTCCAGGATCATGACCTGGGCCGAAGGCAGCCACCCAACCGACTGAGCCACCCAGGCGCCCAGATTATACCTCTTATAAGGCCAAAATTTATACTCTCAAAAGACAAGTTTAATAATGATTTTTAAAATTAATAGAATATGATTTGGATTTATCCATAGCTTTTATGTGCCTTTTTTATTTTATTTAACTAATCCTCTATTTTTAGAAGTGTAGTTGCTTTTAATGTTTGTCCTTGCAAACAATTCTGCAGGAGTACTCTTGCATAGATATATGTCTGTGTATGATAAGTGTTTCCATAGAATACATTTCTAAAAATGAATTTTCTGTATTTTACAATGTGATGTTGCCAAAATCCCTTCCAAAGAGGCTGGACCCGTTTATACTCCTTCCAAAATAGATAGGTTGTGTTTTTTCCTGGCATCCTTACCAACAATGAGTTTTATACAACTTTGCCTACCCTGTAGGCAAAGGTGTAACTCTATAATATCTCATTGGTATTGTAATTTATTTTTAATTTTTGGTTAGGCTGAGCAGTTTTTATATGATTACAATCCCTAAATGTTTTTTCTTCTTTGAATTGCTTGTTTATGTCCTTTTTTTCCTAGTGTGTTGTTTTCTTCTCATTGAACTTTAAGAGTTCCTATATTTTGGTACAGAAATTATTTTCTTATGTCCTTTTTGAAATGGACCATAATACTTATTTACATAAAATTACTGGTAAATAGATAATACCGTTAACTTTTTAAAAACTTGGTTAAACAATTTACCAAAATGGTTGAATAAAATTTGTGTAGCCTAAAATTGTGGATAATTTTGTAAGAGAAAAGTGAACTTGACATTCATTGAATGTCTGCTTTGTGTTAGAAACTCTGCTATGTATGGTCACATACATTTTCTGTCTAAATCCTTTCAGAAACCTAGTGAGGTGGTTATTTTTAATCTCTAGTTCTATGGATGAGGAAACAGAGTCAAATAATTTAAGCAAATTAGTCAAGGACTAGCAGCAAGTAAATAGAAGTAGGAATTTAACGTGGGTCTTTCTGATTATTAAAATCTAGGTGTGTAAAAAATTAGTCATGATTTATAACATCAACTATGTCTTGCTCATAGAAAGCAATCAATAACATTGAAAAACTGAATGAATATTAGGAATATTGTCAAGTAGATCGGCTTGGCTGAAAAGTGTCCAAATACTTGGCAATGAGTCCGGTGTTGGTTATATATACTGTCTCTGAGAAAGTGTGGGCCCAGCCAGTGCCAAGCATTACCTTTTATTCCAGTAAGTATTATGAGAAGGGAGTCAAGAGAATTAACATATACAAGGGAAAATTTGTATCCCTGAAATTGTCTTTTTAGAAGAACTACATCAAGAATACCTGTGCAACACATCAGGGAACATCTAACTATATTCCAAGCCTAAAAAATGTTTATTTAGTTGCCTCACTACCCTCACCTCTGAGTAGGTAGTTAAAAGATAACATAGGTTATATTTGCATCATGCTGCTGACAACTCTATCTTTTTATTTTGCCATATAGAAGCAGTCATGTTGTTTACACAGAAAAAGAGACTGTTTTTGTTCCAAATAATTTCCAGGACACAGTTTCTCAGAAAAAAAAATCTTATCAAAAATGATAAATTTTTTGGGCGCCTGGGTGGCTCAGTTGGTTGAGCGACTGCCTTCGGCTGGGGTCATGATCCTGGAGTCCCTGGATCGAGTCCCACATCAGGCTCCCTGCTCGGCAGGGAGTCTGCTTCTCCCTCTGACCCTCCCCCCTCTCATGTGCTCTCCCTCATTCTCTCTCTCTCAAATAAATAAATAAAATCTTTAAAAAAAAAAGATAAATTTTTTAAAAGATTTTATTTATTATCTGAGAGAGAGAGAGTGATAGTGACAGCAGGGCGGGGTGGGGTGCAGAGGGAGAGGGAGGAGCAGACTCCCCGCTGAGCAGGGAGCCCAACGCGGGGCTGGATCCCAGGACCCCGGTATCATGAGCTGAGCCAAAAGGCAGACACATAACCAACTGAGCCACCCTGGCTCCATGAAAATGTTAAATTTTTGATGCTATCAATCAGTTGAACAACATACACTAACACACAAGAAAGAACTTAAATTACCTACTCAATTAATTTCTACTCTTGCCGCTGAATATATAATTAAATTTTACTTTCATACAAATATAGGTGGGAAGCAGCAAAAAAGGTATTCTATAAATTAGTAAAATAGGGAACTGAAAAAGATGTCATTCTAAGCAACACTACCAGTTACCACGTTTGCCAGTTAGTTCATTTAAGTGAGTGATTTGATCATGTTTGAGGAACCTATTCCAATAAAAATCTATTCAATAAATAGCTTTTACTAATATTTAAAAAATTAATTTGACATAGCACAGAACACTAGACCATTGAAAATAGAAGCGCTCTTGGGTCATCTAGACCACTGTTTCTCAACTTGACTATGTATTAGAATTTATCTGTTGATGGGGCCCCAGTACCTTATTTTTTGAAAAGCCCACCAGATTATTATTTTTTAATGTGCAGCCATAGTTGAGAATCACTAGTCTTCTTATGATTTTTTTTAAAGATTTTATTTGTCAGAGAGAGAGAGAGCACAAGTAGGGGGAGCAGCAGAAGGAGAGCGAGAAGCAGGCTCCCCGCTGAGCAGGGAGCCCGATGTGGGACTTGATCCCAGGACTCTGGGATCATGACCTGAGCCAACTGAACCACCCAGGCATCCCTCTTCTTATGTTTGGTTAGTTTGAAAACACTTTTGCCCCAGACACAATTTTACAGCAAAATTAAAAGGTTCAGAGATACTTCGCCATGACTCCATTTTTATCTTATAGTAGCAATTAAGCGGTAGTCTTTTAAGTCACTGTTTTTTTTCTTTTAAGTGACTTTTATGTCACTGACTTTTAAATCATTGTTTCAAGCAGTTTTATCATTTTCTCTTTATTGTTCTCCAATTATTATCTGATGACCGAGTTCATGACATTTATGTAATAAACCCACATATCAATTTAAAATAAATGTCTTTTATAAACAGTCAAGCCTCAAATTTAACCATTTCGTAGTTTCTTACGGCAGATATATTTGAATAATCAAAATGGTATTCTCTTTCTATGCTTGATAAATCTTTACTTATTCTTTAAATTTCAATTTCTCTATGAAACCTTCCTCTACACTTCCACAGCAATTTTTTTCTTGACTGTGTCAGGTAAGTCATTAGCATAAATAATAAAATGAATATAAAATATTTAATACATATTATTGTATAATCACTTTATTATTAACTGTTGTTTTTTTGTCATAATAGTCCTTGGCACAGGAGAGTAAACATTTAGATTATCTCATAAAAATTCTATTATAAATGACAGCACAACCCCCTTATATCATTATATTTATATATTATATTATTCAATGAGGTGACAGTTTTGTCTTTAGCATG